>NW_024044849.1:458872-806286 GCF_015852505.1 Tachyglossus aculeatus
CTATGGTTCGTAGGGGAGCGGGGGGAAGGCGCTGAGCAAGGAGACAAACAGGGAACAGGCAGTATGTCCACACAAACCGCACCCAACGGCTCAAGGCCAAACAGACTCAACAACAGGAGATAAAGAGACCAGGTGCAAGAAAAACAAGCTTGCACCTGCAAGGCTCGGAGGCAACCTCAAGGCCATATCCCGCAGCCAGCGATGGTTGGCAACGGGTGGCTGAGGGCGGAGCCAGAGCAAACGCTTCGTGACTGGACAGAGCTGTTGCTAGGGCTAGTGGCTGGAGGGCGGCGTGTGCTACATGGCAAAGCCTCGATACGCCATTCCCCGAGAAAACCCTGCCCCCAGGCAATGGAGGGTATAGGAGACGAACAAGGCGGGGGGGGGGGGGGGGGGGGGCGCGCGTTCTCTCTCTCTCTCTCTCTCCTCTCTCTCTCGCGCGCGCGCGCGCGCGCGCTCTCCCTCTCTTTTAACCATGTAACCGTTGATAGCAAATAAACGACAACCAAGCTTTGAACCTCTGGCTGACTCTTCCTGGTATGAACGCGTGGGCCGCGTCCGGAGACGTCCGAAGACCCGGATAGGGGTAAGAACCCGAGAGTTGCCCCCGAAACCACGGGGAGCAACGAGTGGCGCCCAAGGTGGGGCTCGGGTACCCCCATTGGGGGAAGACCAGGGAGAGTGCCCCGTAGGCCAGGTAGCTAAAGGTCAGGCGGGAAGATGGGGACGGCACGATCGGTGCCCATATATAAGCCAGAAGATAAGGAATTGTACACCCGGCACTGTTACAAGACATTGAGAAGTAAGGGGGTAAAGATTGAGCTGAAAACAATAAGGGAATTTATAGGGAAGATAACTATGACCTCCCCGTGGATATTTGATTCCGGGATCACGGAGGAGCGGTGGGACATTATTGGGGAACAGATGACGGCCTATGAAGACTCCCACCCGGGGGAGCTAAAGGACGTGGACTTCCTTATACACGGTATCCTCCGTGCAGCCTTTCAAGGGCCAGAGAGACTCTCCTGGCAGCCATCCAAGAATTGGGCCGTAAACCCCCCTAATTGGGACTCCTTTCATGGGATGGCCCAGAATGAAGGGGAAACCTCTGATGACTTTTTCACTCGTCTTAGGTGAGAGAGAAGAGACGATGGTTAAAAGAATTGTATGTGTATAAAAGGAAGAAGGAGGGAAAAGGAGAAAGAAAAGAAACAGGAGGGAATTTTAGTCGAATGTCGATCTTCCTGTAATACTCCTGTGTTGCCTGTGCGAAAACTGGGCTCCCCTCTGTCTTATCGGTTAGTCCAGGACTTGCGTGCAATTAACTCTTACGTTTTGCCTATGCATGCTGTGGTTCCTAGTCCCACGGCAGTAATTAGCTCCGTGAGCCCCGAAGCAACCTGTATTACTTGTATTGATCTAACTGGTGCTTTCTTTACTCTCCCGGTGTCCTGTGAGAGCCAGTACCTTTTTGCCTTTACCTGGGAAGGTCGTCAACTAACCTGGACGAGGCTTCCCCAGGGTTTTGTTCACTCCCCAACTATCTTTTCGAGAGAATTGTGCAGAACCTTATCTCCCCTCATATTACCCGAAGGGATCAGTATGTTCCCGTATATGGATGATATTCTCATTGCTGGGGACACGATGGATCTGTGTCGGTCAGGTTCCCTCCAGGTCCTAGCATGTTTGCATCAGCTTGGTCTTAAAGTTAGTCGTGAGAAACTGCAGTGGTGTCAGCCCCAGGTAAAATATCTTGGGTTCATGTTGCGGGCGGGAGAAAAAGCAATCGCCCCCAAGCGAGCAAGCCTTATACAATGTATGCCTCGCCCCACTACTAAGCGGGCCCTGAGAGGTTTTCTAGGTGCGGCTGGGTTTTGTCGAGCTTGATTCCAGAATTTGGGTTGTTAACCAGACCCCTTTTGAGCTCCCAAAAATGACTTCCCCAGAGCCCCTGGACTGGACTCCGAGGCTGTAGAAGACTTTCAGACACTAAAATCATGCCTGAGTTCAGCCCCTGCCCTGGGACTCCCTGACTACAGTAAGCTGTTCTATTTGTACATTCATGAACGCCACGGAGTGGCCTCAGGTGTTTTGTGCCAAACTCTCGGTCCTCACTATCGACCAGTAGCCTATTATTCAGGTGTCCTTGATCCTGTCATTCTAGGTCAAGTACCTTGTATCCGCTGCATAGCTGCGGTGGTAAGGCTGCTTGAAAAGTCTCAGGGTATCCTCTTGGGACATCCCGTTGTTGTTCGGACTCCGCATGAAGTTGTGCGCCTCCTTCATGGAGCAGCCACCCAAGCCTTATCTGTGGCACGCCTGACTAAATATGAAGTTACTTTATTGGAAAATCCGCAGGCACATGTGGAGCGCTGTGGCTCCTTGAATCCAGCTACCCTGCTTGAGTCCTCTCCCATGACTGACCAAATTCACAATTGTGATGAAGTAGTTCGGGAAATTGTCGCTCCTCGATCTGACCTTCGCGATGAGCCTTTGTCCTCTTCTGATCTAACTTTGTTACAGATGGTTCCTCCTTTATGGACCAAGGGGTGCGCCTCACCGGTGCTGCTGTTGTTACCCTAACCTCTGTGCTGTGGACCGGCTCACTCCCAGCTTCTTGCAGTGCGCAGGCAGCTGAGCCTGAAGCCCTTACACAGGCATTATTACTCGGTAAAGGGAAGCGTTTGACCATCTACACAGACTCTAAGTATGCCTTTGGGCGTCTGTCATGCTACAGGTGCCCTGTGGCAAAGTCATGGGTTCCTCACCTCAGCGGGGTCATCAGGTTGCTAATGGGGATCGTGTAGAACGCCTATTACAGGCCCTCTTGCTCCCAGCCGAAGGTGGCTGTCGTGCATGTGCATGCCCACACCCGAGGAAGTGATTCCCCGAGTTTGGGCAATCGCCTAGCCGACAAGGCCTCTCGTTGGGCAGCTCGGCATGCCCCCCTTGTATGTGTAGCTCCTGTTATGGCCCTCGCCCCCGACGTCTATGCCTGGAACTCTGTTGCCCTCCCTGATTACGATAAGGTAAGGAGCTGAGTGGCCTCGGCTATATTGAGCACATGGAACAGGGACGGGACTCTTTTGGGGTCCCTGATGACGCCCTATTTTGCCTGCTGCTGCACTTTGCGACCAGTTTGTCTGGGTCTTCACCAGGAGACTCATTTGGGTGCAGATGCCCTTGACAGCCACAGTTCTTCGGAGTTTGGTTTGCTCCCAGGTATCCCATCCTAGTCGCCACACGGGTTACAGCAGTTGTGCTACTTACCAGAGCGTTCAATGCCCCAACCCTGGTCGTTCGGGTTCCCTTGGGAGGACGCCCTTGGGTCTATTCCCCTTTGATGGGTCTGCAAGGTGATTTTGTGACACTTCCGAGGGCTGGTCGTTTCCGATATTTACTAGTCATTGTTGATCACCCGACTAGGTGGATGGAGGGTTTCCCTTCCCTCCCGAGCAACCGCTCTTACAGTGGTGAAATGTCTCTTGCGGGAAATCATTCCCAGGTTTTGGACCACCTGCTGTTATTGATTCTGATCAAGGATCACATTTTACTGAGTCTGGTTTCTATCTGAAATTTTATCGACCTGTCTCTATATGTTGCCAACTTGGACTTTCCAAGCGCTCAGTACAGTGCTCTGCATCACAGTAAGCACTCAATAAATACGATTGAAATGAATGAATGAATGAATCGACCCACTTGAATTGAATGTTCTTTACATGCACCATACCAGGGCGATGATGCCCTGCGAGGCCTAAGTTTTTGTCTCTCCAGGGAATTCTAGCTGAGCTGCAGGCTGCTGAATCCTCCATCAGCGCATCCCTCTCACGATCATCTGCATCCATTCATCGCTGGAGATTGGTTTTGGGTTTAAGCGCATGGTCGGCAAAGCTTCACTTAAGCCTTCCTGTGGGGGGACCCCTACCAGGCTCTCTTGTCTTCCTTTTCTGCAGTTCGTGTTGCTGAGCGCCCCCTCATGGATCCACCACTCCCAGTGAAGCCAGCCGTTTTTGATGCTTCGCCTCCTGATTGTACTCCCCCATTCCGTTTCTGCTGACTCTCAGGATTCCGAGCCACCCACTGTCCCATCTTTACGGCTGCGTCGAACTTCTACCGGATGGGCCTCGGTCCCGTAGATTTGTCTGGTTGCTTATTTGTGTGTCTTGCCGCTGGTTTGGTTTTTTGCTGTGCTGGTGGTTTTTCATGCCTTCCTGAAGGCCTGCCTCTGGATGTGCTTCATTCTACCCTGATGCTTCTACAAACCCCGACCACACCCCTGTTCCCAAAGCTGAAGTCACAGACATGCAGAGCTGTCTGGACGCTGTGTTTCGCTGAGGAGGGGGATTGCTGTGTGTGCTCAGTGGTGCCTGGATTGTTGTGTGTGCTCAGTTGTGCTTGAAGTTTTCTGTTGGATTTTTCTATCTTTTCTTTTTGCCTGGATGTTTTTGTCTTTTCCTTATCCTTTACTTTAGGCGGCCGGGCTTTGCGGGAAGACCTTTGTTATCCCAAGGAGGGGTCGTATGTGATCCTCCCGGAGGCCATGGGCCTCAGAATAATCAAAGGGGGTGATTGTTGTCCACCCTAGCAAGACTTGACATGACTGACTCCATTTTGTGTATGTTAACAGTAACCCTCCATTTTGCACAGGAGGAAGAGAACAACTCCTTTTTGTATTTTATGCAAGGCTCAGCAACAGATGTCTTCAAGGCCAGTAACAAGTATCTATTGCAAGGCCAAAGGGGCTAGATAATAACCTGCACAAGGCAGTGAAAACAGAGAATAATGAGAATTTTAGTAGCATCCTGTAAAAGACACAGTGAGAAGGGGATCGGGGCGCCTTGTCACTCGTACCTCTCCCGGGAGGTGAACGGGCAGGTAGCCACTTTCCTTCTTTTACTGCTCATCTGAACTCATGTCTCGAGTCATTTTTCCTATTCTGCATCACTACCCTGGGTACAAGAACCCTGCAGCCGATTTACACCGATTAACCTATTTTGTACCCTACTTTTTCGATAACAGTAACTTTCTTTGGGGGGGCGACCACGGAGGGACCCTCGTGCTGGTGATCTGGATAGGAACAACTTTCCGTGGGTGAGAACGGCTGATTCCACCGAGCTCGAATACTCTGTGCGGCAGACTCTTCCTGGGCCACCAACGTAACCGGCGAGATACAGGAGCTGTGCCACCTTATCGGACGAGCTCAACGCCCAGTCACTGCACTTCTCCAAGGCCTGGGGACGACCTCGGACCGCGGGGAGGACGCGGTGGAGGAAACTCTGGGACTGGATCGAACGTGTGACCGCCCAGGGGGATTGGCCACTTGCCTGGTCTCGATCCTTGCCGTCACTGGGGGGGGGGGGGGGGGTTTGCTTTTGCTCATGTGCCTCCCGTGCCTCCTTCGTCTCTTTTGCTCATTGTTGCCCGGGTGGTCCGCGAGATTAAGGGTTGAGATGCTCCCATTGCGCGGCCGCCCTTAGCGGTCCCCGCCATAAAGAGAGGGGGACACGTAGGGAGCGTGGGAAGGCGCTGACAAGGAACAAACAGGGAACCAGGCAGTATGTGCACACAAACCGCACCCAACGGCTCAAGGCCAAACAGACTCAACAACAGAGATAAAGAGACCAGGGCAAGAAAAACAAGCTTGCACCTGCAAGGCTCGGAGGCAACCTCAAGGCCATATCCGCAGCCAGCGATGGTTGGCAACGGGTGGCTGGGGGGCGAGGCCAGAGCAAACTCTTCGTGACTGGACAGAGCTGTTGCTAGGCTAGTGGCTGGAGGGCGGCGTGTGCTACATGGCAAAGCCTCGATACGCCATTCCCCGAGAAAACCCTGCCCCCAGGCAACGGAGGGTATAAGAGACGAACAAGACGGGGGGTGGGGGCGGGGGCGCGTTCTCTCTCTCTCGCTCTCTCTCTCTTTTAACCATATAACCGTTGATAGCAAATAAACGGCAACCAAGCTTTGAACCTCTGGCTGACTCTTCCTGGTATGAACGCGCGGGCCGCGTCCGGAGACGTCCGAAGACCCGGATAGGGTAAGAACCCCGAGAGTTGCCCCCGAAACCACGGGGGAGCAACAATGGTTATGCTTAAAACTCAATCTAGGATTAGGAATATGGTTAGTGTTAGAGTGAGGTCAAGCGTTAGGGATAGGTTAATGGTTAGTTTTAGGTTTAAAGTTAGCTCAAGGGCTAGGGGTAGGGTTAGGGGTTAGAGTTCTAGTCCCCCTTCTAGACTGTAAGCCTGTCGTTGGTTAGGGGACCGTCTCTATATGTTGCCAATTTTGATTAGTTGCAGGCTGAAGGCTAGGTCTAGGGCTAGTCTTCAAAATAAGGTTGTGTTAGGGTTAAGGTGAGGTTAGGGTTAACGCGTGGTCTAGGGCTAAGGCTAAGGTTAATTCTTGGGTTAGGGATAGGGTTAGCATTAAGACTATGTTAAAGCTACCATTTAAGGTAAGGGTTAGGGTTAGGGTTAGAGTTAGTGTTATGGTTAGGTGTAGACCTAAGGCCAACCCTAGGGCTAGTCTTCGATAAAGTGTTGGTGTTAAGGTTAAGGTAAAAAGGGTTTAGTAATATGGTTAGGGTTTAGGGTTAGCACTACCGCTAGGGGCTAGGGTTATTCCTTGGGTTAGGGATAGGGTTAGCATTAGATCTAGGTTTGGACTTACTTTTTGGGTAAGGACTATGGCTAGGGTTAGAGTTAGTGTTAATCCAATATTTGTAGACCTATGGTTAGGTTTAGAACTAGAGTTATGGTTAGGGTTAGGGCTAGACTTAGACATGGGTTTAGGATTACGTATAGAGATAGGGTTGGAGTTTAGGTTTGGGTTATGTTATGTTAGGTTATGTGTCAGCAGTTGGGCTAGGGCTTAGAAGTAAGAATAGGGGTAGTGTTTGGTCTTGGTTTGGACCTGGAGTAAGGGTTACAGTTAGAGCTAGGGTTAAGGTTAGGGTTAGGATTAGTGTTATGGTTAGCTTTGGATTTGAGACTGGGCCTAGGGTTCGGATTATAGTTAGGCTATCAGGCTAAGCCTAGGTGTAGAGGGTAGAGAGTGGGTGTAAAGATGGCATAAGGGTTGGGTTTTATGTTAGGGTGAGAGTGTAGAGATAGGTCCAGGGTTGGTGTTATGACTAGTTGTAGACTTAAATCTAGGCCTAGGGATAGGTTTTATGGCTAGGTTAGAGCTAGGGTTTAGGGATAAGGTTAGGGGTAGTGGTATGGTTAGTTGTAGATTTGAGCCTATCCCTAAGGCTAAGGTCATAATTTAGGGTTGTGGTAGGAATAGAGCTAGGTTTAGGATTAGGTGTAAAGATAGGATTAGGGTTGGTGTCTGGGTTAAGGTGTAGTTTATTGGTATAGGTGGGGTTAACTATTGGGCTAGGGGTAGGTTTAGGGATAGGGTTTGCATTAAGTCTAGCTTTGGGGCTAAGGTTAGCGTTACAGTTAGGGTTAAATTTTGGGTTAGAGCTATGGTTGGGATTAGCCTTAGGGTTAGTGTTAGATTTACAGTTAGGTTTAGTATTAGGCTTAATGGTAGGTTTGGATTATGGCTAGGGTTAGGGCTAGGGTTATGACTTGAGTTAGTGGTAAGTTTCAGAGTAGGCCTGGGACTATGGTTAGTGTTAGGGATGAGCCTAGGACTAGGGTTAGGATTAGTAAGAGAGAGTATTAGGGTTAGGATCAAGCTTTTGGAGAGGATTAGGGTAGGATTGGATTAGGGTTAAGGCTAGGATTTGAGTTAATGGAAGGATTAAATCTAGGCCCAAGGCTATGGTTAGTGTTAGGGATGGGACTACGACTAGGACGTGTTTTAGGATTAGGTTTAGAGAGAGGATTCATTTTAGGATTAGGATTTTGGTGAGGTTCAGGGTTAGGGTTAGGATTAGAATTAATAATAAGAATGAAAATGATGGCATTTTTAAGCGCTTACTATGTGCCAAGAACTGTACTAAGTGCTTAATATTAATGCTTAGCATTAGCATTAGGGCCCAGAGTACAGTTATTGTTAGGGTTAGGGTTAGAATTAGGGCCAGGGGTAGAGTAAGGGTTAGGGTTAAGGTTATGGGTAGTGTTAGGTTTAGAGTAAGGGCTAGAGGTCTGGTAAGGGTAAAGCATAGGTTTAGGTTTAGGTTTAGGGCTAGAAATCAGTTTAGGTTTGGGGATGGGGTTTGCATAAAAGTTAGGGTTTAAGGTTAAGTTTGGGTTTAAGGTAAGGGTTCAGTTTCGGGTTAGATTTGGTTTTAGGGTTATATTTAAGTTTATTGTTTGGGTCAGTGTTAGGCCAGGGATCCTGTAAGGGATTGGGTATAGGGTTAACGTTAGATGTAGGTCTAAGTGGAGGGTTTAGGCCTAGGAGGAGGGGTAAGGTTAGAGTTATTTTTAGGGTTACATTTAGTGCTAGGGATAGAGTAAGTGTCAGAGAAAGGGATAGGGTTCCTTTTAGGGTTAGCAGAAGGCTAATTACTCAGGTTAGTTTTAGGGTTAGGATTAGGGTTATGGCTAAGGATGGAAACAGCTTTAGAGTTAGGGCTAGGGTTAGTTTTACAGTTAGGATTACAGTTAGGATTAGGATTACCACTATGCCTAGGCTAGTGTTAGGGGTATGATTAGCTTTAGGGTTAGGATGAGGGCTAGGGCTAAGGCCTAGACCTAGGGCTAGGGTTTAGTATTAGGTGGGGAACTAGAGTTAGGGTTAGGATTATGGTTAGAGTAGGGGTTAGATTAAGGGTTAAGTGTAGGACTAGGGCCCAACCTAGGGTTAGGCTGACCTTTAGAGTTAGAGATAGGATTAGGATCAAAATTGTGGTTAGAGTTAGGATTATAGCTAGAGTTAAGGTTAGGATAAGATTAAGGATAAGGTTAGGGATAGGTTTAAAAATAGGATCGATGTTAAGGTTGGTATTTAAGGTTGTCTCAGTGTTAGGGTTAGTTGTAGGTTTAGGGCTAGGTTTAGATTTAAGTTTATCCTTAGGCCTTTGACTGGGGTTAGGATTAGAGTTAGAGAAAGGGTTAGGGTTACAATAAGGTTTAGTGTTATGGCTAGGGTTAGCCATTGGCCTTGGCTAGGGTTGGCATGGGGTTAGTTTTAGGATTAGAGTTAGGGATAGGTCTGGGGCTTTGGTTAAATTCAGGGATAGGGTTAGGGTCCCTTTTAGTCTTGGGGTTAGGGTTAGTATTAGGATTAATGCTAGACAGGGCTAGAGTTAGGATTATATCTTGAGGATGTGTGAGGATTAGGGGTATGGTGAGGTTTAATATTAAGGTTAGGGTTAGGGTGGTGGTTAGGACTAGGGCTAGGGTAAAGTTTAGAATTAGTTTTAGTCTTAGGGATAGTGTTACAGCTAGGGCTGGGGCTAGGGTTAGGGACAGGGTTGGGGTTTGTTCTAGAGTCACAGTTAGGGTTAGGTTTAAAGTTAGGGGTAGGGTTGCAGTTACAGTTAGGGTTAGCATTGAGTTAGGGGTAGGGTTATTTTTAGGGTTAAGGTTTGGGTTAGCGATAAGGGTATATTTAGGGTTTGGTTATGCTTAGGGTTAATGTTAGGCTTAAGGTTAGGGTTAGTGGTAAGCTTAAAGCTAGTCCTAGGGCTAGAGTTAGAGTTAGGGCAGGCCTTGGAATGTATATTTTACAGAGAGGTCTAAAGCTGTACCCTGACCTGGATCGGTGTTTCAAGATATGGCTGGGAAGAGGAGCACAAAGTTCAAACCAGTCAGTTGTTTAAACAATTACAATTTATTACACCAACAAATTCAGAATAAACGACACCCACAAAAAAGCATGCTAAGGCCCACTCTCCCTCGATCATAATCTTTTCATTAAACACCGGGCTCTTCAAATCACTACCCAACTTGGAACCAACTCACATCTCTAGGCAACCATAATACCAGAACTGATATGGGACTAACACGACACTGCATTACTGTGCATCGAGCCCCACCAGCCAACCCCTGGTATTCAGGAATTACTCCAGGTCTGTCCCTGTACCCTCTGATGGACTGGAACACGACAACCCCTCCCCTGTGAGTAGGGGTCTCATAACTGGTAGTAAATAAGGGCAGCTGCCGACGAGTTGCTGTTCTCCAATCCCATTCCACCACAGCCAGGTAAAGTGCATTATTCAAATGTGTCAGTCAGCGCAGGTCAAACTGGAGCCACTTAGTCCTCGTGTGACATCCCACCCGGTGGACACACCACTGCCCCTGGCTCCACCAATGGTTAGGTCCAGGGAAGGTTGGAGGACATGGGTTTGGCCCCATCAACGTTATTATTGGGACAGATACAACTTGTATTCCTAAGGCATTTTAGCAGCTCCCACATGCAGACAAGCAAAGCAGCTAGCAAAATAAGCACAAAGAAAAGATGAACAAATGATTGGGCCCACTTTGACGGGTCTGGAAGACACCCAGTGATTCTGGAGAGGGGGTTCCCACTCAGTTCCTCCTGGGTTTGTTGCAAGGAAATCACAACCTTACTGAGTATTTCAGTATCCTGGGTTACCCTCTCGATTTGGTCCACGTACATGCAGCACAATTAGTTTTGGAGAACATACACACCTCCCTAGCTAGCTAGGAGTACTTCCAAAGCAACCTATTCTGGAGGGCCATCCATTATTTTCCTATCCTTCCTCTTGGAGGACGGTGACCGCATCCTTGGTCACACTGGCCACCTGTATCAGGGTGCCTATAAGGTTCCACAGGACCATGTCTAACTCACTCTACCAGGGAAGTGGACCCTCAGGACACCAGCCATTACATCTTTGGAAGGTGCTCCTGCGGAGCAATGGCCTCATGCCAGATTCCAGGGGAGAAGCAGATTCATTCATTCATTCATTCATTCATTCATTCGTATTTATTGAGCGCTTACTGTGTGCAGAGCCCTGTACTAAGCGCTTGGGAAGTACAGGTTGGAAACATATCGAGACAGTCCCTACCCAAACAACGGGCTCACAGTCTAGAAGGGAGAGACAGACAACAAACCAAAATATATAGACATCATCATCATCAATCGTTCTAGAGTGTGAGCCCTCTGTTGGGTAGGGACTGTCCCTATGTGTTGCAAACTTGTACTTCCCAAGCGCTTAGTACAGTGCTCTGCACACAGTAAGCGCTCAGTAAATATGATTGATTGATTGTACCTATCTATTCTATTTATTTTATTTTGTTAATATGTTTGGTTTTGTTCTCTGTCTCCCCCTTCTGGACTGTGAGCCCACTGTTGGGTAGGGACTGTCTCTATATGTTGCCAACTTGGACTTCCCAAGCGCTTAGTGCAGTGCTCTGCACACAGTAAGCGCTCAGTAAATCAACAAAATAAATAACAAAACAAAATAACAGAACAAAATAAATACGATTGAATGATTGATTGATTAGACTCTCAGCCCCTTGTGGGACTTAATGATCTTGTATCTACCCTAACCCTCAATACTGCTTAGCACACAGTAAGCACCGAACCAAAAACCATTATTATTAGTAGTAGTCACTTCTCTGGGCCTCAGTTACCTCATCTAGAAAAGTGGGGATGGAGACTGTGAGCCCCCAGTGTGGACAACCTGATCACCTTGTAACCTCCCCCAGCGCTTAGAACAGTGCTTTGCACATAGTAAGCGCTTAATATATGCCATTATTATAGTAGTAGTAGCAGTATTATTTTTTATTATACACTTAGTTCAGTGCTCTGTACCTGGAAAGCGCTCTGTAAATAATAATAATGATAATAATAGTTGGGAAGCAGCATGGCTCAGTGGAAAGGGGCACCAGTTTTGGAGTCAGAGGTCATGGGTTTCAAATCCTGGCTCCGTCACTTCATTCAATCGTATTTATTGAGCGCTTGCTGCGTGCAGAGCACTGTACTAAGCGCTTGGGAAGTACAAGTTTGCAACATATAGAGACAGTTCCTGCCCAGCAGTGGGCTCACAGTCCAGAAGGTCAGCTGGTTGTGACCTTGGGAAAGTCACTTAACTTCTCTATACCTCAGTTCCCCTCATCTGTAAAATGAGGATTGAGACTGTGAGCCCCCACGTGGGACATACCTGATCACCTTGTGAGCTCCCCCAGCGCTTGGAACAGTGCTTTGCACATAGTAAGCGCTTAATAGATGCCATTATTATCATTATCATTATTATTATTATGCGCCAAACAAAAAACCATTATTATTAGTAGTAGTATTTTTTTGTATTATACACTTAGTTCAGTGCTCTGCAAGTGCTCCATAATAATAATAATGGTATTTGTTAAGCATTTAGTATGTGCCAGTGACGTACTAGGCCCTGGGGTGGAAACAAGCAAGTCGGGGTTGGACACGGTCCCTGTCCCCCTTGGTGCTCACCGCCTTAATCCCCCATTTTACGGATGAGGTAACTGAGGCGCGGAGAAGTGAAACGACTTGCCCAAGGTCACACGAAAGCCATGTGGCGGAGCCGGGATTAGAACTCGGGACTTTCTGACTCCCAAGTCCGGGCTCAATCCACTAGGCCGTACTGCTTCCCACGGTGAATACTTTTATTGGGATTTTGTCCGGGAATGCAGGGAGCACTGGGCCAAGAAGGTCTGGGGATGTGAGCTCGTTGTGGGCGGGGAACGCTGTTTTATTGTACTCTCCCAGGCGCTTACAACAGTGCTCACCTCCTCCAGGAGACCTTCCCTGACTGACCCCCCCCCCACCTTTTCCTCTCCTCCTCCTCCCCATCGCCCCCACTCCCTCCCTCTGCCCTCCCCCCTTCCCTACGGCACTTGTGTATATCTGTACGTATCGATTAATAACAATAATGATAGCATTTATTAAGCACTTACTATGTGCCAAGCACTGTTCTAAGCGCTGGGGAGGTAACAAGGTGATCAGGTTGTCCCATGGGGGGGTTCACAGTCTTAATCCCCATTTTCCGGATGAGGTAACTGAGGCACAGGGAAGTGAAGTGACTTGCCCAAGGTCACCCAGCTGACAATCGGCGGAGCTGGGATTTGAACCCATGACCTCTGACTCCAAAGCCCAGGGCTTTTCCCACTGAGGCCACGCTGCTTCCCTTATATATGTATATATGTTTGTACATATTTATTACTCTATTTATTTATTTATTTTATTTGTACATATCTATTCTATTTATTTTATTTTGTTAGTATGTTTGGTTTTGTTCTCTGTCTCCCCCTTTTAGACTGTGAGCCCACTGTTGGGTAGGGACTGTCTCTATATGTTGCCAATTTGTACTTCCCAAGCGCTTAGTACAGTGCTCTGCACATAGTAAGCGCTCAAAAAATACGATTGATGATGATGATCCTCAACTCCGATGGTATTGAGTCCAACATCCATTAACAGCTGGCTTGGACTAGGCTGTTGGTTGAGAGTCCCTAAGTCACAGCTGGTCCCATTTGAAACTATCCCATCAATTTGTACACACACTGTGATGTTGCCCTGGTCAGTCTCAAAAGACTCTTGGGCTCTGACAGCCTCCCCTGCTCCCGACCTAGTGGTGTTGCGGGAGGTACCCCAACCTTTGAGTTTATTCTACCAGTCACACAGGGTGATGGTGAAATGACATCCGTCGTACCATCCCAGCAAAAGATTACCACTCATGATGTTTTAACAAAGGGGTACCTCCAATTCCCGCCGGGCATCCCCCTGTGAAGTCTGATGAGTTACTGTAATGCTGCTCCACCCCCATTGTCCACTCCTCCAACGGGAAGGGAATGGCCAGAAACTGGACACACTGCCCATAGTGATATGGAAGGTGCAGTCAGATCCAGCGGGCTGTGCCGTTGTTTATGTTATTGGGGTAAGCTTGCCAGGTGATTACCTTAGCAGCCAGTAACAGGGTGGTGTTCTCCATTCATGCATCAGCATGATCCAGTCAGGCCAGCCATACCAGCAAGGATCCCAGGTAGGTGGGTTCCCATTCTTGCCCCGCAGCAGATTGTCTGATTTCTTTGAGAAAGAAACAAGACCCGGTACACCCACCACCCACCCTTACGCTCTCCTCCATCTTCCTCCACCCCCTCAGAGTTTGAATCCATTCTGAACTGACCACACAGTCAGGAAACCCCTCCCCCTGGCCTCACCATGTTCCCCTGGAGAGGGTCTGGACTAAGGACCCCTCAAACATACCATAGATGGATGACTGAACAACAGCTGCATCCTCACCTGCAGGGGCTTCTCTCATTCCCACAGTGGTGGCTCTTGCCTAAATCTAGTAGTAATGATTTGACTATCTGTTTCAAAGGCCCTCCATATCGGGCTCCCCTGCTATGTCCCCCTGGTGTTTAGGGCCCAAATTGCTCTATGCAAACAGTGTTCGGCTTGGCCTACCCGCGTCCCCGCCCCCTTTTCCCCGGCTGCCCAACAGTTTGCCTTTAAGCATATCGTTTCACCTTTCCACCATTCCACTGGACTGAGGGTAGTAGGGGACATGGAGGATCCACCTAATTCCCCTAACCTCTGCCCACTGGGCTACCATCCGATTGGCAAAATGTGAACTGTTGTCTGACTGCACTTCACTCTGCGTGGGCAGGTGTGAAAACCAAGCCACGGATGATATTCTCAGTGGCGGCTGTTGGGCAAGATTACCGCATGCATAAACCACTGACAATCTCTACGCTGGTAAGGACATCATCATCATCATCAGTCGTATTTATTGAGCGCTTACTGTGTGCAGAGCACTGTACTAAGCGCTTGGGAAGTACAAGTTGGCAACATATAGAGACAGTCCCTACCCAACAGTGGGCTCACAGTCGAAAAGGGGGAGACAGAGAACAAAACCAAACATACTAACAAAATAAAATAAATAGAATAGATATGTACAAGTAAAATAAATAAATAAATAAATAGAGTAATTAATATGTACAAACATATATACATATATACAGGTGCTGTGGGGAAGCGAAGGAGGTAAGATGGGGTATGGAGAGGGGGACGAGGGGGAGAGGAACGAAGGGGCTCAGTCTGGGAAGGCCTCCTGGAGGAGGTGACCCCTTACCCGAGGTCCTACCACACGTGACCTTGGCTGACCCTCTCCCGCCTGGCTTGACATAGTGCTCAGGATCGGACAATGTCATATGCTTCAGTCTGTACTTCACTTTGCTGCCTGGAACATTTGTCTACAAAAATATTTTGGACACATCACCCTTCTCCACAAAAAACTCCAGTAGTTGCCCATCCACTTCTGTATCTTACAATAACTCCTCTCCTTTGGTTTTAAAGCACCCCATCACCTTACATGCTCCTACCTCACCTCACTTCTCTCCTATTACAACCCATCCAGCGCACTTCACTCCTCTAATGCTAATCTTCTCACTGTGCCTTGATCTCGTGTGTCTTGCCACCAACCCCTCTCCCACGTCCTGTCTCTGGCCTGGAACACACTCCCTCCACTAACCCAACAGACAACCACATTACTCTGCTTCAAAGGCACATCTCCTCCAAGAGGACTTCCCAGACTAAGCCCCACTTTTCCTCATCTCTCAATCCCTTCTGTGTTACCCTAATGTCCTTTTATTCTTCCCTCCTCCCAGCCCCAAAGCAATTATGTACATATCTGTAATTTTATTTGTTTGTATGGATGCTTGTCTCCCCAACTCCAGACTGTCAGCTCACTAGGAGCAGGGAATGTCACGGTTTGTTGTTGCATTGTACTTTCCCAAGCACTTAGTACAGTGCCCTGCACACAGCAAATGCTCAATGAATGCGACTGAATGAATGAATAAATGAATAAATATGCTTGGTTTCATGTGGCTGTCCATCCCATACATCCGCCCTGACCCATTAGGCCCTCCACTCCACCATGCTCACTCCCTTGGTTGATCCAGGCCAAAGATTTTTGGTCTGGGGTCTGGACCACCTGAAGTCAGCCTAGGTTATCCACTTCCTTGTTTCAGTGAATTGCTGTGAGATTCAGAGCCCTCGCCACGGGCAGCCAATTCTCTGACCTGCAAAGGTTGCTGAATCATGATTTACTGCAAATCTCACCATACCTCTTTTCCCCAAACCTTTCACCATTGGGTTTTTCACTCGTGGGTCTCCCAGGAAGGGGTCCAGGTGGATGCACCTTTTAAAGAGCAACCCCACACAAGCTCTGGCCGCTAACTGGAGAGCCAATAACTTCTCCATGTGGGCAGACCCTTCAACCTCCTCAGTGATCCCCTCTCTCATGGCTGGACACACGGCTACTGCTCACGCCATCCACTGGCCATTTTCCCTGTGAGCACTGCCATCAATGAACCAGGTTGGGTTCCACGAATGGGTATCTCAAAGCGGTGTGACTGACTGCACCTCCTAGGTCACCGGATCCAGGGAAACCACAGGTGACCCCCTTGGGTATAATAAAGCCACCTCTGTGAGGCATCCTTGCAGCATGGGCTTGTCCTCTCTCCAGTTTCTATGGACAACGTACGTGACCATCCTTTGGATGGCGGAAATGTTGGCGACTCCTGGGGGCAAGGAAGCGGCCTCCCAAAGCCACCTCACGATGTGGAGGGGCTAAGCACAGCTCAATATCTTATTCCCCCATGATGTCTTCAGTAGCCCAAAGGGCCTTGTACATGTTAGTGATCATCTTTTCCCAAGGAGAATAGCGACTCTGGGCTCCCTTCCATCCCGCTGATCAGACTATGATCAGGATTTGGATCTGGGGAACCACCCAGTGGTTCCGACCCCAGCATGTAAGATAAGTAGTCTTTCCCTATAGAGGGCTCTGAGGTCTCCGTATGGTTGCATGGCTTGGACGATCTTATGCGGAGCCACCTCGTGCATCACCACTCCCACTGGGCACCTTTCTTGATCAGGGAGAATGAGGGCCGGGCTTAAATCGCAAATCCCAGGTCATGGCACCTCCCAAATCCCAACTTCCCAGGAATGGCCGGATGTCATCCTTAGAAGCAGAGCTTGGTCCTGTTGCTAGGGTGGTCATACTGGTGTCTGGTACTACCCCTCGGTCTCCTTCCTGTGATATTACTGGTAAAATGGCATGTTAGGCCAGAACTTGGATCTTCCTGGGGAGTATGTCCAGGTCCTCCAAGTGTTTGATTATTGCTTTCAGGGTGTTTTCCACTGGTCCCTTGTCATACCCTCCGACCAGGATATCATCTATGTACTGGAGAATGGTAACTCTGGCTAGCAGGTTGGCCCGATCCATCTTTTGGGCCAGTGCCTCATGTGCTTTAGGGCTGTGCTTAAATCCCTAGGGAAAGTGCATAAACGTACATTGTCATCATCAATCGTATTTATTGAGCGCTTACTATGTGCAGTGCACTGTACTAAGCGCTTGTCACCCTTCGCAGGTAAAGTCAAACCTATCCTAGTCCTGGTCCTGGAGTGAGACCATGAAGAACATGTCTTTCACATCAATGGTTGTCATCCACGTTGGGAACAGGACTTCCATCTGGCTGAGAATGTCCACCATGGAAGGTACAGCAGCAGGCAACAGTGCCGTCTTGGTGTTCAGGGAGTGACAGTCCGCCATCAGGCGCCAGGCCCCATCTCGTTTCCATGCCGGCCACACCAGGGAACTGAATGAAGAATGTGCTGGCCGAATATACTCCTGGTCAATAAGTCCTTCAACTCACAGCAGTGAGAGCTGCTGGGGGAATTCGGTCCTGACAGGTACAGGTTATGGTGGAGGGTGGCAAAAATGGTGCTCCCTCCAGCAATAACACCCAGCTACCACGAAGTCTGGTCTGTCTCTAGGTCTTCCCTGAGGTCGAAGGTCATAGTCCATACCCCAGTATCGGGGTTCATCTGTATCTGTACAAGGACGTCTATTCTGAGAAAAGAAATCCACCCAACTGCTAGGATCCTTCAGACATCTCCTCCCGGTGGTGCCAGGTATAATTGGGTCAGGTCACCTTCCCTGATCTGCCCTCAGACCCCAGATATCAGAATATGTGCTTCTAACCATCGGAGCTCCTCAGCATCTTGCTCGGATATTATCAAACTTTGAGACCCCGTGTCCACGTTGAAGAGAACCTACCGCTTCCCCGCTACCCTAATGATCACCTAGGGGCTTGGTGTGGGAAACAGCTGCCCCAAACCACTGGGAAGACTAGAACATGGACAGGACCAACGGTGTGGTAGAATCCCTCCCTCTTCTCTGGCGTCTTCCCCACACCTTCTTGCCCTCTCCTCCAGTTTCCCCTGAGACCCTTTTGATACAGCTGGTGGAGGCTTGGGGTGGACATTCCATCTAATTAGTCTTGCCTGAATCCTACCTCCAAGAGGGAGTTCCAGCGCTGGTACCGGAAGCTATCCCAAGGTCAATCTCCATCATCTGGGCCGATTCCACTGTTGGGACGACGGGTGGCCCTTTCAGGAGTCCTATCTTCCATCCCAATCTGGTGTCTGGACCAAATATGGCAGAACCGCTCACTCCCATGTTCTCCGATCTGAAATCGGGTTATGGATCACCCAATCCTCGGCAGCACGTGATGTGACCCCAGTTGCTCCGTTGGAGTCCTCAATGCCAGGATTAAGAACCTAGCCCCCACCCCAACCCCCGGGGCCACTCGCTGGGTGAATTTAGCGGCCCCATCTGTTCTTCTGTGAGCCATTGGATCTGTCCCACCCAGATGGTCATTCAGAACTCTCTCTATTGTTAGTCTTCCTGGCAGTCTCTCAAGATCCTCCAGTGTGGCCCACCTCTTGGAATGTCTTCGCCGTCCTCTCAGGGAATTCCCATAGAAGACACCAGGATGTCTCCCACAGCGAAAATGCTAGACCCACCCTCGGCAAGGCCACATTCTCCCATCATATGTCCCCAGGAGAGCTTTGGCTTCCTTGGGCATAAGCATAGTCACCATGTTGCCCATTCACCAAAGCCTTCGGAGCCACTCTATCTACCTCTCCAAGGAGGAGTTCCGATATTTCTCTTGGAGGTCACTGAGTTCCCCTTCTGTCAAGGGGATAAATCTCTGTTGCCTTCCCTCTTGGTCACAGATAGGTTTAGGGTTAGTGTTAAGATTAGGCAATTCCAAGGGCTAGGATTAGGGTTAGGGTTAGTGTTGGGGGTAGGGGTCATGTATGGCTGAGGCTAGGGTGAATGTTAAGTTTAAGGTTTAGGGCAATGCCTATGGAAATCTTTAGGATTATTGCTAGAGATAGGGTTAGGCTTAAATCTAGTCCTAGACTAGGGTTATGGTTATAGCTAGGATTAGGGTAAATAATAGGGTAAGGGTTGGACTAGGGCTGGGATTGGGTTTGGGGTTGGATTTAGGGATATGTCTCTGGATAGGGTTAAGTTTATGGTTACTGTTAGGGTTCAGGTTAGCGTTAGTGCTAGGGTTACGTCTAGGATTTGTGTTACCTTTAGGGGTAGGATTAGGGTTAGGGCTAAAGTTAGAGTTAATGTTAGGGTTAAGTTTATGTTTACGGTTAGGGCTAGTGTTACAGTCAGGGCTATGGTTATTTTTAGGGTTACTTCAGGCAAGTGCCATGGTTAGGGTTAGGACTAGGCCAAGGAACAGGGTTAGGATTAGGTTTGGGGATTGCATTAGTTTTAAGTTTAGGGTTATAATGGGGTTTACAGTTAGAGTTTGGATTTGTGACAGGATCAGGGTTAAGACAGGTTTTATGGTCAGGGCTGTGTCAGTGTTATGATTTGGGATATGGCTGGGGTGAGGGCTAGGCCTATGATAGGGTTAAGGTTTGTGTTAGTGTTACAGTTAGGGTTAGCATTAGGGTTAGGGCTAGGGTTAGGGTTAGAATGTGGGTTAGGATTAGGGTTAGGGCTCGAGTTAGGGATAGGGTTATGGTTACAGTTAGGTTAAATTTAAGTTTAGGTTTGGGGTGAGGTTTAGGTATAGGGTGGGGGTTAGTATTATAGCTAGATAGATAGCTAGGTATATAGAACTACGGCTAGAGACAGGGTCAGGCTCACATTTAGGGTAGGGTTAGAGTTACCACTAAGGGCAACATTAGATTTAGGGTTAAATTTGGGTTAAGGGTTAGGGTTAGGATTAGCCTTAGGGTCAGGGATGGGGCTAGGGCTAGTGTTACAGTTGGGGTTATGGCTAGGCCCAGGGCTATGGTAGACTTTAGGCTCTGGCTTAGGGCTAGGGCTCGGAATAGGGTTAGTGTTAGGGTTTAGAGTTAGGGTTAGGATTATTGTTAGGGTTAGAGTTAGGGCTAGGGCCTAGGATAGGACTAGGTATAGGGTTAGGATTAAACTAGAAATTACAGTGAAGTTATGGTTAGGGTTTGAATTAGGGTTAGAGCTAGAGTTAGGGTGAGGGGTAGGGGTAGGAGTAGGTTCAGGTATATGGTTAGGGTTAAGGTTATGGTCAGGGCTGTAGGTAGGGTTAAGGTTAGTGGTAGACGTAGAGGTAGGTTCAGTTTACGGTTATGGCTAGTGTTAGAATAAGGGTTAAAGATAGTGTTAGCTTTAAAATTAGGGATAGGGTTAGGATTAACACTAGGGGTACCATTAGGTTTAGGGTAAGGGTGAGGTTTAGGGCTATATTTAGGGTTAATGGTTAGGGGTAGGCTTAGGGGTAGGGTTAGGGCTAAGTTTAGGGCCTGGGATATGCCCAGGCCTTATGTTCGGGTTGGATTGGATTAGGGTTCAGCTTTGGGGTCACAACTAGGCCCAGGGTTATGGTGAACATGGGGCTTAGGGTTAGGGCTAGGGATAGGAGTAAGGTTAGGTTTGGGGTTTAGGATTAGGGTAATGGTTATTGTTATGGTTAGAATTAGGGTTTGGGCTAGAGTGAGGTTGAAGGCTCGAGCTAGGGTTAGGGTTAGAGTTAGGGTTAGGGTTCCAATAACTATTAGGGCTATGTTATGGTTAGGGTTTGAGTTAGAATCAGGGTTAGATTTAGGTTTAGGGTTAGAGTTAAGGTTTGCATTAAGGTTAGATTAGGGTTACATTTAGGACTAGGGTTAATGTTAGGGTTTGGTTAGTGCTAGGGTTAGGTCTAGGCCTAGGACAAGGCTTAAATCTAAAGTTAAATTTATGGTTTGGGTTAAGTTTAAAGTTAGGTTTAAGGTTCATGATAGCGTTCCTGTGCAGGGTAAGGATAGTGTTTGAAGGTGGCGGCCGTGCTCGCCACCTACTGGAGCTGGGACGTTTCTGACAAGAAGCAGCCATTGGCTTACGTTCCAGGCGTTTCTGCAGAAGACAACACCACAACGAGACACCCAGTGAGGAATCGCAAAACTGACATCAAGTTGAAGACCACTTCGTCTGTTGCTTCAGCCTCCATAGATACCTTCAAAGGTGCAGAAAACCCAGCACATCAACAGGCTTTTCATGACGGAGGAGTAAAGAGTGCATCACGGAAACATTTATGTCCCGAGGACAAGAAACGTATTGCAAACTTAATTAAAGAGCTTGCTAGGGTGAGTGAAGAAAAGGAAGTGACAGAACAACTAAAATCTGAACAAGAATCATTTGAGAAGACGATCAGAGAGCTGGAGGAGCAGAACGAACTGATCATCAAAGAAAGGGAAGATATCCTTTTGGAATGGCTCCTGTTTCTGCATCAGATGGCCCAACGCAATCGCCAGCATCCTAAAATGCAGCCTGCTGTCCAGCTTCAAGACAGTGTTCGTGGCCACCAGCTTTGATGGGCAGCATGTGTGATACCCCACCTTCATTCCATCAGGACTTAGGTAAAGATACATAATTTATCTTAATGTCTGTCTCCCCCTCCAGACTGTAAGGTCCTTGTGGGCAGGGAACGTATCTAAAACGTAGCTAACCACTCTGCTGCATTGCATTCTCCCAAATTCTTTGCCCACGTCTTACCCCTGGCCTGAAATGCCCTCCCTCCACACGTCCGCCAAACTAGCTCTCTTCCTCCCTTCAAAGCTCTACTGAGAGCTCATCTCCTCCAGGAGGCCTTCACAGACTGAGCCCCATTTTTCCTCTGCTCCTCCTCCACTCCCCACCGTCCCAACCCCCTCCCTCTGCACTTCCCCCTTCACCTCCCCACAGCACTTGTGCATATTTGTACATATTTATCACTCTATTTTATTAATGATGTGTATATATCTTTTATTCTATCTATCTATTTGGATGGTTTTGACACCTGTCTACTTGTTCTGCTTTGTTGTCTGTCTCCCTCGTCTAGACTGTGAGCTCTTATTGGGTAGGGGCTGCCTCTGTGCCAAATTGTACTTTCTAAGTTCTTCGTACAGTGCTCTGCACTCAATAAATATGATTGAATGCAATAAATAGGATTGAATGTTAGGCTTAGGATCAAGGTTAGGTGTAGGGGAAAGGCCTGGGTTATGGTTAGGATTATGGCTAGGGCTAGGGCTATTTTTAGGACTAGGTTTAGGGTTAGGATTTGAATTAGGATAGGCCTAGGGTTATATTTTGGACTAGGCTAGAGAAAGCATTTGAGAAGTCAAGGGTGATGAAGGGATTTAGGGAATGGATAAGCTTAGGATTAGGGATCTAGTTAGGTTCATATTTTGGGTTGGTGTTAATGATAGCTTTAGGGTTTGGGTAGGGCTAGGGCTAGGGATAAGCCTAGGGCAAGGCTTAAGTTTAAAGTTCAATTTAAGGTTTGGGTTAAGTTGAAATTTAGTTTTAAAGTTAGTGTTAGGTTTTCTATATGGGTAAGGATAGTGGTAGGCTTAGGGTTAAGGTTAGGTTTAGGGGAAGGGCTAGGGTTATGGATATTATTAGGGTTAGGGCTAGGGCTATTTTTAGGGCTAGGTTTAGGGTTAGGATTTGAATTAGGGTTGGCCTAGGGTTATATTTTGTACTAGGTTTAGAGAAAGCATTTGAAAAGACAAAGGATATGATGGGGTTTAGGGAAGGTCTAGGGTTAGGATTAGGGATCAAGTTAGGTTCATAGTTTGGGATGGTGTTAATGTTACATTTAGGGTTAGGGTTAGGGTTAAGATTAAGGTTTAGGGTTTTAGTTAGGGTTTTGATTAGGCTTAGCCTTTGGGTTAGGGTTGGAGTTAAGTTAGGGTTAGCACTATTCCTAGGGTTTGGTTTAAAGTGAGATTAAGGGCAAAATCAGGGTTGGGGTTAGAGTAAAGTTTATTGTTTGGTTAGGGTTGGGATTA
The DNA here is from genome assembly GCF_015852505.1 of Tachyglossus aculeatus. Taxonomy (NCBI): domain Eukaryota; kingdom Metazoa; phylum Chordata; class Mammalia; order Monotremata; family Tachyglossidae; genus Tachyglossus; species Tachyglossus aculeatus. The sequence continues at coordinate 481,868 of NW_024044849.1, forward strand.
CGTTTAGCACTAGGGTTAGGGTAGGAATAGCCTTAGGGCTATGGTTTAGGATAGGGCATGGGTAAGGTTTTGGATTCACTATGTGGTTAGGCTTAGGGTTAGATTTAGGATGAGGATGATGGTTAGGATTGGGGTTAGGTTTAGGTTTATGATTAGGGTTAGGGTTGGGATAGTGTCAAGTTATGATAGGTCTCTGGTACGGCTAAAGCATAGGGTTAGATTTTGGATCAGTTTTAGGGCTAGCAATAGGATTAGATTAGGGTGTATTCTTTACATTAAGGTAAACATTAGGTTTAGGCCTTGGCCTAGGTTTAGAGTTAGAGTTAAGGTTAGGGTTAGCTTAAGGTCAGGGTTAGGCTAAGGGTTAGATTTAGTTTTGAGGTTAGGGTTAGGTATAGGGCTAGTGTTTCAGTTAAGAGCTCTTGCAAAGGTTAGATTTAGGGTCAGAGTTAGCTGTAGGTCTAGGTGTAGGGCTAGGGTTAGGGTTGCAGTTATGGTTAGGGGAAAGGTTAGGGTTAGGATTAGAGGTGTAGTTAAGTTTCGGGTTCGAGTTAGGGTAAGAATTAGGGTTAGTGGTAGGAGCTAGAACAAGGTCTAGGGCTAAAGTTAGGGTGAGAGTTATGGTTACATTAAGGGTTATGGTTAAGATTTGGGTTACAGTTAAGGTGAGTGTTAGGGCTAGGCCCACGGCTAGGGTTATTGTTAGGGCTAAGGGTAGGATTAAGGTTAGGGTTAACGTTAGCACTAAGACTAAATTTAGGATTAGGGTTAGGATTGGAGCTAGAGTTGGAATTGGGGTTAGGGTTACTGTTAGATTTACTGCTAGGTCTAGTGCTAAATTTAGAGTGAGGATCAGTTCTTGGTCTCTTTCTATTCTCCATCTATACTCACTCCCTAGGTGAACTCCCTCCCTCCCATGGCTTCAGCTACCATCTTTATGCAGATGACACCCAAATCTACATATCCTCCCCTATTCTTTCTCCCTCCCACCAGGATCATATCTCCTCCTGCCTTCAGAATATCTCCACCTTGACGTCCACCAGCCACCTAAAACTCAACATTTCCAAGACTGAGCTCCTTATCTTCCGTCCCAAATCCCTTCCTCTCCCTGACTTTCCTATCACTGTGGACATCACTGCCATCCTTCCCATCTCACAAGCCCATAACCTTCTTGTAATCCTTGACTCCACTCTCATTCACCCCACACATCCAATCCGTCACCAAAACCTGCTGGTCTCACCTTCACAACATCGCCAAGATCTTCCCTTTCTTCTCCATCCAAAGAACTACCTTGTTGGAACAATCTCTCATCCTATCCCGACTGAATTACTGCATCAGCCTCCCTTCTGATCTCCCATCCTCCTGTCTCACCCCACTTCAGTCTATCCTTCACTCTGTTGCCCTGACTATCTTTCTTCAGAAGCGCTCTGGGCATGTCACTCGCCTCCTCAAAAATCTCCTGTGGTTGCCTATCAACCTTGGCATGAAGCAAAAGCTCCTCACTATTGGTTTCAAAGCTCTCCATCACCTTGCCCCCTCCTACCTCACCCCCTTTCTCTCTTTCTACAACCCAGCACAAACACTCTGCTCCTCTGCCACTAACTTCCTCACTGTGCCTCATTTTCACCTTTCCCACCATCGACCCCTGGACCATGTCCTACCTCCAGTCTGGAATGCCCTCTCTCTTCACATCCGCCAAACTAGCTCTCTTCCCCTTTTCAAAGCCCTACTGAGAGCTCATCTCCTCCAGGAGGCCTTCCCAGATTGAGCACCCCCTTTCCCTCTGCTCCCCCTCCCCTCCCCATCGCCCTTACTCCTTCCCTCTGCTCTACCACTTCGCCTCCCCACAGCACTTGTGTATTTTTGTACATATTTATTCCTCTATTTTATTAATGATGTGTATATATCTATAATTCTATTTATCTATTTTATGGCACTAACGCCTTTCTACTTGTTCTGTTTTGTTGTCTGTCTCCCCCTTCTAGACTGTGAGCCTGTTGCTGGGTTAGGATTGTCTCTGTTTCTAAATTGTAGTTTCCATGCGCCTAGTACAGTGCTCTGCACACAGTAAGCGCTCAATAAATACGATTGAATGAATGAATGATGAGGGGTAGGGATAGGATTAAGGGTAGCTTTAGGTTTAAGGGTACGTTTAAAGTTCTGGTTTAAGTTTTGGTTAGGGCTAAGGTTAAGGTTAGAATGAGAATTAGGGTTGAGGTTACGTTTAGGTTTAGGGCTAGACTTACAGGTTTAATACTATGATTAAGGCTGGGGCTAGGTTTACAGTTAGGGTTAGTGTTTAGGGTTAGTATTAGACTCATGTCGAGGATTAAGGTTACCGTTAGGGTTTGAGTTAGAGCTAGTGTTAGGATTCAGGATAGGGCAAGTTGGGCAAGGGTTTGAGTTAGGACTAGGGTTACGGTTAGGGCTAAGTCTAGGACTAAGACTAAGGCTAGGGTGAGGCCCAGGGCTGGGTTCACAGTTAGGTTTAGTGTTAGGATTGGGGTTAGGGTTAGATTTAGAATTAGGATTAGAGTTAGGGCTAAACCTAAGGTTCATGATAAGATTATACCCAGTGCTAGGGTTGTTGTTAAGGTAAGGTTTAGAGTTCGGTTTATGGTTAAGTTAGAATTAGGGCTAAGGCTATAGTTAGGGTCCGGGTTGGGTTAGGACTATTGTGAAGGTTAGGGATAGGGTCATGGTTAGATTGAGGGTTTGGGTGAGGGTTTGGTTTAGGGTTAGGGTTAGGGGTAAGGGTAGAGTTGGGGATATGGTGAGGGCCAGGGTTAGCATCAAGGCAGTTTGTAAAGCATTCACTAGGTTAAGCCATTCATATGCATTCCTCCCAACACACACACACACACACACACACACACACACACACACACACACACACACACACACACACACACTTCTGGAACATGGGGAGTTAGGGTTAGGTTTAGGGCTAGGATTATGTTTAGGGTTAGAGGTAGGGCAAGAGTTGGGGTTAGGGTTAGAGCTAGGGTTAGTGTTAGGGTAAGCATTAAAGATAGGGGTAGTGTTTAGTTTAGGGCTAATGTTAAGCTTGGGTTTTGGAGTAGTGTTAGATTAGGGTTGGCAATTAGTGATAGTGTTAGTGTTCAGGTGAGGGCTAGGGCTTGTGTCAAAATCAGGTCTAGTTTGGGTTAGGGTTAGTGCTACAGTTAAGTTTAGGGTTATTGTTGGATTAATGTCTAATGTTAGGGCTTATTAGGGTCAGGGTTAGGATTTGGGTTAGGGGTAGGCTAGGGCTAGGGTTAGGGTCAGGGTAAGGGCTAGGTTTTGGGTTAAGGTTAGGGTTAGGGTTATGGCTAAGACAAGGATTATGGTTAAGGTTTGCATTCCAACTAGGGTTAATGCTAAATTTAGGGTTAGGTTTAGGGTTGGCAATAGGGCTAGGGCTAGGTTTAGGGGAAGGTTTAGGCTTTGGGCTAAAGGTTAGTGCTAGGGTTAAGGTTCAGTGAAGGGGCATGATTAGTGTTAGAGATGTTTCTGCCACATGTCTGCTCTGTGACTTTGGGCAAGCCACTTAACTTCTCTGTGCCTCAATTAGCTCATCTATAATATGGGCATCGAGACTATGTTCCCCATGTTAGACAGTAACTGTGTCCAACCTGATGACCTTGAATCTCCCCCTGTGCTTAAAACAGTTCTTGGCACATAGTAAGTGCTTACCAAATACCACAATTATTTGTTAGTATTATTATTAAACAGGTTTAAGATTAGTGGGAGGCTTAAAGGTAGGCCTAAAGCTAGGGCTAGGGTGGGAGTTACCGTTAGAAGTAAGGTTCGGTTAAAGGATATGGCTAAATTTTGGGCAAAGTTTAGGTTGGGATTATGGTTAGAATTGGATTTAAATTTAGGTTTATGGTTAGGGCCAGGATCAGGTTAGGCCTAGAGTTAAGGAAAGACTTATGTTTAAATTTATAGTGAGCTTTAGAGTTAGCTTTGGATTCGAGGTTAAGGTTAGATTAAGGCTAGGGTCTGGGTTAGGGTTAGGATTAGAGCTAAGGCTCCTGTACGGCTTAAAGTTCATTCATTCATTAATTCGATCATATTAATTAAGAGCTTACTGTGTGCAGAGCACTGTGCACTTGGGAAAGTAAAATACAGCAATAATGAGTGACGATCTCTGCCCACAATGAATTCACAGTCTAGAAGGGTGGAGACAGACATCAATATAAATTAACAGACATTAATATAATATACATATAAATTATATTAATATAAATAGATTAAATTGTGGGACAAAGAGAAGGAGAAAGAACAAAGAAAGCAAGACAGGGCAATGCAGAAGGGAGTGGGAGATGAGGAAAAGTGGATCTTAGTCTGGTAAAGTCTTTTAGAGAAGATAAGGCTTTGAAGGTGGGGAGAGTAATTGTCTGGCAAATTTGAGGATGGACGGCATTCCAAGCCAGAGGAAGGATGTGGGACAGGGTTCAGTATCGAGACAGTAGAGATCGAGGCACAGTGAGAAGCTTAGCACAAGAGGTGGGAAGTGTGCGGGCTGGGCTGTAGAAGGAGAGATGCAAGGTGAAATAAGAGGGGGCAAGGTGATGGAGTGCTTTAAAGCAAAAGGTGAGAATATTTTCTTCGATACGGTGGTGGATAGGCAACCACTGGATATTTTTTGAGGGGGCGGGTGGGGGGCACGACATGTCCTGAACGTTTCTGTGGAAAGATGATCCAGGCACAGGAGTGGAGTACGGACTGGAGTGGGGAGAGGCAGGAGGCTGGCAGGTCAGCAATGAGGCTGATGTAGCAATCTAGGCTGGATAGGATGAGCAATTCTGTTAATGTGGGAGCAGTTTAGATGGAGACATAAGGACGGATTTTAGCAATGTTGTGAAGGTGGGCCTGACAGAATTTGGTGATAGATTGAATTTGTGGGTTGAATGAGAAAGGGGAGTCAGGGATAACACCCAGGTTACGGGGCGGGGTAAGATGAGCAATTCTATTAATGTGGGAGCAGTTTAGATGGAGACATAAGGACGGATTTTAGCGATGTTGTGAAGGTGGGCCTGACAGAATTTGGATTGAATGTGTGGATTGAATGAGAAAGGGGAGTCAATGATAACACCCAAGTTACGGGCTTGTGAGATGGGAAGGATGGTGGTGCTGTCTACAGTAACGGGAAAGTCCTAGAAAAGACAGCATTTGGGTGAGAAGATAAGGAGCTCTATTTTGGTCATGTTAAATTTAAGGAGATGGAAGGACATCCAAGGGTATCTTGAAGACAGGAGGAGAAGCGAGCCTGGAGAGAGGGAGAGAGATCAAGGGAAGAGATGTAGATTTGGGAATCATCCTCATAGAGATGGTAGTTGAAGCCATAGGAGCAAATGAGTTCTCCAAGGGAATATATGTAGATGGAGAATAGAAGGGTACCGAGAACTGAATCTTGAGGGATCCCCAGAGTTAGGGATTGGGAGGCAGAGGAGAAGCCCGCGAAGGAGACTGAGAATGAACGGCTAGAGAGATAAGAGGAAAACCAGGAGAGGACAGAGTCACTGAAACCAAGGTTGGATAACGTTTCCGGGAGAAGGAGGTGGTCCACAGTGACACAGACAGCTAAGAGGTGGAGAAAGCTTAGGTTGGAGTAGGAACCATTGGATTTGCCAAATAGGAGATCATTGGTAACCTTTGAGAGGGCAATTCTGGTGGAGTGGAGGGGACAGAAGCCATATTGTAGGGGGTCCAGGAGAGAGGTGGTGTTGAGGAATTCGAGGCAGCGAGAGTTAACCGGTTGAAGAAGGCTGTTAGGGAAGGAAAGAGGGAAGGTATGAGAGTTTTTATAAGGTGCCAAGGAATGGGGTCTGATGAGCACGTGGAGGGGTGGCCTTTGAGACGAGACAGGAGATCCGCTCTGGGGATATTGCTGAGAAGGATGGGGAAGTCGAAGAGAGGCCCGAGGAGGGGGAGAGATGATTTTAGGGAGCTCCCACCTGATGGTGTCAATTTTCTTAATAAAGTAGATGGCCAGGTCATTGGGAGCAAGGAATAGGGGACACAGGGGGACAGGGAGCCTGAGGAGGGAGTTAAATGTCTGGAACAACTGGCGAGGGCGATGGGCATGGGTGTCAGTAAGGGAAGAGAAATAGTTTTGTCAGGCAGAGGAGCGGGCAGAAAGGAAGCAAGAAAGGATAAACTTGAAGTGGACAAGGTCGGCCTGATATTTAGATTTCTGCCAGCAGCCTTCTGCAGCTCAAGCACAAGAGCAAAGAAGGCAGACAATGCAGGTGAGCCGGGGCTGTGTGTTAGTGGTACGAGCATGTCGAAGGGATAGGGCATTGAGTGAGTTGAGTTCAGTAGAGAGGGTAGTGTTGAGAACGTCTGTTCGGTCATCCAGAGTAGGTAGATAGGGTATAGAAGCTAAGTGGGGTGTGATGAGTTGAGAGAGTTGGATGGGGTCGAAAGATCAGAGGCCTCTGTGGGGGAATAGCTAAGATGTACAGGAGGCGGTGTGTGGTAGAGGAGGCATATGAAAAGGTTGTGGTCAGAGAGGTAGGATTTCAGAGTTGGTGAGGGTAGAGATTGTGCAGTGATTAAAGATGATGAGATCGAGTATGTGTCTAAGTTTGTGAATGGGGGCGGTGGGGTGGAGAAGGACGTCAGTGTAGTTGAGGAGTGATAGAAGGTGGGTGGCAGAGGGGTCCGGAACATCTATGTGGATATTAAAGTCTCCAAGGATCAAAGTGGGCAAGGAGAAAGAAAGAAGGAACATGAGAAAGGGAACAAGATGATTAAAGAAGTTGGAGGTGGGAGCTGGGGTGTGTGTGTTGTGGGGGTGGGTAGATGACAGCTACTTGAATCTTGAGTGGGTGGAAGAGGTGGATGATATGGGCTTCAAAGAAGGGGAAAGAAAGGGAAGGAGGAGGCAGGGGTAAAAGAAGCAGTGGGGCACGAGAAGAAAGCCAACACCTCCTCCTTTCCCAGTGGGTCTGGGAAAGAGGGAGAAGAAGAGGCCTCCTCTGGAGTGAGCAGCAGGGGAGATCATGTCATCTGTGGAGAGCCAGATTTCAGTGATGTGAGGAGGAGGAGTGCCTGAGACAAACAAGTCAAGGATGTAGAGGAGCTTCCCCATGATGGTAGTTGAATTTCCAGTTTGGGTTAGAGTTAAGGCTAGGCCTCCTGGAGAGTTAAAGTTAAAATTTGGGTTAGGGTAAGGTAAGGATAAACGTTTGGGCTAGGCCTAGAGCTAAAGTTAAGTCTAGGGTTACAGTTAGTTTTAAGACTATGGTTATGCCTAGGGTGAGGGTTTTTGTTTAGGCTAGGGTTTTGGTTAGGATTGGTGTTCGTGCTAGGCCTAGGTTTAGGTTTAGAGCTATAGTTAAGGTAAAGGATGAGGGTAGGGCTACTGTTGGGTTTAGAGTTAGGGTTTGCCTTAGGGTTAGGGTTATGGGATAAGTTTAGGGTTAGGCTCCTGGATGGGTTAGGGATGTAATTAAAATTTGGCTTTGTATCTAGTTAGGGCCAGGTTTGGGGTTAGTTTTACAGTTAGTGTTAGCGTTAGGATTATGATTAAGTTTAGGGTTAATAATAGGTGTATGGTTAGGCTTAGGGTTAAGATTAGTGTTAGGGCTTCTCATAGGGTCAGGGTTAAGGCTGTGCTTAGAGATAAATTTAAGTTTAGGATTATGGTTAAGGATAGGGTTGAGGTTAGAGTTAGGGTTAGGGTTAATAATAGGCTTACGATTAGGCTTAGGGTTAGGGTTAGTGTTAGGGCTTGTCATAGGGTTACGGTTAAGGTTTTCCTAACAGATGGTTTAAGTTTAGGGTTATGATTAGGGAAAGAGTTGGAGTTAGGTTTAGGATTAGGGTTATACTTAGATTTAGGTTAGGGTAAGGACGGGAGACAAGGTTAGGGTTAGGTCATGGCCTAAGGCTACAGTTAGTGTTAGAGAAGGATTTGGGTTAGGGTTAGGTTTAGGGTTAGGGCTAGGTTTGGGGTAAGCCTAGGAGTAAGCCTAGGGTTGGGGTTTATGGATAGAGTTAGGCTTAGGTTTAGATTTAGGGATCTATTTAGCGCTAGGTTTCGGGTTAAATTTAGGGTAGAGTTAAGATTAAGGGTAAGGTGGATAAGGACTATGGCTAGGGTTCTGGTGATGGTTTAGGGTTATAGTTAGGTTTAGGATCAGGGTTTAGTATTAGAGTAAGTTTTAGGGTAAGGACTGTGGTCATGTTTAAGGTTAGGGTTTGCGTTAGATTTGGCATTGGGCTTAGGGCTAGGTTTAGGATTAGCACAATGTGTTGACCTGGGAGGGTTGTAGGGTTAACGTCTGAAAGGGCTCCTCGACACACATGTCCAGATTTGCAGTGCTTCAGCCAGAGTTAGGTCTAGTGCTAAGGGTGAGGTTAGGGCTGAAGTAGGGTTAGGGATATGGACTGAGTTGGGGTTAGTGATATAGGGTTTTGCCTAGGGTTAGTGTAAGGGTAAGGCTAAGACTCAATATACGGTTAGGATTATGGTTAGGGTTAGGTTTAGGTCAAGGGTAGGGATAGGTTAAGGATTAGGGTTAGGTTTATAGTTAGTTCAAGGGCTTGGGCCAGGTTTAGGGTTAGAGTTAGGGTTATTGTGGGAGTTAGATTTGGGGTTAGAGTTAGAGTTAGGGTTAAGGTTATGATTAGGGTTAGTGTTATTGTCAGTTGCAGGCTGAAGGCTAGGCTGAGTGCTAGTCTTCAAAGTAGGGTTGGTGTTGGGGTTAAGGTGAGGTTAGGGTTAACACTAGGGCTTAGGCTAGGGTTAGTTCTTGTGTAAGTGATAGGGGTAGCATTAGGTCTACGTTTAGACCACCTTTGAAGGTAAGGGCTGGGGTTAGGGCTAGAGTTAGTGTTAACCATAACCATAACCATAACCATATGGTTAATTGTGGACCTACGTCTAGCCCTAGAACTAGCCTTCCATATAGGGTTGGTGTTAGGGTTAAGGTGAGGTTTAATATTGCTGTTAAGGTTAACGCTTGAGCTAGGCCTAGTGTTAGTTGTTTAGTTAGGGAAAGAGTTAGCATTCGGTCCAGGTTTGGACTTATTTTTTAGGTAAAGACTAGGTCTAGGGTTCGAGTTAGTGTTATAGTGAGTTGTAGACATAAGGCTAGGCCTAGGGCTAGAGTCATGGTTAGGGTTAGGGCTAGAACAGAGATAGTGTTTTTGGGTTTGGTTTATGTCATGCCATGTCATGTCATGTTATGTTATATATTATTATGTTATGTTATTATGTGTTATGTATTACCAGTGGGGGGTAGAACTGGAGTTAAGGCTAGGGTTAATGTTTGGTATAGGTTTGGGCCTGGAGTTAGGGTTAAGGCTACAGCTAGGGTTAGGGTTAGTATTATGTTTAGCTGTGAACCTTGGGTTGGGACTAGGGCTAAGCCTGTGGCTAAGCTTAGATGTAGAGATAGGGATAAGGCTGAGGTTTAGGTTGGGGTCAGGGTTAGATCCAGGGTTGGCGTTATGGTTAATTGTAGACTCAAGGCTAATGCAATGGCTGGGTTTAGAGCTAAGGTTAGTGGATTAGTGGTAGTGGTATGGTTAGTTGTAGACTTTAGGCTAGGCCTAGGGCTAGAGTTATGTTAAAACCTTAGCCCTAAAAGGTTAGGGCTTGGCCTAAGGGTAGGTTTAGGAATTGGTGTAGAGTTAGGGTTGTGGTTGGGGTTTGTGTTATGTTTGGGTGAGGTTTAGAGTTATAGGTAGCGTTAGAAATCGGGCTAGGCTTAGGGTTAGGGATTATGTTTGCATTAAGTATAGCTTTGGGCCCAAGGTAGGGTTAGGGTTACATTTAGGGTTAGAGCTAGGGTTAGGCTTAGGCTTAAGGAAAGTGCTAGATTTACAGTTAAAGTTAGGTTTAGGGCTAAGGCCAGGGCTATAATTAATGTTAGGGTTAGTGATGGGTTATGATTATGGTTATGATTAAGGTTAGGGTTAGGGTTTGAGTTAGTGGTAAACCTAAGAGTAGGCCTAGGGCTAAGGTTAGTTTTAGAGATGGGCTATGACTAGGACTGGGGTTAGGATTAGAGTTAGAGGGAGTATTAGGGTTAGAATTTGGATTTTGAAGAGATTTAGGGTTAAAGCTAGGATTAGGATTAGGGTGAAGGTTCACTTAGGGTTGTGGTTCTGGCTAGAGGACAAGGTTAGGCTAGGGGATTAGGTTAGTCTAGGCGAAGAGGTTAGGCTAGGGGAAAGCATTAGGCTAGGGGAAGAGGTTAGACAAGGCGAAAGGTTTAGGCTAGGGGAAAACGTTAGGCTAAGGGAAAAGGTTGAGTTAGGCAAAAAGGTTACCAAGGGGAAACGGTTAGGTTAGGTGAAAAGATTAGGCTTGGGGAAAAGGTTAGGTTGGGGAAAAATGTTAGGCAAAGGGAAAAGATTAGGTTTAGGGAAAAAGTTAGGCTAAGGGAAAAGGTTAGTGTCGTAGTAAATGTTAGGCTAACAGAAAAGGTCAGGTTAAGGAAAGGTAAGGTTAAGTTAGGTTGGGGAGTCTGTTAGGTTAGCTTCAAGGTTAAGAAAAGTTTAGGCTAGGAGAAAAGATTAGGCTAAGGGAAAAGATTAGGTTAAGCGAAAAGGTTAGGGTAGGCGAAAAGGTTAGATTAGGTGAAAAGTTTAGGTTAGGCTAAATGGTTATGTTAGGTGAAAAATTTAGGTCAGAGTAGGGGAAAGGGTTAGGCTTGGGGAAAACTTTAGGCCAAGGGAAAAGGTTAGGCAGAAAGGTTAGGTTATGTAAAAGGTTGTTAGCTTAGAATAAACGGTAGGCTATTGGAAAATGTTAGGGAAGGGGCAAAGGCTAGGCTTGGGGAAAAGATTAGGCTTGGGAAAATGTTAGGCCAGGGGAAAGGTTGGGCCTCAGGAAAAACGTTAGGCAGGGGAAAAGGTTAGACCAGAGGAAAAGGTTAGGCCAGGGGAAAAGTTAATGCCAGCAGAAGAGGTTAGTCTAGGGGAAAAGGTTAAGCTAGGGGAAAAGGTTGGGCTAGAGGAAAAGGTTGTGCTAGAGGAAAAAGGTTGGGCCAAGGGATAATGTTAGGCCAGGGGAAAAGGTTAGGCTGGTAGAAAAGGTTAGGCTAGTAGAAAAGGTTAGGCTAGGGGAAAAGGATAGGCTAAGGGGAAAGGTAACGTTAGGGGAAAAGGTTAGTTTACAAGAAAAGGTTACGTTAGGTGAGCAGGTTAGGTTAGGCAAGGGGGAAAGGTTAGGCTAGTTGAAAAAGTTAGGCTAAGAGAAAAGGTTAAGATGGGGTTAAGGTTAGGCTAGGTAAAAAAGATGGGCGAGGGGAAAAGCTTAGACTAAGCAAAAGGTGAGGGTAGGGGAAAAGGTTAGGATAGGTGAAGGCTCGGTTAGGTGAAAAGGTTGGTTAAGGTGACAAGGGAAAAGGTTAGGCAAAGAAAAAAGGTTAGGCTAGGGGAAAATGGTTAGGCGAGGAGAAAGGTTTAGGTAAGGGGAACAGGATAGGTAAGGGTAAAAATGTTAGGCGAGGGGAAAAGGTTGGCTAGGTGAAAAGGTTAGGTGAGGTTAAAGTTAGATGAGGAGAAGAGGTTAGTTTGAGGTGAAAAGGTTAGATTGGGGGAAAAACTTATGTAATTTTAGGGGAAATGGTTAGGGGAAAGGTTTAGGATAGTTTAGTTCAAAAGGCTAGGTTAGGCCAGGGGGAAATGGTCAGGTTAGTGTAGGCAAAATTGTTAGGCTAGGGGAAAACTTTAGGCTTAGGGGATAAGGTTAGGCCAGGGGGAAAAGGTTCAGGTTTGGGTAGGCAAAAGGATTAGACTAGGGGAAAAGTTTAGGCTAGGGGAAAAGGTTAGGCATGGGGAAAAGGTTAGGTTACAGGGAAAGGTTAGGATAAGATGAAAGGTTAGGCTAGGGTAAAAAATTAGGCTAGGGGAAAAGGTTAGACTAAGGGAAAAGTTTACGATAAGTTAATGGTTAGGTACAGAAAAAGGGTAGTCTGGGGAAAAGGTTAGGCTAGGGGAAATATCAGGCACGGGGAAAAGGTTAGGCTAGGGAAAAAGGTCGGGTTCGGGGAAATGGTTAGGTTAGAAAAAATGTTAGGTTAGGTGAAAAGGTTAGTGCATGGTAAAAATTAGACTAAGGGAAATGGTTAGGAATTGGAAAAGGTTAGACTGGGTGATAAGGTTTAGCTAGGGAGAAAGGTTAGGCTGGGGAAAAATAATAATAATAATGGCATTTGTTAAACGCTTACTATGTGCAGAGCACTGTTCTAAGCGCTGAGGGGGAATACAAGGTGATCAAGTTGTCCCACGTGGGGCTCACAGTCTTAATCCCCACTTTACAGATGAGGTAACTGAGGCTCAGAGAAGTTAAGTGACTTGCCCAAGGTCACACACAGCAGACATGTGGCCGAGTCGGGATTCGAACCCATGACCTCTGATTCCAAAGCCCGTGCTCTTTCCACTGAGCCTCGCTGCTTCTGTAGGAAAAGTTAGGGTAAGGGTAAAGATTTGGCTTGGGGAAAAGTTTAAGCTAGGACTGAAGCTTAGGCTAGATTAAAAGGTTAGGCTAGGGGAAAAGGTCATGCTAGTGGAAAAGGTTAGTCTAGGGCAAAATGTTAGGCTAGAGGAAAACGTTAGCTTAGGTTAGGCTAAAGAAAAATGTTAGGTTAGGCCAGGGGAAAAGTTTTGGCTAGGGAAAAATGTTAGGCTAGGGGAAAGGTTTAGTGTAGTGGAAAAGGTTAGGCTAGGGGAAAGGGTTAGGGTAGGGGAAAGGTTTAGGGTAGGGGAAAAGGTTAGGCCAGGGAAAAGGTAAGTCTAGGGTAAAGGTTAGACTAGGGGAAAAGGGTAGGTTAGGCTAGGGGAAAAGGTTCGGTTAGGGGAAAGGGGAAGGCTAGGGGAAAGGTTAGGCTAGGGAAAATTTTAGGCTAGGGAAAAAGTTAGGTTAGGGAAAAAAGTTTAGACTAGGGGCAAAGGTTAGTCTAGGGGCAAAGGTTAGGCTAGGGGTTAATGCTAGGCGAGGGCAAAAGGTTATGTGAGGGGAAAACTGTATCAGCCTTCTCTCCAATCTCCCATCCTCGTGTCTCTCCCCACTTCAATCCATACTTCATGCTGCTGCCCGGATTGTCTTTGTCCAGAAACGCTCTGGGCATGTTACTCCCCTCCTCACAAATCTCCAGTGGCTACCAATCAATCTGCACATCATGCAGAAACTCCTCACCCTCGGCTTCAAGGCTCTCCATCACCTCGCCCCCTCCTACCTCACCTCCCGTCTCTCCTTCTACAGCCCAGCCCGCACCCTCCGCTCCTCTGCCACTAATCTCCTCACTGTGCCTCGTTCTCGCCTGTCCCGCCATCGACCCCCGGCCCACGTCATCCCCCTGGCCTGGAATGCCGTCCCTCCCAACGTCCGCCAAGCTAGCTCTCTTCCTCCCTTCAAGGCCCTACTGAGAACTCACCTCCTCCAGGAGGCCTTCCCAGACTGAGCCCCCTCCTTCCTCCTTCCTTCTTCCTCTCCCCCCGTCCCCCTCTTCATCCCCCTCATATTGCCTCCTTCCCTTCCCCACAGCACCTGTAAATATGTATATATGAGTGTACATATTTATTACTCTACTTATTTATTTATTTTACTTGTACATATCTATTCTATTTATTTTTTTTGTTAATATATTTGGTTTTGTTCTCTGTCTCCCCCTTCTAGACTGTGAGACCACTGTTGGGTAGGGACCGTCACTATAAGTTGTCAACGTGTACTTCCCAAGCGCTTAGTACAGTGCTCTGCACACAGTAAGCTCTCAATAAATACGATTGATGGATTGCAAACAGGTGAGGGGACAAGGATAGTTTAGGTTAGGGGAAAAGTTAGCTTAAGGTTAAAGGTTAGATTAGACTAGGGGAAAACGTTAGGCCAGAGAAAAAGGGTAGGTCAGGGATAAGGTTAAACTATTTGAAATGGTTAATTTAGGGGGAAAGATTAGGCTAGGGGAAAAGGTGAGATAAGGGAAAAAGCTTAGGTTAGGTGAAAAGGTTAAGCTATGGAAAATTTTAAGGTTAGGGAAAACGTTAGGAGAGGGGAAAAATTTAGGCGACGGGAAAATGTTAGGCAAGGGGAAAAGGTTAGGCTAAGGAAAAAGGTTAGCTTAGGCAAAAAGGTTAGGTTAGGCAAAAAGAATAGGGTAGGTGAAAAGGTTACATTAGGTGAAAATGTTATGTTAGGCTAGGGGAAGAGTTTATGCTTGGGGAAAATGTTATGCTAGAGGAAGAGGTTAGGCCAGAGGAAAAGGTTAGGCAAGGGGAATAGGTTAGACCAGAGGAACAGGTTAGGCTAGGAGAAACGGTTAGGCTAGTGGAAACAGGTAAGCTAGGAGAAAGGGTTAAGCTAGTGGAAAGAGGTAGTCTAGGAGAAAAGGTTAGGCTATGGGAAAAGATTAGGCTAGGGCAAAAGATTAGGCTAGGGGAAGAGGTTAGGTTAGGTTAGGGGAAGAGGTTAGTTTAAGTTAGGGTAATAGGTTAGGTTAGGGGAAAAGGTTAGGTTAGGCTAAGGGCAAAGGTCAGGTTAGGCCAGAGAAAAAGGTTAGGTTAGGGTAAAATGTTAGGTTAAGAGAAAAGGTTATTCTAGGGGTAAAGGCCAGGCTAGGGCAAAATGTTAGGGTAGGGGAAAAGTTTAAGGTAGAGGAAAAGTTTAGGTTAGGGGAATTGATTATGCTAAGGGAAAATGTTAGGCTAGGGGACAAGGTTAGGCCAAGGGAAAAGGTTCAGCCAGGGGAAAAGTTTAGGCCAGGGGAAAAGTTTGGGTCAAGGGAAAAGGTTAGGCCAAGGGAAATGTTTATGTTATTTGAAAAGAATAGGTGAAGCGAAAAGGATTGATAGTGAAAAGGTTATGTTAGGCAAAAAGGATAGGTTAGGCTGGAGAAACGTTTAGGCTAGGGTAAGAGGTTAAGCCAGTGGAAAAGGTTAGGCTTGGGAACAAAGTTAGGCTAGGGGAAAAGGTCAGGCCAAGCAAAAGGTTTAGGCCAGGGGCTAAGGTTAGGCAAGGGGAACAGGGTATGACAGAGAACAGATTAGGCTAAGGGAAAGGTTTAGGCTAGTGTAAAAGATTTGGCTAGTGTAAAAGGTTAGGCTAAGGGAAAGCTTAGTCTAATGAAAAAGGTTAGGATAAGGGAAATGTTTATGCTACGAGAAAAGGTTAGGTTATGGGAAAAGTGTCGGCTAAGGGAAAAGGTTTGACTATGAGAAAAGGTTAGGCTAGGAGAATGGGTTCTAGACTGTGAGCCTGTTGTTGGGTGGGGACTGTTTCTATATGTCTCCTATTTCCACTTCCCAAGCACTTAGTACAGCACAGTATGCGCTCAATAAATACAATTAAGTAAATAAAATACGATTGAATGAATGGGAAAGGGTTAGGTTGGGGAAAACGTTAGATTTGGTCAGGGGAAAAGATGAGGTTAGCTTAGGGGAAATTTTTAGGTTAGGTTAGTGGTAAAGGTTAGGTTATGTTAGGGGAAATGATTACATTAGGCTAAGTGAAAAGGTTAGGCAAAGGGAAAATGTTTGGGTAGGGGAAAAGGTTAGAATGGGGGAAGGCGTAGGCAAGGGGAAATGTTTAGGCTGGGGAAAAAGGTTAGCCTAGGGAAAAGGTTGGCTGGGGAAAAGGGTAGGCTAGGGGAAAGGTTAATCCATGTGAAAAGGTTAGCCTTGGACGAAAGGTTAGGTTAAGGGGAAATGTTGGGTTAGGGGAAAAGCTCAGGCTAAGGGAAAATGTTAGGCCAGTGGAGGAGATTAGATGAGGGGAAAATGATAGGTGAGGGGAAAATGTTAGGTTAGGTTAGAGGACAAAGTTAGGATATCTTAGGGGAAAAGGTTAGGTTAGACTAAGGGAAAAGGTTAAACTATGGGAAAAGCTTAGGTCAGGGGAAACGTTAAGGCTTTGCAAAAAGGTTAGGCTATGGGAAAAGCTTAGGTCAGGGGACAAGGTAAGGCTTGGCAAAAGGTTAGGCTATGGGAAAAGCTTAGGTCAGGGGAAAAGGTAAGGCTTGGCAAAAAGGTTAGGTTAGGCGAAAAGGTTAGGTTAAGCTAGAGGAAAAGGTTAGGCTAGGAAAGAATGTTAGGCCAGGGAATAGATTAGGCCATCGGAAAAGATTAAGCTAGTGGTAAAAGGTTAGTCTAGGGGAAAAGGTTAAACTAGGGGAAAAGGTAAAGCTAGGGACAACGTTAGGTTAGGGAAAAGGTTAAGCTAGGGGAAAAGGTAAAGCTAGGGACAACGATAGGCTAAGGAAAAGGTTAGGTTAGGGGAAAAGGTTAGGATAGGGGCAAAGGTTTGTCTAGGGACAAAAGTAAGGCTGGGGTAAATGTTAGGTAAGATGAAAAGGTTAGGTTAGGGGAAAACTTTAGGTTAGGTGAAAGGTTAGGTTAGATGAAAAGTTTAGGTTAGGCTAGGGGAAAGGTTAGACCAGGGTAAAAGGTTAGGCCAGGGGAAAATGTTAGGCAAGGGGAAGAGGTCAGGTGAGGGGAAAAAGTTAGACTAGGGGAAATGTTAGGTTAGGGGAAGATATTAGGTTAGGTTATGGGAAAACCTTAGGTTGGATTACGGGTAAAAGTGAGGCTAGGTTAGGGGGAAAGGGTAAATTAGGTTATGAAAAAAGGTTGCGTTAGGGTAGGGCAAAAAGTTACACTAGAGGAAATGGTTAGATTAGGGGAAAATGTTAGACCTGGAGAAAAAGTTAGGTCAAGGTAAAAGTTTAGGCCATGGGAAAAGATTAGGGCAGAGGAAAATGTTAGGCCTGGGGAAAAAGTTAGGCCAGGGGAAAAGTTTAGGTTAGGGAAAAAGGTAAAGCTAGACGAAAAGGTTAGGTTAGGTGAAAAGGTTAGGCTGGGGAAAAAGGTTAGGCCAAGAGAAAATGTTGGGTTGGGGAAAAGGTTAGGCTAGGGGAAAAGTTTATATTAGAGGAAAAGGTTATGGTAAAGGAAAAGGTTAGGTTAGGCTAGGGGAAAAGGTAAGGCTGGGGAAAGGGTTAGGCTGGGGAAAAGGTTAGGCTAGGGATAAACTTAAACTAGATAAAAAGATTAGGCCAGGAGTAACGGCTAGGCTAGGAGAAAGGGTTATGCTAGTTGGAAAAGTTGGGCTCGGGGAAAAGGATAGGCTAGGGGAAAAGGTTAGGTTATGGGAAAAAGCTAGACTAGGGGTAAAGGCTTTAGGTAAGAGGAAAAGGTCAGGCTAGGGGCCAAGGTTAGGCTAAGTGCAAATTTTAGGCAAGAGGAAAAGATTAGGTCTGGGGAAGAGTTTCGGGTAGGTTAGGGGACAAATTTAGGTTAGGTAAGGGGAAAATGTTAGGTTAAGCTAGGGGAAAAGCTTAGGTCTGGGGAAAAGCCTAGGCTAGGGGTAAAGGTTAGGTTAGTAGAAAAATCTAGGTTAAGTGAAAAGGTTCGGTTAGGCGAAAAGGCGAGGTTAGGCGAAAGTAAAAGTACTGAGAGCTCTCCTCTTCCAGGAGACCTTCCCAGACTGAGCCCCCCATTCCTCTCCCCCTCCCCTTCCCCTGCCCTACCTCCTTGCCCTCCCCACAGCACCTGCATATATGTTTGTACAGATTTATTACTCTGTTGATTTTACTTGTACATATTTACTATTCTATTTATTTTATTTTGCGAATATGTTTTGTTTTGTTGTCTCTCTCCCCCTTATAGACTGTGATCCCGCTGTTGGATAGGGACCGTCTCTATATGTTGCCAACATGTACTTCCCAAGCGCTTCGTACAGTGCTCTGCACACAGTATGCACTCAATAAATACGATTGAATGAATGAATGAAGGAATGAAAAGGTTAGGTTAGGCTAGGGGGAAAGGTTAGGCTAGGGGGAAATGTTAGGCTGAGGAAAAGATTAGGCTAGGGGAAAGGCGTAGGCTAGGGGAAAAGGTTAGGCTGGAGAAAAGGTTAGCTTAGGGAAAAGGTTAAGATCGGGGAAAACATTAGGCTGGGCGAAAAAGTTACGTGAGAGGAAAAGGTTAGATGAGGGGGAAAGGTTAGGTGAGGGGAAAAGGTTAGGTAAAATTAGGCGAAATGGTTAAGTTAGGTTAGGAGAAAATGTTAGGTTAGACAAGGGGAAAAGGTTCATTCATTCATTCAATCGTATTTATTGAGCGCTTACTGTGTGCAGAGCACTGTACTAAGCGCTTGGGAAGTACAAGTTGTCAACATATAGAGAGGGTCCCTACCCAACAGTGGGTTCACAGTCTAGAAGGGGGAGACAGAGAACAAAACAAAACACATTAACAAAATAAAATAAATAGAATAAATATGTACAAATAAAATAAATGAATAGAGTAATGAATACGTACAAACATATATACATATATACAGATGCTGTGGGGAGGGGAAGGAGATAAGGCAGGGGAGATGGGGAGGGGGAGGAGGGGGAGAGGAAGGAGGGGGATCAGTCTGGGAAGGCCTCCTGGAGGAGGTGAGCTCTCAGTAGGGCTTTGAAGGGACTAAGAGAGCTAGCGTGGCGGATGTGCAGAGGGAGGGCATTCCAAGCCAGGGGGATGACGTGGGCCGGGGGTCACGGCGGGACAGGCGAGAACGAGGCACGGTGAGGAGATTAGCGGCAGAGGAGTGGAGGGATGCGGGCTGGGCTGTAGAAAGAGAGAAGGGAGGTGACGTAGGAGGGGGCGAGGTGATGGAGAGCCTTGAGGCCGAGGGTGAGGAGAGGTGTGCCTGATGCATAGGTTGATTGGTAGCCACTGGAGATTTTTGTGGAGGGGAGTAACATGCCCAGAGCGTTTCTGGACAAAGACAATCCGGGCAGAGGCGTGAAGTATGGATTGAAGTGGGCAGAGACAGGAGGATGGGAGATCAGAGAGGAGGCTGATACAGTAATCCAGACGGGATAGGATGAGAGCTTGAACGAGGAGGGTAGCGGTTTGGATGGAGAGGAAAGGGCGGATCTTGGCAATCTTGTGGAGGTGAGACCGGCAGGTTTGGGTGACTGCTTGGATGTGAGGGGTGGACGAGAGAGCAGAGTCGAGCACGACACCAAGTTTGAGGACTGGTGAGACGGGAAGGATGGTAGTGCCGTCAACAGTGATGGGAAAGTCAGGAAGACGGCAGGGTTTGGGAGGGAAGACAAGGAGTTCAGTCTTGGATATGTTGAGTTTTAGGTGGCGGGCAGACATCCAGATGGAGATGTCCTGAAGGCAGGAGGAGATGCGAGCCTGGAGGGAGGGAGAGAGAGCAGGGACAGAAATGTAGATTTGGGTGTCATCAGCGTAGAGATGATAGTTGAAGTCGTGGGAGCGACTGAGGTCACCAAGGGAGTGAGTGTAGATCGAGAACAGAAGGGGACCAAGAACTGAACCTTGAGGAACCCCTGCAGTAAGGGGATGGGAGGTGGAGGAGGACCCTGCAAAAGAGGCTGAGAATGAACGGCCGGAGAGATAAGACGGGAACCAGGAGAGGACGGAGTCTGTGAAGCCAAGGTTGTGAAGAAAAGGTTAGGCCAGGGGAAAACTTTAGGACAACGTAAAAGGTTAGGTTAGGTGAAAAGGTGGTTAGGCGAACAGGACAGGTTAGGTTAAGGGTAAAAATTAGGCTAGGCGAAAAGGTTCGGCTAGATGAAGAGGTTAGGTTGGAGGAAAAGGTTTGGCAAGGGAAAAAGGATAGGCTAGAGAAGAGGTTAGGCTTGGCGAAAAAGGTTAGACTGCGGAAAAGGTTAGGTGAGGGGGAAAAAGTCAGGCTAGGGGAAAATGTTAGGCTAATTGAAAAGGTAGACTGGGGGAAAGGTTTAGACCAAGTGAAAATGTTCGGCTAGGGGAAAAGTTTGGTTAGCGGAAAAGGCTAGGTTCGTCTGGGAAAAACGGTTAGGCTAGGGGAAAATGTTAGGCCAGGGTAAAAGGTTAGGCCATTCATTCATTGATTCATTGATTGATTGATTGATTGATTGATTCATTCATTCATTCATTCGTTCGTATTTATTGAGAGCTTACGGTGTGCACAGCACTGTACTAAGCACTTGGGAAGTACAAGTTGGTAGCATATAGAGATGGTCCCTACCCAATAGCAGGCTCACAGTCTAGAAGGGGGAGACAGACAAAAAAACAACACATATTAACAAAATAAAATAAACAGAACAGTAAATATGTACAAATAATATCAATAGAGTAATAAATCTGTACAAACATATATGCAGGTGCTTTGGGGAGGGGAAGGAGGTAGGGTGGGGGATGGGGAGGGAGAGGAGGGGAAGAGGAAGGAGGGGGCTCAGTCTGGGAAGGCCATCTGGAGGAGGTGAGCTCTCAGTAGGGCTTTGAAGGAAGGAAGAGAGGTAGCTTGGCGGATGTGTGGAGGGAGGGCATTCAAGGCCAGGGGGAGGACGTAGGCCGGGGGTCGACGGCGGGACAGGCGAGAACGAGGCACAGTGAGGAGGTTAGTGGCAGAGGAGTGGAGGATGCCGGCTGCTCTGGAGAAGGAAAGAAGGGAGGTGAGGTAGGAGGGGGCGAGGTGATGGAGAGCTTTGAAACTGAGAGTGTGGAGTTTTTGCTTGATTTGTAGGTTGACAGGAGATTTTTGAGGAGGGGAGTAACATGCCCAGAGCGTTTCTGCACAAAGATGATCCGGGCAGGAGCGTGAAGTATAGACTGAAGTGGAGAGAGACAGGAGGATGGGAGATCAGAGAGGAGGCTGATGCAGTAATCCAGTCGGGATAGGATGAGAGACTGAACCAGCAGGGTAGCGGGCTTGTTGGAGAGGAAAGGGCGCAACTTGACGATGTTGTGGAGGTGAGACCGGCAGGCTTTGGTGATGGCTTGGATGTGAAGGGTGAACGAGAGAGCAGAGTCAAGGATGACACCAAGGCTGCGGGCTTGAGAGACGGGAAGGATGGTAGTGCTGTCAAAAGTGATGGCAAAGTCAGGGAGAGGGCATGGTTTGGGAGGGAAGATAAGGAGTTCAGTCTTGGACATATTGAGTTTTCAATGGCGGCAGACATCCAGATGGAGATGTTCTGAAGGCAGGAGGAGATGAGAGCCTGGAGAGAGGGAGAGGGAGCAGGGGCAGAGATGTAGATTAGGGTGTCATCAGTGTAGAGATGATAGTTGAAGCCTTGGGAGCGAATGAGTAGATAGAGAACAGAAATGGACCAAGAACTGACCCTTGAGGAACCCCTACAGTAAGGGGATGGGAGGGGAGGAGGAACCTGCAAAACAGACTGAGAATGAACGGCCAGAGAGATAAGAGGAGAACCAAGAGAGGACAGAGTCTGTGAAGCCAAGGTTGAATAGGCCAGGGGAAAAGGTTGGGCCAAGTGAAAAGTTTAGGTTAAGCGAAAGGGTTAGGTTAGGCGAAAAGGATAGGTTAGGCGAAAAGGATAGGTTCGGCGAAAAGGATAATTTAGGTGAAAAGGATAGGTTAGGCGAAAAGTATAAGTTAGGTGAAAAGGATAGGTGAGGCGAAAAGTTTGCATTAAGTGAAAAGCTTCGGTTAGGCTAGGGTAAAGGGTTAGGCTTGGGGAAAATATTAGGCTAAGGGAAGAGCTTAGGCCAGAGGAAATGGTTAGGCTAGGTTAAAACGTTAAGCTAGGGTTAAAGGTCAGGCTAGGGGTAAAAGATAGGCAAGGGAGAAAAGGTTAGACGGGGGAAAAGGTTAGCCCAGGGGAAAAGATAAGGCCAGGGTAACAGTTTAGGCTAAGGAAAAGGTTAGGCTAGTGGAAAAGATTAAGCTAGGAGAAAAGGTTAGGCTAAGGGAAAAGTTATGCTAGAGCAAAAGCTTAGGCTAGGGGAAGATCTTAGGTTAGGCTAGCGGTAGAGCTTAAGTTAGGTTAGAGTAAAAGCTTAGGTTAGGTTAGGGGAAAAGGTTAGGTTAGGTTAGGGAAATGATTAGTCTAGAGGAAAATGTTAGGTTAGGGGAAACGGTTAGGACAGCCTTGGGGGATGGTTAGGCTAGGGGAAAATGTTAGGCTAGGGGAAAATGTTAGGCTAGAGGAAAGTTTAGGGTAGGGGAAAAGGTTAGGCTAGGGGAAAAGGTTAGGGTAGGGGAAAAGGTTAGGCTGGGCATAAGGCTAGGTTAAGGGAAAAATGTTAGGTTATGGGAAAATGTCAGGCTAGAGGAAAAAGTTAGACTAGGGAAAGGAATAGGCTAGGAAAAAGGTTAGGTTAGGGGAAAAGTTTATACTAGGGGTAAAGGTCAGACTAGGGCAAAATGTTAGGATAAGGGAAAAGTTTAGGGTAGGGGAAAAGGTTAAGCTAGGGGAAAATGTTATGCTAAGGGAAAATGTTAGGCTAGGGAAAAGGTTAAGCTAAGGGAAAAGGTTAGGGCAAGGGAAAAGGTTAGGCCAATGGAAACGTTTACGTTATTTGAAGAGGTCAGGTTAGGTGAAAAGGATAGTTTACGTGATAAGGTTACATTAGGCGAAAACGTTAAGTTAGGCTGGGGAAAAGGTTAGGTTAGTGGAAAAGGTTAGGCTAGGGAAATATGTTAAACCATAGGAAAAGGTTAGGCTAGGGGAAAACGTCAGGCCAGGGAAAAGGTTTAGGCCAGGGGAAAAGGTTAGGCAAGGGGAAAAGGATAGGCCAGGGAACAGATTAGACTAGAGGAAAAGGTTAAGCTAGTGTAAAAGGTTTGTCTAGGGTAAAAGTCTTGGCTAAGGGAAAACTTAGGCTAATGTAAAAGGTTAGGATAAGGGAAAAGATTACGCTAGGGGAAAATGTTAGGTTAGGGGAAAGGTTAAGCTAGGACAAAAGGATTGGCTATTCGTAAATGTTAGGTTAGGGAAATAGGTTAGCTTAGGGGAAAAGGTTAGAGTAAGGGAAAAGGTTAGGGTGGTGGAAAATGTAAGGGTGGGGAAGAGATTAGGTTAGAGGTAAAGGTTAGGTTGGGGCACAGTTTTGGCTAAGGACAAAGGTTAGAATGGGGCAAATGTTAGGCGAGTAGAAAAGGTTAGGTGAGAGGAAAAGGTCAGGTGAGTGGAAAGGGTTAGCTCAGGTTAGGGGAAAAGGTTAGGTTAGGCTGGGGGAAAAGGTTAGGTTAGGGGAAAAGGGTAGGTAGGTGAAAAGGTTAGTTTAGGCTAAATGGTTAGGTTAGGCTAGGAGGGAGTGTTAGGCTGGGGGAAAATGTTATGCTTAAGGGAAATGGTTAGGCTAGGAGATAAGGTTAAGCCTGGGGAAACGGTTAGGCCAGGGGAAAATATTATGGTGGGGAAAAGGTTATGCTTTGGGAGAAGGTTAGATTAATGGAAAAGATTAAGTTAGGGGAAAAGGCCAGGGGAAAAGGTTAGGATTGTGGAAAATGTTAGTGCCAGGGGAAAATGTTAGGCTTAAGGAAAAGGATAGACTAGCAGAAAAGGTTTGGCTAAAGGAAACGTTTAGACTAGTGGAAAAGGTTAGGCAAGGGAAAAGGTACGGCTAAAGCAAAAAGTTAGGGTAGGGGAAAAGTTAGGTTACGGGAAAAGGTTAGGCTAAAGGAAAAGGTTAGGCTATTTGAAAAGGTTAGGTTAGGGCACGAAAGCGGCATGGCTGCACCTCAACCCAATAACAGAGAAACCGGCCAGATATGAGGATCAAGCAAAGCAGCGTGGCCCAGTGGGAAGAGCCGGGCTTTGGAGTCAGAGGTCATGGGTTCAAATCCCTGCTCCGCCAATTGTCAGCTGTGTGACTTTGGGCAAGTCACTTAACTTCTCTGTGCCTCAGTTACCTCATCTGTAAAATGGGGATTAACACTGTGAGCCCCCTGTGGGACAGCCCGATCACCTTGTAACCTCCTCAGCGCTTAGAACAGTGCTTTGCACATAGTAAGCACTTAATAAATGCCATTATTATTATTAAAGATTTAGGCTAGGGGAAAAGATTAGGCTAAGGGAAATGGTTAGGCTAAGGGAAAAGGTTATGCTAAAACAAAGTGTTAGGCTAGGTGACAAGGCTCAGCTATGGAAAAGGTAAGGCTAAGGGAAAAGGTTAGGCTAGGGGAAGAGGTTAGACTAGGGGGAAAGGTTAGGACATGGGAAAAGGATAGCACAGGTGAATAGGTTAGACAACAGGAGCAGCTTAAGCTACGGGAAAAGGTTTGGTTAGAGCAAAAGGTTAGGCGGGGGAAGAGGTGAGGTTAGGTTAGGGGAAAAGGTTATGTAAGGGTAAAAGATTAGGTTAGGTTAAGGGAAAGGTTAGGTTATGCTAGGGGAAAATGTTAAGCTAGAGGAAAATATTAGGTTATGGGAAATGGTTACATTAGGCTAGTGGAAAACGTTACGGTAGGGGAAAACGTTAGGCTAGGGGAAAAGTTTATGGTAGGGGAAAGGGTTAGCCTAGGGGAAAAGGTTAGGGTAGGGGAAAAGGTTAGGCTAAGAAAAAGTTAGGATAAGGGAAAAATGCTAGACTAGGGGAATTGGTTAGTTTAGGGGTAAAGGTTAGGTTAGGCTGGGGGAAAAGGTTGGTTAGGGAAAAAGGTTTGCTTAGGCTAGGAGAAAACGTTAGGCTAGGGGAAAATGAAAATGTTAGGCTGGGGAAAAGGTTAAACCGGGGGAAAAGGTTAGGCCTGGGGAAACGTTTATGCCAGGGGAACAGGTTAGGCAAGGGGAAAAGTTTAGGTTATGTGAAAAGGTTAGGTTAGGCGAAAAGGTTAGGTTAGGTGAAAAGGTTATGTTAGGTGAAAAAGTTAGGTTAGGCAAAAAGGTTATGTTTGGCTAGAGAAAAAGTTAGGCTAGAGGAAAAGTTATGCTAGACAACAAGGTTAGGCTATGGGAAAAGGTTAGGCTAGTGGAACTGGTTAGGCTAGGGGAACAGGTTAGTCTAGGGGAATAGGTTAGGTTAGGGAAAAAGTTTAAGTTAGGGTACAGGTTTGACTTGGGGAATAGGTTACGTTTAGGGGAAAAGTTTAGTTTAGGAGAAAACTTTAGGTTAGGCTGGGAAAAATGTTAGGCTAGGTGAAAAAGTTAGGCTACATGATAAGGTTAGGCAAGGGGAAAAGGTTAGGCCGAGGGAAAAGGTTAGGTTAGGTGAAAAGGATAGGTAAGGTGAAAAGTTACATTATACAAAAAGGATAGATTAGGCTAGGGGATAAGGTTAGCCTAGGAGAAAAGGTTATGCTAGAGTAAGAGGTTAGGCTAGAGGAAAAGGTTAAGCTAGGGGAAAAGGTTTGTCCAGGGAAAAAAGTTAGGTCAGGGGAAAAGTTTAGGCAATGGGAAAAAGGTTAGGCCAGAGGAGCAGGTTAGTGAGGAGAATTGGTTAGGCTATTGTAATAGGTTAGGTTAAGGGAAAAGGGTAGGCAAAGGTAAAAGGTAAGGCTAGGGGAAAAGGTTGGGTTATGGGAAAACGTTAGGCCAGGGGAAAAGGTTGGGCTAATGAAAAGTTTAGGCTAAGGGAAAAGGTTAGGCTAGGGGAAATGGTTTGGCTAGGCGAAAAGGATAGGTTAGGGGAAACCCTTAGGCTAGGGGAAAGTTCAGATTAGTGGGAAAAGGTAAGGCTAAAGGAGAGAGGTTAGTATAAAAGGTTAGGCTAGGGCAAAAGGTTATGCTAGCAGAATAGCTTAGGTTAGGGTAAGGGAAAGGTTTATGCTAGGTAAGGATTAAAGGTTAGGTCAGGTTGGGGGAAAAGTTAGGTTAGGCTAGGGGAAAAGGTTAGGCTGAAACAAATGTTAAGTTAGGGGAAATGGTTAGTTTAGATTAGTGGAAAAGCTTAGGCTAGGTGAAAATGCTAGGCTATAGGAAAAGTTTTGGCTATGGGAAAAAGTTAGGCTAGGCTAAAATGTTAGGTTAGGAGAAAAGATTAGGCTATGGGAAAAGTTTAGGCTATGGGAAAATGTTAGGCTAGGCTAAAATGTTAGGTTAGGGTGAAGGATTAGGCTTGGGGAAAAGGTTAGATGAGAGGAAAAGGTTAGGTTACGCTAGGGGAAAAGGTTAGACCTAGGGGAAAAGGTTAGGCTAGGGTAAACGGTTAGGCTAGGGGACAAGGTTAGGCTAGGGGAAAAGGTTACGTTGGGGAAAAGGTTAGGTTAGGAGAAAAGGTTGGGTTAGGCTTGGAGAAAAGCTTAACCTAGGGAAAAATGTTAGGCCAGAGGAACATGTTAGGACAGGGGAAAGTGAAGGCCAGAGGATTAAAAAAAAGTTAGGTTAGGCTAGCGGAAAAGGTTAGGCTGGAAAAATGTTAAGTTAGGAGAAACGGTTAGGTTAGGCTTGGAAAAAATATTAGGCTAAGGGAAAAGTTAGGCTAGAGGAAAAGGCTAGGCTAGGTTAAAATGTTATGTTATGGGAAAAGGTTAGGCTTGGGGAAAAGATTAGATAAGAGGAAAAGGTTAAGTTAGGGGACAGGGTTAGGTTATGCTAGGGGAAAAGGCAAGGCTAGGTGAAAATGTTGGGCTAGATCAATAGGTTAGTCTAGGGGAAAATGTTAGACTAGGGGAAAAGTTATCTTAGGCTAGGTTAAAGGTTTGGTTAGGTTATGGTAAGAGGTTAGCTTAGGCTAGGGGACTAGGTTAGGTTCAGCTAGAGGAAAATGTTAGGTTGGGGGAAACGGTTAGGTTAGGCTAGGGAAAAATGTTAGGGTAGAGGAAAATGAAAGAGTACAGGAAAAGGTTAGACTAGCGGAAAGGTTTAAGGTAGGGGAAAAGGTGAGGGTAGTGGAAAAGATTAGGCTACGGAAAACGTTAGATTGGGGAAAGGTTTGGGCTAGGGGAAAGGTTAGGCAAGGGAAAAGTTTACACTACGGAAAAGGTTAGGTTAGGGACAAAGATTAGGCTAGAGGCAAAGGTTAGCCTGAGAAAAGGTTAGGCTAGGGGCAAATGTTAGGAGAGAGGAAAAGGTTATGTGAGGGGAAAAGTTTAGGTGAGAGGTAAGCGTTAGGTTAGGTAAGGCTAGGGGAAAATGTTAGGATTGTGAAAAAAATTAGTCCAAGGGAAAAGGTTAGACTAGGGCAAAAGGTTAGGTTAAGGAATTTTTTTGGTAGGGGCAAAGGTTATGCTAGGGGCAAAGGTTAGGTTAGAGGCAAAGGTTAGGAGAGTGGAAAATGTTAGGTAGGGGGAAAAGGTTAGGTGAGGGGAATAGGTTAGGTGAGGGGAAAAGGTCAAGTGAGGGGAAAAGGTTAGATGAGAGGAAAAGGTTAGGTGAGAGGAAAAGGTTAGGTGAGGAAAAGGTTTAGATTAGGTAAGCAGAACAAGTTAAGTTAGGTTTGGGGAAAATGGTAGGTTAAGCTAGGGGAAAACGTTAGGTTAGTGAAACGTTTAAGCTAGGGTAAATGTTTAGTATAAGGGAAAAGGTTAGGCTGGGGGAAAGCTTAGGCTAGGGGAATAAGTTAAGTTAAGGGAAAAGTTTAGGTTGTGTGAGCAGAAAAGATAATTTTAGGTGAGGGGAAAAGGTTAGGTTAGGACGGGGAAATGGTTAGGTTAGGCTGGGGGAAAGGTTTGGTTAGGCCAGGGGAAAAGGTTAGGTTATGCTAGGAGATAACGTTAGTGTTGGGGAAGAGGTTAGGTTAGGCCAAAAGGTTAGGTTAGGCAAAAAGGTTAGGTTAGGTTAGGTGAAAAGTTTGGGTTAGGCAAAAAGGTTAGGTTGGGCTAAAGGTTAGGTTATGCAAGGGGAAAATTTTATGCTAGGGTAAAACGTTAGCCTGGGGAAAAGGTTAGGCCAGGAAAAAGATTAGCCCAGGGGAAAGATTTAGGAAAAAGTTTAGGCTATCAGAAAAGGTTAGGTTAGGGGAAAAGGTTAGGCTAGGGAAAAATGGTAGGCTAAGGGAAAAGATTAGGCTAAGGGAAAAGGTTAGGCTAGGGGAAAATGTTAGGCTAAGAGAAAAGTTTAGGCTAAGGGAAAAGATTAGTCTAGGGGAAAAGGTTAGGTTAGGAGAAAAGGTTAGGCTAGGAGAAAAGGTTAGCTTAGGTTGGGGTAAAAGGTTAGGTTTGGGGTAAAGGTAATAGGGTAAAAGGTTAGGCTGGGGAAAAAGGTAGACTAGGGCAAAAGTTTAGGCTAGGGGAAGAGGTTAGCTTAGGTTAAGGTAAAAGTTTAGGTTAGGTTAGGTCAGGTGAATAGGTTAGGTTCAGCTAGAAGAAAATGATAGGTTAGGGTAACCAGGTTAGGCTAGGGGAATAGGCTAGGCTAGAGGAAAATGTTAGGGTAGCAGAAACAGTTAGGTTAGGTCGGGGAAAATGTTAGGCTAGGGGAAAAGGTTAAGGTAGGGGAACAGGTGATGGTCGAGGAAAAGGTTAGGCTAGGGAAAAGGTTAGGTGAAGGGAAAGGGTTAGGCTGGAGGCAAAGGTTAGGCTAGGGGCAAAGGTTAGGCTAGGGGCAAATGCTAGGCGAAAGGAAAGGTTTACGTGAGGGGAAAAAGTTACGTGAGGGGAAAAGATTAGGTTAGGTGAAAAGGTAACATTAGGTGAAAAGGTTAGGTGAGTTGAAGAGGTTAGGTTAGGCCAGGGGAAAATGTTAGGCTAGGGGAAAAGTTTAAGCTCCAGGAATAGGTTTGGCTAGGGGAAAAGGCTAGGCTAAGGGAAAAGGTTAGGTTTGGGGAAACGGTTAGGCTGGGGAAAAGGTTAGCCTCGGTAAAATGTTTAGGCTAAGGGAAAAGGTTAGGCTAGGGGAAAAGGTTAAGATAGTAAAATAGGTTAGGTTAGGGGAAAAGATTAGGTTAGAGGAAATAGGTTAGGGGACAAGGTTAGGTTAAGCTAGGTGAAAAGATTAGGCTATGGGGAAAAGGCTAGGCTAGGAGAAAAGGTTAGGCTAGGCGAAAAAGTTAGGCTAGGGGAAAAGGTTCAGCTAGGGGAAGATAGGCTAGGAGAAGAGGTTAGGCTAGTTGAAGAGGTTAGGCTGGGGTGAAAGGTTAGGTTAGGCGAAAAGATTAAGGTAGGATAAAAGGTTAGACTAGGGGAAAAGGTTATGCTAGGGGAAAAGGTTATGCCAGAGGAAAAGTGTAGGCTAGGGGAAAAGTTTAGTTTAGGTTAACAGGTTAGGATAGGATAGGGAAAAAGGTTAGTCCAGGTGAAAGGTTAGGCCAGGGGCAAAGGTTAGGACAAGAGAAAAGGTTAGGCCAGGGGAAAAAGTTAGGGCAGCGGAAAAGGTTACGTCAGGGGAAAAGATAGCTTAGGCTTGTGGAAAAGGTTAGCTTAGGGGAAACGTTAGGCTAGGGGAAGAGGTTAGGCAAGGGAAAAAAATAAGCTAGGGGAAAAGGTTAGGATGGGGAAAATGTTAAGCTAGGGGAAAACTTAGGATGGAGGGATAGGTTAGGCTAGGGGAAAAGGTTAGGTTAGGCGAAGTTTGGCTTAGGCAAAAATGTTACGTTAAGGGGAAAAGGATACTCTAGGGAAAAATGTTAGGCCAAAGGAAAAGGTTAGGGTACGGCAAAAGGTTAGGCAATGGGAAAATGTTACGTTATGGGAAAAGGTTAGGTTAGGGTATGGGAAAATGTTATGCTAAGCTAGGGGAAAATGTTAGTCTATGGGAAAGATTTAGGCAATGGGAAACGGTTAGGCCATGGGAAAAGTTTAGGCTAGGGCAAGTGGTTAGGCTAGAGGAAAAGCCTTGCCATTTCCCCTATCCTAACATTTTGCCCTACCCTAACCCTTTCCCATAGTTTAACCTTTAGCCCTAGCCTAACCTTTCCCCAAGGCTATCCTTTTCCCCTAGGCTAACCTCTTTTCCAAGCCTAACCTTTTCACCTAGCCTCACCTTTTTCCCTGGCTGAAACTTTTCCCCTAGACTACCCTTTTCCCCAGCCTAACATAATCTTTTTGCCTAACTTTTCCTGCCAGCTTAACCTTTTACCCTAGCCCAACCTTTTCCCCTTGTCTATCATTTTCCCTTTTTCTCCATTTCTCTCTCCCCTCCTCTCCCCCGTCCACCTCTCCTCTCCCTTTCTTTTCCTTCTCTGTCTCCCCCTTCTTCTCCTCCCTCCTCTCCATGTCCCTTCGGCTTCTTCCTTCCCCCACTCCTCCTCTCCTTTTCTCTCCTCCCTCTCCTTTCCCCCATGTTTTGTTTTGTTGTCTGTCTCCTGCTTCTAGACTGTGAGGCCGTTGTTGGGTAGGGATTGTCTCTATATGTTGCTGACTTGTACTTTCCAAGCGCTTAGGACAGTGCTCTGCACACAGTAAGCTCTCAATAAATGCGATTGAATGAATGAATGAATGTTAACCCAACCTTTTTCCCCTAACCTAACCATTTCCTCTGCCCTACCTTTTCCCCTAGCCTAACCTAACCTTTTCCTCTAGCCTAACCTTTTCCCCAGTCTACCCTTTTCCCCTAGTCTAAGTGTAACCTTGCCTAATCACCTAACCTAACCTTTTTGCTAAACCTCACCTTTTTGCCTAACCTAACCTTTTCCCCTACCTTAATCTTTGACATAACCCTAACCTAACCTTTTGTCCTAGCCTAACCTTTTCACATAGCCTAACCTTTTACCCTAGCCCACCTTTTACTGTACCCTAAACGTTTCCCCTAGCCTAACGTTTTCCTATAATCTAAACTTTTCCTTAACATAACTTTTTCCCGTATCTGAACATTTTCCCTTATCCTAACCTTTTCCCGTAGGATAACATTTTTCCTTAGCCCAACTTTTCCCCCTGGCCTAAACGTTTCCCCTGGCCTTACCTTTTCCCTTGGTGTAGCATTGTCCCTAGCCTAACATTTTCCCCTAGCCTAATCTTTTCCCCTGGCCTTACATTTTCCCCTGGACAAACCTTTTACC
Organism: Tachyglossus aculeatus; assembly: GCF_015852505.1. Classification (NCBI taxonomy): domain Eukaryota; kingdom Metazoa; phylum Chordata; class Mammalia; order Monotremata; family Tachyglossidae; genus Tachyglossus; species Tachyglossus aculeatus. Next base: position 512,450 of record NW_024044849.1, read on the forward strand.
CTGGCTTAACCTTTTCCCTTACCCTAACCTTTTCACCCATCCTAACCTTTTCTGTTAGCCTAACCTTTTCTTTTAGCCTAACTTTTTTCCCAAGCCTTAAATTTTCCCCTAGCCTATCCTTTTCCCCTAGCCTAATATTCTCCCCTGGCTTAACCTTTTCCTGTAAACTGACCTTTTCCCTAGGATAACCTTTTTTCCCATCCTAACCTTATCACCAAGCCTAACATTTTCCCAAGGCCTAAACTTTTCCCTTAGCCTAATCTTTTCCCCTAGCCTATCCTTTTCCCCTAGCCTAACCTTTTTCACTAGTCTAACGTTTTCCCTCAGCCTAACCTTTCCCCATAGCCTATTCTTTTCCCTTAGCCTAATCTTTTCCCCTACTTAACCTTTCCCACTAGCCTTACATTTTCCCCTCGCCTAACATTTTCCCCTGGCCAAACAGTTACCTGTAGCCTTACCTTTTTCCCAGACTAACCTTTTCCCCTAAACTAACCAAACCTATTCCCCTAAAGTAACCTAACCTTTTCCCCTAACGTAACCTAACCTCTTCCCTTACCCTAACCTTTTCCCATAATCTATTTTCCCTAGCCTAACTTTTTCTCCTAGCGTAAAGTTTTCCCCTAGCCTAACGTTTTCCCCAGCCTAAGCTTTTCCCCTAGCCTGTTTCTCCTAGCCTAATCTTTACCCCTAACCTAACCTTTTCCCCCAGGCTAAGCTTTTCCCTTAGGCTAACCGTTTCTCCTAGCCTAATCTTTACTCCTAGCCTATCCCTTTCCACCTAGACTAACCTTTTCCCCTAGACTAACTCTTTCTCCTTACCTAACCTTTTCCCCTAGCCTAACCCTTTTCACCTAACAAAATCTTTTCGTCTAACATAACCTTTACACATAAACTAGCTTTTTCGAGTAACCTAAATTTTTCTCCTGACCTAAGCTAACATTTTTCTCTAACTTAACAATCTTTTTCCCTAACTTAACCTTTACCTGAGCCTAACTTTTTTCCCTAGCTTAACATTTTCTCCTGGCTTAACCTTTTCCCATAACCTAAACTTTTTCCCTCGCCTGGCCTTTTCTGGTAACCTAATCTTTTCCTCTAGCCTTACCTTTTCCCCTAGCCTAATCTAACCTTTTTGCCAAATGTAATCTTTTTACCTACTTAACCTTTTTGCATAACCTAACCTTTTCACGTAACCTAGTTTTTTTCACCTTATCTAAACTTTTCACCTAGCCTAACCTTTTCCCCTACCCTAACCTTTTCCCCTAGCCTGACCTTTTCCCCTAGGTTAATCTTTTCCCCTATCCTAAACTTTTCCCCTAGCCTAACATAACTTTTCCCCTAAACTAACCCAACCTTTTCCCCTAACCTAACCTAACGTTTTCTTCTAGCCTAACCTTTTGCACTAGCATAACCTTTTCCACACCCTAACCCATTCCCCTATGCTAACCTTTACCTCTAGCCTAAACTTAACCCCTAGCCTAACCTTTTCCCCTAACCTTTTCATGTAATCTAACTTATACTTTTGTCTAACCAAACCTACCCTTTTCCCCAAACCTATCCTAGCCTTTTCACCTAACCTAAGCTTCTACTTAACCTAACCTTTCTCCTTGACTAACCTTTTCCCCTGACCTAACCTTTTCCCCTAATCTAAACTTTACCCTTAGCTGAATCTTTACCCCTAGGATAACCATTTCCCCTAGCCGAAACCTAACATTCTCACTGAGCCTAACGTTTTCAACTAGCTTAACTTTTTCCTCTATCCTATAATTTTTCCCTAGTCTAACATTTTGCCTTAGCCTAACCTTTTCCCCTACCTACCCTTATCTTTTACCCCAACCTAATCTTTTCGCCTAATGTAACCTTTTTGCCTAACCTAATCTTTTCTCCTAGCCTAACATTTTCCCTTATCCTATCCTTTTCCCCTTCCCTAACATTTTTTCCAGCCTAACATTTTCCTTTAGCTTAACTTAACATTTTTGCATAACCAAACCTTTTCGCCTAACCTAGCCTTTTCCCCTAACCTAACCTTTTCCTCTAGCATTAGCTGTTTCCCCAGCCTAACCATTTACCCGCGACAAACCTTTCTCCTTAGCCTAACCTTTTCCTCTAGTCTAACCTTTTCCCGTATCTCAAACCTTTCTTTAGCCTAACTAACCTTTTTCCCTAACATAACCTTTTTCCCTAGCCTAACCTTTTCCCCTACCCTAACCTTTTCCCCTTCCCTACACTAATCTTTACCCCTAGCCTAACACTTTCCCCTAGCCTGACCTAGCTTTTTAGCGTAGACTAGCTTAACCTTTTGCCTAACATAATCTAACCTTTTCCCCAAAACTATCCTAGCCTCTTCACCTAATCTAATGTAACCTTTTCACTTAACCTAACCTTTCCCCTCGCCTAACCTTTTCCCCTAGCCTAACCTTTTCCCCTAACCTAACTTTTCCCCCTAACCTAACCTAACCTTTTCCTTTAGTCTAGCCTTGTGTGCTAGCATAACCTTTTCCTCTACCTTAACCTATTTCCCTATGCTAAACTTTATCCCTAGACTAATCTTTACCCCTAGCCACGGCTTTTCCCCTACCCTGACCTAACGTTTTCACATAACCTAACTTAACGTTTTGCCTAACCTAAACTTTTCCCTTAACCTATTCTAGCCTTTTCACCTAACCTAAGCTTTTCACTTAACCTAACCTTTCCCCTAGCCTAACACTTTCCCCTAGCCTAAACTTTCCCCCATCCTAACCTTCTCCCTTAGCCTAACTAACCTTTTCCCCTAACCTAACCTTTTTCCCTAGCTGAACCTTTACCCCTAGGATAACCTTTTCCCCTGGCCTAACCTAACCTTTTTGTCAAACCTAATCTTTTTGCCTAATGTAACCTTTTTGCCTAACCTAACCTTCTCTCCCAGGCTAACCTTTCCCTTATCTTATCAATATCCCCAGCCTAACATTTTTTCCTAGCCTAACATTTTCCTTTAGCCTAACCTGACATTTTTGCCTAACCTAGCCATTTCCCCTAACCTAACCTTTTCCTCTAGCATGACCTATTCCCCCAGCCAAACCGTTTCCCCTAGCTTAACCTTTTTCCCTAGCCTAACCTTTTCCCCTAGCCTAACCTTCTCCCCCAGCCTAACCATTTCCCCTAGACTAACCTTTTCCCCTCGCCTAGCCATTTCCCCAGTCTAATCTTTTCCCCTATCCCCAATTTTTCCCTTAGCCTCACTAACCTTTTTCCCTAAGCTAACCATTCCCCCTTGCCTAACCTTTTCCCTGAGCCCAACCTAACCTTTTACATTATCATAACCTAACATTTTCCCCTAACCTAATCTAACCTTTTCCTCTAGCCTAAACATTTGCCCTAAACTAACCTAAACTTTTCCCTTAACCTATTCTAGCCTTTCCCCTACCCTAACCTATTCCCCTATGCTAATCTTTACCCCAGCCTAACCCTTACCCCTAACCTAACCGTTTCCCCTAGCCTAACCTAACGTTTTGGCATAAACTAACTTGTACTTTTGCCTGATGTAACCTAACCCTCTCCCCTAATCTTTCATTTTCACCGAATCTAATGTAACCTTTTCACTTAACCTAACTTTTCCCCTTGCCTAACCTTTTCCCCTAGCCTAATCTTTTCCCCTAGTTTAACCTTTTCTGCTATCCCAACTTTCTCCCTTAGCCTAACTAACCCTTTCCCCTAACCTAACCGTTTCCCCTAGCCTAACTAACCTTTTCCCCTAACCTAAACTTTTCCCCTAGCCTAACCTACCTTTTGGCATAAACTACCTTAACCTTTTGCCTAATGTAAGCTAACATTTTCCCCTAACCTATTTTATCATTTTCACCGAATCTAACATAACATTTTCACTTAACCTAACCTTTCCCCTTGCCAAATCTTTTTCCCTAGCCTAACCGTTTCCCCTAGCCTAATATTTTCCCCTAGTCTAATCTTTTCCTCATCCCAAACTTTTCCCTTAGCCTAACTAACCTTTCCTCTAACCTAACCCTTTCTCCTAGCCACAGTGACCTCGACTATAAAATAGGGATTAATACTGTGAGCCCCAAGTGGGACAGGGACTGTGTCCAACTCGATTTGCTTGTATCCATCCCAGCACGAAGTTCGGTGCTTAATACATAGGAAGCACTTAAACACCACAGTTATTAGTAATGTCATTCTCTGAGCCTCAGTAGCCTCATTTGTAAAATGGGGATTGAGACTGTGAGCACCAAGTGGGACAGAGACTTTATTTGTATCCACCCCGGACCTTAGTATGGTGCCTGGCACGTAATGAGCGCTTAAAAACTTCAATCATCATTATTATCATTGTTATCATTATTACTGGGGAGTGCAGTGGAGGACAGAATCTCGCTCTTCACTGGCGAGAGAAGCTATGAAGCAGTATGTCTTAGTGGATAGAGCCCGGGCCTGGGAATCAGAAGGCTGTGGGTTCTATTCCTAGCTCTGATGCATGCCCGCTGTGTGACCCTGGCCAAATCACTTCACTTCTCTGGGCCTCAGTTCCCTATATGTAAAGTGGAGATAAAGAGCATGAGCGCCATTTGGAATACAGACCACGTCCAACCTGATCAACTTGTATCTATTCCAGAATTGACAACAGCACTTGGCACCCAGTAAGCTCTCAATGAGTACCATAATGATAATGAGCCCGTTGTTGGGTAGAGACCGTCTCTATACGTTGCCGACTTGTACTTCCCAAGCTCTTAGTATAGTGCTCTGCAAACAGTAAGTGCTCAAGAAATACGATTGAATGAATGAATGAATGAATGAATAATAATCATATTATTATCATTATTGTTATTATCGGCGTTTCAGGGAGGAGAAGAACGTCTGCACGCCCTCCTGGATCTCTCTGTTTCAGAGGCTGTAGACATTGGGTTTTAGGGTCGTCGTGACTGCCACCACCTTGTCCCTGTCGAAGGAGTAGGAGGAAGGGAGCCAGATGTAGGTGTAGATGACAGGGGAGTAATAGAGAGAGACCACGAAGAGATGGGAGGAAGAGACGGAGGATGGCGGACACGATGAAGCCGTAGGAGAAGTAGGTTCAGCAGGGAGTCCCCCAGTGGCCAGGGCGATGTCGGCCACGAAGACTGTCACCTCGTTGGCCCGGACGGGGCTGCAGGACAGGGCCAGCAGGGCAGGGATCTTGCAGAAAGACGGCGTCTAGCCTGCAGAAGGTCAGCCAGAGAATGAATCCCGTGTGCACCCAGACATTGGTGACGGCGATGAGAAGGAGGGTGGCGAAGAGGAAGGAGCACGTCCGCCAGGTCATGATGGTGGAGAGAGTAGGAGATGGCCACGAAACTGTCGTAGACCATGGCAGTGAAGAGGACCATCTCGGCCCCCAAGGACCAGGTGAAGAAGAAGAGCTGGGTCATGCAGCTGCCATAAGAGATGGTCTTCCAGGGCACCAGCGTGGTCTCCAATATTTTGGGGACGATGGAGGAGGTGTACACGATGTCCACCAGGGCCAGGGTCATTCATTCATTCAATCGTATTTATTGAGCGCTTACTGTGTGCAGAGTACTGTATTAGGCGCTTGGCAGCAGGACGTACATGGGCGTGTGTAGGGCCGCGCTGAGAGAGACCGCAGCCACGATGAGACCTTTACCCAGCACGGCCACCAGGTAGACGCACAGGAAGACAGTGAAGAGGAGGGGCTGAATCTCGGGGCGGTTCGACAGGCCCAGGATGACGAATTCGGACATGGTGCCGTGGTTCATCGGACTTGGGGGAAGGGGGAAGGGCGGGCGCCGGTGAAGGGGAGAGGGAGAGCTGGCCGTGGAATGAAGCAGGGGAGCTGGCGGGGAGGTAGGTGGGAGTGCTGGTGGGAAAGGGGAAAGGGAGAGTCAGTGGTGGAAGTGAAAGGGAGAGATGATGGAGAAAGGCAGAACTGGGGGTGGGAGGAAGGAAGGAGGCCGAGCTGGTGGGGAAAGGGAGAAGGAGAGCTGGTGGTCCAGGTCAAAGGAAGAGCCGTTGTTTGATTCTTCTGTCTTCTCTGTCGTCCCTGGCTCTGGGAACCGAACCCTGGACGATGTTCAATTGGGGGTAGTGAGAGAAACTGAGGAAACAATAGAAGTAGTTTACTACTACCATTACTACTACTACTACTACTACTACTACTACGACGACGACGACGACGACGACGACGACGACGACTACTACTACTACTATTCTTAGCACCATTCTTCTTCTTCTTTTTCTTCTTCTCCTCCTTCTTCTTCTCCTCCTCCTCCCCTCTCCCTTCTCCTTTCTTCTTCTTTCAACTGTGTATATGTGAGTGTGTATATGTGTATGTGAGGATGAGTGCTGGTTTGTATGTGTGTGGGTATGTGAATCTTCGGAGTTATAGGTGTCAGCGTGAGAAATGTTTGGGAGTGTGTGTTTGAAAGCAGATGTGTGAGAGTGAGGGCGTAAAAGTGTGAACATATACGTGTGCAGGGAGTATGAGTGTGTGTGTATGTGTGTGTCCCTCACAAGCCCCCAGACCGAGATTCCCAAAGCTTTCCACAATAGCGGCAAGCATTCATTCATTCAATCGAATTGAGAGCTTAATGTGTGCGGAGCACTGTACTAAGCACTTGGAAGTACAATTCAGCAACAGGGACTACGGGCCCACAGAACCCATCAATAAGTACGATTGATTGATTGATGGCTGGATGGCTCTCATGGGGCTCTTTCCAATAGCTGAATGGTGAGTTTCCAGCCTGCAAGAGTCCGGGACCCACGTTATCTCCCCGACCCAGGTCCCACTTGTCCCTCCCCCCAAGGTCAGCCTCTGGGACCCTCCTATTCACCCGGCCTTGACTCCTACATCAGTCTCCTCGCTGACTTCCCTGCCCCCCCCCCCGCCCCCATCTCTCCCCACTTCAATCTGTATTTCACTCTGCTACCTGGATCATTTTTCTACAAAAACGTTCAGATCATGTTTCCCCACTCCTCACGAACCTTCGGTGGTTGCCTATCCACTTCTGCATCAAACAGAAACTCCTCGCCATTGACTTTAAAGGATGTAGTCAACTCGCCCCACCCTACCTCACTTCATAGGTCTCCCTACTGCAGCCCAGCCTGTTCACTCCGTTCCTTTACCGCCAGGCCATTCACGGTGCCCCGATCTCATCTTTCTCTCCGCTGACCACTTTTGCGCATCTTCCCCCTCACCTGAAACTCCTTCCCCCTCCAGACCCCCCCTCTCCCCACCTTTAAAGCCTTACTGAAGTCACGTCTTCTCCAAGAGGCCTTCCCTGATTAAGCCATCTTTTTCCCACCTCCCTCTCCCTTCTTCATTGCCTGTGGTCTCAGATCTGCGGCCTCTGAGCAACCGTTACCACTTACACGCAAATCTATAAATTATGTATTATTTATTTATATTCATTTCTGTCTTCCCCTCTAGAATGTAAGCTCGTCTTGGACAGGGAGTGTGTCTGCCACCTCTGTTATGTTGTATTCACCCAGGTGCTTAGTACAGTGCTGCATCCACAGTAAGTACTTAAAAAATCCCATTGATGTTGATGATGATATAATAATTATGGTATTTGTTATGCACTTACTATGTGCTAAGAACTGTACTGAGCACTGGGGAAGATAGAAGATAATCAAGCCTGGCTAAGCTATGGCCTCAGATTACCTTTGTAGCAAGAATAATTGTGGCATTTGTTAAACATTCACAATTTGCCAAGCGGCCTGGGAGTCAGAAGGACTAGGGTTCTAATCCTGGTTCCTTTACTTGTCTGCTGTTTGACCTTGGGCAAATCATTTCACTTCTCTGCACTTCAGCTGACTCATCTGTAAAATGAGCCCCATGTGTTACGTGGGTATTGTCCAACCTTTTATCTACCCCAGTGTTTAGAACAGTGACGGCCACATAGTAAGCATTTAACAAATACCATTAACAATACAAGAAACTCAGGTCAGACACAGGTCCCGTCCTACATTGTGTTCAACAGAGAGAGAGAGAGAGAAGGACTTTTAACCGCTTTTATCCCTATTTTACAGGTGAGGAAACCGAGGCCCAGAGAAGTTAAGTGACTTGCACGAGGTCACACAGAGCTAGCAGAGCCGAGATTACAGGCCATGTTTCGTGACTTCATATCTCGTCTTCTTTCCAGTAAGAGACATTTTATTTTAAGCCCTTCAACTTCTCTCCACATAACCGTGATTCCAGATATCAAGTTTTCACATTAGCTTGTATCTAACCCAGGACGGAGCACTGTGTTTGGCACATAGTAAGTACTTCACAAACAAATACCTTAAAAAAGCCCCAAAATACCTTCTCTCCCTTCCCTTTAGACTGGTGAACCCCATATAGGTCAGGGACTGGGTCTGACTTGATTATCGTGCTTCTACGTCAGCGTGTAATGCAGTGCTTGGCACATAAGAAGTGCTTAACAAATACCAAAATTTTAATAATTATACCAAATAATAATAAAAATGACAATACTAAAAGTGGGTAATTCTATGAACAGGATAATTCTCTAAAGACTAACAGATTTCATACAGATAGAGTCATTCCTCTCATGTTATTTGTTAAGAGCTTACTCTATGCCAGACACTGAACTAAGTGCTGGGGCAGAGACAAGTTAATCAGGTTAGAACACAGTCTCTGTCCCACATGGGACTCACACTCTTAATCTCCCCATATACAGGTGGGGTAACTGAGACTCAGAGAAGTTAAGTGACCTGCCCAAAGTCAGGCAGCAGACAGGTGGTGTAGCTGGGATTAGAACCCAGGTCCTTCTGAGTCTTGCTACATATCCAAAAATCCTCTGATTAATCAATCAATTTATGGTGTATATTGAGACCTTACTGGGTGCAGAGCACTGTGGAAAATGGAGCTACAGAGGTAATTACTCAGTTGGCTCTAACTCCCCGAGGTGTGTGAGTAGGGCGATGAGGAGGGGGGTTCGTATCTTCTAAATCATTCGTGTTCTCCCAAGCAAACAATGCTCTGTGTGTGATATATGCTATTGATTGATTACAGGGTGGCCCGGTGGGAAGGTCTTGGGCTTGGGAGTCAGAGGATTAGGGTTCTAACCCCAATCCTAGCTCTGTCATTTAACTACTGTGTCACTTTGGGCAAGATACTTCAATTCTTTGTGCCTCAGTTTCCTCATCCTTAAAATGAGGATTAACTGTGAGCCCCAGGTGGGACAGGGACTATGTCCAAACTGATTAGCTTGCACCTACCCAGCTCTTAGTACAATGTCTGGCACATAGTAAGCGCTTTTCAAATACCATACACGCACGCGCGCGCGCGCGCGCACACACACACACACACACACACACACACACACACACACACACCGATTAGACCACCCCCATGCCTTGTTCTAAGATTGTATTTTTATCTTGCATAATAATGATGGCATTTGTTAGGCGCTTGGTATGTGCAAAGCACTGTTCTAAGAGCTGGAATCTACTTCAACATTTATCCCCTAGTAAGTACTTCATAAACGTCATTTTTCTGCATAGCAGTCATTGTTATGATATTATGCATAATGTATAGCAATTATTACGAGTATTACATAGCACTTTTTTTTCCAAAGCCTTTTCAAGTTGTTCATCCCATCTTTGACCTTATAACACCCTTGTGAGCTAGGAAGAGGGAGGAAGTATCATTCCTAGAGTGGCCTAGTGGGAAAACTCCGGGCCTGGGAGCCAGCGGACTAGGGTCTAATTCCAGCTCTGCTTCTTGCCTGCTCTGTGACCTTGGACATGTCAATTTACTTCTTTGTGAACCTGTTTCTTTTTATTCTTTAAAATGGGGATTCAGTGGCTGTCCTCCCTCTGTGAGTTCCATGTGGGACAGGGACTATTCCCTACCTGATTATCTTGCATCTACCCCAGGGCTTAGTGCAGTGCCTGGCACATAGTAAGTGCTTAACAAATACCATTTAAACAAACAAAAAAGAAGCTGCTTACGTGTGTTCCTCAGGGATAGCTATTTGGGGTAGGTGGCCCTGCCGCGGGAGAATAACAGAGAATAAGTCAGAGACTTGGCTTCCTCTGTAATCAACCACACAGCCCACCTGTCACTCTCTCAGTCATGTTTAAGTAACCAACCGATGCGTTTGTCGTGGACGAGAAGTTTTCTGAATACAGAGGGAAGGATGCCCCTACTGGGGATGGGTCTGTTGCTTCCAATATGGTCCTCAGGGGGCAATCAGGAGGTGGGATTATCGGATTCCACCCTGGGATTTCCTCGGTTTCTTGGTTGGCTGTTGACTTCCTCTGGTTCCCGGTACCCGGAGTGGAGGACTCCGGGAGAGGCTGAGGGGAGGCTGGACCGGAGCGGGGCGTTGTGACCGTCAGAGCCATTAATAATAATAACGATGATATTTGTTAAGCACTTACTACGTGTACTTACTGTGCTAAGCGCTGAGGTGGATAGGAACAAATTGAGTAGGACACCCAACCTGTCACATATGGGGCTCACCGTCTCATGACAAGCGGGAGAGGGTCGAACTCTCACAAGGATGCGATGTCGGTCTTTTTCTTATTATTACCTCAAAATGGTCAGTCAGCTAGTCGGTCAATTGTATTTATTGATCGCTTGCTTGGGAGAGTACAATATAAAAACAAAGTCACATTTCCTGCCCACAACGAGTTTACAGTCTAGAGGGGAAGACATACATTGATAGAAAGAAATCAAATACAGATATGGACATCAGTGCTGTGGGGCTGGGAGGAGGGATGAATAAAGGGAGCAGGTCAGGGTGACGCAGAAGGGAGTGGGAGAAGAAGAAAGGAGGGCTTAATCAGGGAAGGCCTATTAGAGAAGATGGGCCTTAATAAGGAGGGGAGGGGGGGGCAAGAGGGGAGAGTCATTGTCTCTTGGATATGAAGAGAAGCAGCGTGGCCTAGTGGAAAGAGCCCGGGTTTGGGAGTCAGAGGACGTGGGTCCTAATCCCGGCTCCCCCACTTGCCTGCTGTGTGATCTTGAGCAAACCACTTAACTTCTCTGTGCCTCAGTTAACCTCATCTGTAAAATGGGGATTAAGATTGTGAGCCCCATTTGGGACAATCTGATTACCTTGTATCTACCCCAGAGCTTAGAACAGTGTTAGGCACATAGTAAGTACTTAATAAACGCCATCGTTATTAGTATATGAAGGGGGAAGGCGTTCTGGGCCAGAAGCAGGATGTTGGCAACGAGATATTCATTCATTCATTCAATCACATTTATTAAGTGCTCACTGTGTGCAGAGCACTGTACTAAGTGCTTGGAAAGTACAATTCGGTAACAGAGACAATCCCTACCCAACAATGGCCTTACAGTCTAGAAGGGGGACACAGACAACAAAACTAAACAAGTAGACAGGCATCAATAGCATCAAAATAGATAAATAAAGTTATAGATATATACACATCGTTAATAAAATGAATAGAATAATAAATATGTACAAAGATGGAAGTCCAGTGATAAGGTTGGCATTAGAAGAGTGAAGTGTGCCATCTGGGAGGGTGACGGTACTAGCAGACATCCTGAATCCTCAGGCTTCTCTTATTATTATCTCTTAAAGTGGGGTTCATCCCCCAGAAACACCCTACATACCTGTACACGACGTCCAGGCCTGTGGGGAGTTTAGTTGTGGCTCTTCATTCAACCATTCTATCCACCAATCGCTTGCTGCGTGCAGAGCAGTGTACTATACGTTTGGAAGAGGATAATGTAACACAGATGGTGGACACATTCCCTGTCCATAAGGAATCAATCAATCGATAGATCTGTGCTGTTTATTGAGCACTTACTGTGCGCAGAACACTGTACTAAGCACTTGGAAGAGTCCCATACAGCAGAATTGGTAGACACACTCCCTGCACACATCGAGCTTACAGTCTACATGGCAATGTAGCACGGAAGGAGCAGATAGCCTTGCAGTCAATCAAACAATCAGTGTTATTTATTGAGTGCTTACTATGTTCTGAGCACTCTTCTATCCTTGGGAGAGTACGATACAAAAGAATTAGCAGACCCATTCCTTGCCCACAATCAGTGACTTAATGAGTCAATGGTATTTATTGAGCACTTACTACGTGCAAAACTCTGTACTAATATTTGAGAGAGTACAGTAGAATTAGCAGACATGTTTCCTGCCCACAATCAATCAATCAGCTGTATTTACTGAGCAGCGAGGCTTAGTGGAAAGAGCATGGTCTTGGGAGTAAGAGGACGTGGGTTCTAATCCCGGCTCTGCCATTTATCAGCTGTGTGACTTTGGGTAAATCACTTCACTTCTCTGTGCCCCAGTTACCTCATCTGTAAAATAGGTATTAAAAGTGTAAGCCCCACGTGGGACAACCTGATTACCCTGTATCTACCCTAGTGCTTAGAACAGTGCACATAGTAAGCGCTTCACAAATATCATTATTATTATTAATATTATTGCAAGCTTAGTATGTGCAGAGTACTCTACTAAGCATTTAGGTTCATTCATTATTTTTTCCATTCAAGTGTATTCATTGAGCACCGTACTAAGTGCTTGGGATAGTATGACATAACATTAAACAGACACATTGTCTGCCTACAATGAGTTAATGGTCTAGAGGGCGTGACAGACATTAATATGAATAAATAAAGAAATTACAGATATGGACACAAGTGCTCTGGGGCTGGGAGAGGAGATGAATTAAGTAAAACCTGGCAGGTCGTACTCTGTGCCAATCACTGTGGTCATCACGGGGTTGATAGTAGTAATTATAACTGTAGTGTTTGTTGAGCGCTTGCTATGTGCTAAGCACAGTTCTAAGCATTGGGGTAGATACAAGATAATCAGGTTGGACTCAGTCCCTTTCCCAATGTGGGTCTTATAGTCTTAATCCCCATATTTACAGATGAAGTCACTAAGGCACAGAGAAGTCAAGCTATTTGTATGAGGACACAAAGCAGACATTTGGCAGGGTCAGGATTAAAACTCAGGTTCCTCTGGTTCCCAGTCCTAATATCTTTCTACCAGGCCATGCTGCTTCTCAGTGTGGCCTAGTGGATAATTTCTGAGCACTTACTGTTTGCAGAGACCTCTAAATGGTTTAGAGAGTAGAATAATAATAATAATAATAATAATAATAATAATTATAATAATAATAGCATTTATTAAGCGCTTACTATGTGCAAAGCACTGTTCTAAGTGCTGCGGAGGTTACAAGGTGATCAGGTTGTCCCTCGTGGGGCTCACAGATTTAATCCCCATTTTCCAGATGAGGTAACTGAGGCACAGAGAAGTTAAGTGACTTGCCCAAAGTCACACAGCTGACAATTGGCAGAGTCGGGATTTGAACCCATGACCTCTGACTCCAAAGCCCGGGCTCTTTCCTACTAAGCCACGCTGCTTCTCGATGTGGTAGACACAATTGATGTGGTAGACACAATTCCTGCCCTTAAGGTGCTTACAATCTGCAGTGGACTGTATGAAGTGCTTGGAAACTAAAACCCAGTCTCTGGGCACACTCTACAACACTGTGGTATTTGTTAAGCACTTACTACATATCAAGCACTGTTCATATCACTGGGGAAAATACAAGGTAATCTGGTCAGACACGGTCCCTGTTCCACGTAAAGCTTGAGTTTGAGAGAGAATAGACATTTAATCCCCATTTCATAGATGAGGGAACTGAGGCACAGAGAAGTGAAGTTACTTGCCCAAGGTCACCCAGCAGGCAAGTGGTGGAGTTGGGATCAGAACCCAGGCCTTCTGGGAGCTGGGATCAGAACCCAGGCCTTCTGATCCGTGCTCTTTCCACTGGGCCTCTCTGCCTCAGTCTAATAGCTGCAGTGGGTGTAATGAGTAATAAAACACATTACATTTGATAATTTTATCATTCACAAATAGTTCAGAGGGTCAGTGAAATGACATCAAGAAGGAGGAGTGACCACCATCACCAGTTCTGTGGGAGGGCCAGTTTCTCCATTCCACAGGTCCAAACACTGGGGAGACACTGCCGCCCACCCTCTGCATTTAAAAATTTTTATGGTGTTTAAGTGTTGACTGTGTGCCAGGCACTGTACTAAGCACCGGGGTACATACAAGCTACATCAGGTTGGACACAGTCCCTGTCCCAAATGGGGCTCACAGGCTTAATCCCCATTTTATAGATGAGGTAACTGAGAAAGAGAGAAATTAAGCCCCTTGTCCCAGGTCACACAGCAGACAAGTGGCAGTGTTGGGACTGCCAACTCCCAGCCCCGAGCTCTATCCACTAGGCCACGCTGTTTCTGCTTGTAGGGTGGATGGACCTAGAGGAGACTGAGGAGGATGAAGGAGAAATAAGGTCGGCATAAGGAAAGGAAGGGGATACTGAGGTCGGAGAAAATCAGATAAGATTTGTTATCTTAATTTTATTCCTCTTCTTCTACCAGTTTGCTCTCGTGCCCCTGACCCTATCAGACGGAAAACATTTGTAGTCCTGTGGTAAGTAGAGGAGATGGATCCAGGAAGTCAATGACGATAATAATAATAATAATAATAATAATAATAATAATAATAATAGTAGTAATAATAATAATAATAATAATAATGGAATTTGTTGAGTGTTTACTATGGGCCAAGCACTGTTCTAAGTGCTGGGGTAGATACAAGATAATCAGGTTGTCCCACGTGGGGCTCACAATCTTAATCCCAATTTTGCAGATGAGGTAACAGGCACAAAGAATTTAAGTGACTTGCCCCATCACACAGCTGATAAATGGCAAAGCTGGGATTAGAACCCACGTCCTCTGACTCCCAAACCCGTGCTCTTTCCATTAAGCCACGCTGCTTCTCTACCAACTTTCAAAGCAGCATGGATGTATATAGGGAGGCAGCGTGGTCCAGTGGTGAGAGCACAAGATAGAGAATGAGGAAACCTGGGTCCTATGTCGGTCTCCCTGTCTAGACTTCTCGTTAAGTGCAGGCAATGTGTCTATTACATTGTTATGTTGTCCTCTCCCAAACACTTGGTACAGTACTCAGCACACAGTAAGCGTTCAATAAACACGATTGATTAACTCCTCTGCACTGTAAGTTCACTGTTGGGGAAAAAATGTGTCTATTACTCTATTCGTCCTCTCCCAAATGCACTGTCCTCTCCCAAATGCTCAGTTCAATGCTCTGCTCACAGTAAGCCTTCAATAAATACCATTGATTGACTGAGGTGGGGATGGGGTGATGATTCTGCCAGAGCAGGTGGCCGAAGGAGGATGAGTGTTGTTATAAGCGCTTAGCACGCTGCTCGTCACACTGTAAGCTCTCAATAAATACGATGGAATGAATCTCATCTCGGTGCAGATTCTCATAATGCCAACTGGAGGTGACAACTAAACGTGACAGTCTCAAATGTCAGTGACCTTCCCAGGGCCCAGTTGCCTAAACAGGCCTACGGCCTCTTCAAAAGTTCAGTTATGGCGGGATCCCATTTTATTTCCGGGAAAGACATCGCCCCATCAAAACTCTCCCCAGGGCAGCCTTCAAGTCCGGGTTCCTCAAGCTGTAGATGAGGCGGGGGTCACCACAGTGTAGAACAAGGACACCAGCAGGTCCGGCGTCGAGGGGGAGAGTGCCGGCAGCTTCAAATCGGAGGAGGAGGTTATGGTGAAGAAAACAGCGGTGACGGCTAGGTGGGGCAGGCTGATGGAAAAGGCTTTGGCCCTGCCCTCGGCGGCTGGCATCCTCAGAACGGCCCAGAAGATGTGCACGTACGAGATGACGATGGAGGCCAAGCACACCACCCCCAGGGAGATACCGGTGGTCATGATCGCGTCAAGGGCCGCGTGTTTGACAGAGCAAGAGACCTATCCCCTCCCCTAAGGAGGGGATATCACAGAAGAATTGTTGAAGAGCGGTACATCTTCAGAGGAACAGGGAGAAGGTGTCAGCTGAGAAGAAGGCTCCAAACATTCCCCCTCTGATCCAGGAGGCGGCGGCCATCTTCCGACAGGCTCCGGGAGGCAGATGGCGGCGTAGTGGTCGTAGGACATGGCCATGAGGACGAACAGCTCTGAGCCGGTAAACCAGACCACGGAGAAGACTTGTGTGTGACACAGCCCAGGTAGGAGATTTCTCTACGTTCGGTCAGGGAGTTGTGGATGGATTTTGGGACCGTGACAGAGATGGGGCAGAGGTCGAGGACAGACAGATGCCAGAGGAAGAAGTACATGCGGGTATGGAGGCGTCGTTCGAGGGCAGTAACGGCGATGATGAGCAGATTCCTCATCAGGGCCGCCAGGTAGACCAGGAGGAACAGCACGACGTGGACCAGCTGCAGCTTCTGGACCTCCGAGAATTCCAGCAGGAGTAATTCCTTCAAGTTGAACATCTCTTGGAGAAGATTTCTCTTGGGTACGACAAGAAGGAATTTGCTTCAGACCTGTGATTCCCAGTGACAGAGCCGGGAGGTGGGTGTTCATTTTATTGCTATCCTAACAATTTCTTTGGGATTTATTAAGTGCTAATTATGTTAGAGCACTGTGATAAGTGCTGGGGTAGATTGTCTGCTAGTCCAAGAGGCAGAAGAGTCTTCTAGTGGAAAGGGCACATACTTGTTAGTCAGTAGATTTGGGTTCTGATCTCTGCCTGACTAGTGGCATGAGACCTTGGGCAAGTCAATTATTCTCTTGGTGCCTAGGTTTTCTGGTCTGTAAAATGGGGAGATTTTATCTGTTTTCCCCAAGTGTTGACCTGTAAGTCCTATGTGAGGCAGGGACTGTGTCCTCTCTATTTGCTCTGTCATTCAGTCAGTCAAATCCTCTGGCCTGGTACACCCTCCCTCCTCAAATCTGCCAAACTACTACACTTCCTCCCTTCAAAACCGTACTGAAAGCTCATCGCCTCCAGAGGCCTTCTCAGACTAAGCCCCCCTTTTCCTTCGCTCCCTCTCCCCTCCCCATCACTCCGACTTGCTCCCTTTGCTCTACCCCCTCCCCGCCCCACAGCACTTGTGTATATATGTACGTATTTATACTAATTCTATTTATTTTTTATTAATGGTAGGTATGTATCCATAATTTTGTTTATTCATAATGATGCTACTGATGCCTGCTTCCTTGTTCTGCTGTTTTCGCGCCCCTTCTAGACTGTGAGCCCGTTGTGGGCAGGGATTGTCTCTATTTGTTGCTGAATTGGACTTCCCAAGCACTAGTACAGTGCTCTGCACGCAGTAAGCACTCAATAAATACGAATGAATGAATGAACCGTATCTCTTGAGCGATTACTGTGTGCAGAGCACTGGACCAAGTGCTACGGAGAGTACAATATGACAGTATCACCGCCACATTCCCTGCCCACAACATGATTGCAGTGTGGAGTCTACAAGCTTATAGTCTTCTGTACCAGCCTCTGCGTTTTGAATAGTGTTTAGTCCATTGTAAATTCTGAATAAATACAGGAAGTAAGAATCATAACAAGGGCTTGACTTCACCACCACCACACCCTCCTGTCCCTTTCTATCTCTACTGTGTGATCTTGGGCAAGTCAGTTCACTTCTCTGTGCCTCATAATAATAATAATGATGATGATGATGATAATGGCATTCGTTAAGAGCTTACCGTGTGCCAGGCACTGTTCTAAGCGCTGGGGTAGATACAAGGTAATCAGGTTGTCCCACGTGGTGCTCACAGTCTTAATCCCCATTGTACAGATGAGGTAACCGAGGTATAGAGAAGTTAAGTTACTTGCCCAAGGTCACACAGCAGACAAGTGTCACACATGGGGCTCACAGTCTAGGTAGGAGAGACAACAGGAGAATTGAGGTCCATAGATGTGAACCAACTTGTCCAAGATCACCCAGCCAGAAACTGGCATCATATGCAGGTCCTTCTGTCTCCCAGATTCAGGCCATGCTGCTCTTTGACCCCTAGCTCATGACATTCCACTCGTCTGGAACGCCTCCCCACTCCAAATCCATCAGGTCAATCAATTAATAATATTTATTGAGCGCTTACTGTGTGCAGAGCATTGAATTAAGCCCTTGGGAGAGTACAGTGTCACAATATAATAGTCACGTTCCCTTCCCAAAGCGAGCTGACAGTCTAGAGCGGGAGACAGATATTGATATACATTAATGAATTAGAGGTATATACATAGGTGCTGTGGAGCTGAGGGTGAGGTGAATAAAGGGAGCAAATCAGGGTGACACAGAAGAGAGTGGAAGAAGAGGAAAGGGGAGTTTATTCAGGGAAGACCTCTTGGCCTTCAGTAAGGCTTCGAATGGGCAGGGCTGGTTATATAAGATCACAACTTTCTTCATCTCTCCGGTGCCCTTCTAATATTATCATTTATTTCGCTTGAATTTCCCACAATGAACACCTTCTCCTCCCCACATCCTCTACCCACTCACACACTCAGTGATATTTACTGAGCACTTAATATGCATAGAGCACTGTACTATGTGTTTGGGAGAGTAGAATACAACAGAATTAGCAGACACGTTCCCTGCCCATAATGAGCTCCCGATTTAGACTCACCAGGTCAGGCCCGAGCTGGGATTTTCTGGTCTCCCCTGGCTTTGGGTCCCGTCGACATTCCCCCGACCGCTCAGTGTCCCCCGGATTGTCGGCGAGCCTTCTAAAAGGGGAGAGGGCACAAGCCCCCACCCCTCTTTCTCTCTTTCGAAAGGGGCCGGGAGTCTTTCCAGATGGTGACATCTTTCTTTCCGAAAGTTCCTGGGTCATCTGAGGGCGATTCACAAGAGGAGACGAGGACAAAGTTCTTCAGAAGAGTCGGTGCATCGTGGTATGGGCTTGAGGTTTTTTCAGGCTCTTGGTGGCTTCTATTTCACAGAAAGGCGTCGAGGCTGTCAGCCCAATCTATAAACGCAGTGGTTCTTCTTGATTTCCTGGGTCAGTAGCTTTCAGGTTCGTCTTGCCCTACTACAACTCAGCCCACACACTTCACCCCCTAATTCATTCAATCAACCTTATTTATTCAGCGCTTACTCTGTGCAGAGCACTGTACTAAGCTCTTGGGAAGTACAAGTTGGCAACACATAGAAAAGGACCCTACCCAACAACGGGCTCACAGTCTAGAAGGGGGAGACAGACAACAAAACAAAACATGTAGCCAGGCGTCAAAATCGTTAGAACAAATAAAAGTACACCCATATGCATATCATCAACAAAATAAATAGAATAGTAAATATGTACAAGTAAGACGAATAGAGTAAGAAATATGTACAAATATATACAACTGCTGTGGGGAGGGGAAGGAGGTAGGAGGGGTGATGGGGAGGGGGAGAGGAAGAAGCGGGCTCAGTCTGGAAAGGCCTCCGGAAGGAGGTGAGTTCTCCGTAGGTCTTTGAAGGGAGGAAGAGAGCTATCTTGGCGGATATGTGGAGGAAGGACATTCCAGGCCAGGGGTAGGTCGTGGGCCGGGGTCGACGGCTGGATAGGTGAGAACGAGGTACAGTAGGGAGGTTAGTAGCCGAGGAGTGGAGGGTGCGGGCTGGGCTGTAGAAGGAGAGTAGGGAGGTGAGGTAGGAGGGGACGAGGTGATGGAGAGCCTTGAAGCCAAGAGTGAGGAGTTTTTGCTTGATTCGTAGGTTGACGGACAGCCACTGGAGATTTTTGAGGTGGGTAGTAACATTCCCAGGGCGTTCCTGTACAAAGATAATCCGGACAGCAGAGTGAAGTATAGACTGAAGTGGGCAGAGACAGGAGGATGGGAGATCAGAGAAGAGGCTGATGCAGTAATCCTGTCGGGATAGGATGAGAAATTGAACCAGCAAGGTAGCGGTTTGGATGGAAAAGAAAGGGCGGATCTTAGCGATGTTGTGGAGGTGAGACCGGCAGGTTTTGGTGAAGGATTGGATCTGTGGGGTGAACGAGAAAGCAGAGTCGAGGATGACACCAAGGTTGCGGGCTTTTGAGACGGGAAGGATGGTAGTGACGTCTACAGTGATGGGAAAGTCAGGGAGAAGGCAGGGATTGGGAGGGAAGATAAGGAGTTCAGTCTTGGACATATTGAGTTTTAGATGGAGGGCGGATATCCTGAAGACAGATACGAGTCTGGAGGGAGGAAGACAGAGCAGGGGCGGCGATGTAGATTTGGATACCATCAACTTAGAGAAGATAGATGAAGCCGTGGGAGCGAATGAGTTCACCAAGGGAGTGAGTGTAGATGGAGAAAAGAAGGGAACCAAGAACTGACCCTTGGGGAACCCCTACAGTAAGGGGATGGGAGGGGGAGGAGGAGCTCGCAAAGGAGACTGAGAGTGAATGGCCGGAGAGATAAGAGGAGAACCAGGAGAGGACGGAGTCTGTGAAGCCAAGGTTGGATAGCGTGTTGACGAGAAGGGGGTGATCCACAGTGTCGAAGGCAGCTGAGAGGTCGAGAAGGATTAGGACAGAGTAAGAGCCATTGTATATGGCAAGACGGAGGTCACTGGTGACCTTTGAGAGGGCAGTTTCTGTGGAGTGTAGGGGACGGAAGCCAGATTGGAGGGGGTCAAGGAGAGAGTTGGCATTGAGGAATTCGAGGCAGCGAGTGTGGATTACTCGTTCTAGGAATTTGGAAAGGAAGGGTAGGAGGGAGATAGGGTGATAACCAGAAGGGGAGGTGGGGTGAAGAGACGGGTTTTTTTAGGATGGGGTAGACGTGGGGATGTTTGAAGGCAGAAGGGAAGGAACCAGTGGAGAGTGAGCAGTTGAAGATGGAAGTCAAGGAGGGGAGGAGGGAAGGGGCGAGAGTTTTCATAAGATGAGAAGGAATGGGGTCCGAATCACAGGTGGATGGAGTAGCACTTGAGAGGAGGGAGGAGATCTCCTCTGAAGATACTGCTGGGAAGGATGGGAGAGTAACAGAGAGGGTTGAGAGTGTAGGGGACGGAGAATTGGGAGGGGTGATTTGGGAAGCTCAGACCTGACGTATTTGACTGTATTAATGAAGTAGGAGGCCAGATCGTTGGGGGTGAGGGATGGAGGAGGGGAAAGAACAGGGGACCTGAGAAGAGAGTTAAATGGGCGGGCCAGCTGACGGGGATGATGGGCATGGGTGTCAATAAGGGAGGAAAAATAGTTTTACCTTGCAGTGGAGAGGGCGGAGTTAAAGGAGGAAAGGGTAAACGTAAAGTGAACAAGGTTGGGTTGGTGTTTAGACTTTAACCTGAAGCGTTCAACAGCTCTAGCATAAGAGCGAAGGAGGCAGACAGTGGTAGTGAGCCAAGGCTGTGCTTTAGTGGTCTGAGAGCGGCGAAGGGAAAGGAGAGCGAGCAAGTTGAGTTGAGTTGAGTAGAGAGGGTGGAGTTGAGAGAAGTATTCATGTCCTCACGATTGGGTAGAGAGGATAGGGAGGCGAGGTGGGGTGTGATTAATGAACAGTCGCATTGCCTGCCCACAACGAGCTTACAGTCTAATCTCATCTGGAGCCTAATGCAATATGGCCACCACCCTCCATTTATTATAGTCTCCCAAAGGATGGGCTGGCCTTCTTGATTAAAATTTGTATTTCCTCATCTATCATTTCACTGTAGGTCAGCGTGCTACCTAAGTAGCAGAATTCTGTGACGGCATCTAGCCCTGTGACCATAAAAAGTCTTTGGGTGTAGATGTAAGCTGATTCAGCAAAACAGTTTGCAATCATCTGCAGGTTGTCCTTGGTGTGTCATTCTAGGTCGCAGCCACGTCTAATCAGCAATTCGTGACTGACCATCTTTAGGATTTTGGTTGAGGATCCAAGTCAATTGAGTCCCAAGATCTACTCAGAGGAGTGAAAGGGTGTTGTACCACCTGCGTCCGTGTCTCTTGAAACATTTTCCAGCAAGGTTGAGTGGCATCAGTCCAACAGCACTAGGCCCACACGCAACCCTGCCTCTCTCCACTGGTGGTGGGGAAATGGATAACAATAATTACAGTAATAATAATAATTGTGGTATTTGTTAAGTACTTAGCTATGTGCCAGGCGCTATGCTAAGTGCTGGGGTGTATACAAGTAAGTCGGGTTCCTGTCCCACCTGGGGCTCACATTTTACCCCCATTTTATCCTCATTTTACGGATGAGATAACTGAGGCACAGCAAAATGAAGTGTGGCGGAGTCTGGATGAAAATTCATGACCTTCTGACTCCCAGGCCCGTGTACAGCAACCCTGACCCTGCCTTAATCTCAGAATCTGGATGACCTTTTGAAGACGTATTAAGTCATTTTCAGTGCCCAGATGTACTGATGATGACAAAGGCTTTCATAAAATCTACTATGACATAACAGCTTAATGAACCTGGGGGAAAAAACCGCACTTGATTTGTCTTTCCCTCACAACTGTTTGATCTAGAGAGGGATAGATACTAGACCCAAGTAAGGAGCGTTCTAGAAATGGGGCCCTGGTGTTCTAGGCTCAGTTAGTCAGGACTGCCTAGCAGTCATTTAAAGGGACCTAATTCCTTTAAATGTTTGCCCTCCTCCGCAAGACGTTTGAGAGGAAAAAAAAAACATCTGCTTCAATGCAACTGAGTTTAGCTGGTAAGAAGCCAGACAGGTCTCCCAAATCAATTTTGTGTAGAGTTCTAAATATGCAGAGCTGCCCGATTTTAACTTGTACAAATTGGTGTGAGGGGGACTAGCAGGAAAAACATATTCTGCCTAGAGGCATTCTCCATTAACCACATAGGAGAGGAGCCATTGCCAAATATCAGTTCATGAGTCCCTATTGCTATTCCCTGTCACACATGGGGCTCACAGTCCATGATCCTCCATTGTTCTCCTTCATCCTCCATTATTTTCCATCATCGTCCATCAACCTCCATCAGCCATCATCATCTGTTATCCTCTTTTATCCTCCAGATATCCTCCACTGTATTCTGTCATCCCTCATTATTCACCATTGTCCTCTGCCCTCTTCCATTATTCTCCATCATCTTGTCATCTTCCATTATTCTCCATCGTTCTCCGTCAATCTCCATTATCTACCATCATCTGTTATCTTGTTGTGGGGAGATGCCCCCCAAGTCACCTGGGATCGCCGACCAGAGGGGGGTTCCGGGTTCTTTAGATTGGGCGATGATGAGAAGCCCAATCTAAGAGAAGCAGCGTGGTTCAGTGGAAAGAGGACGGGCTTTGGAGTCATAGGTCACGGGTTAAAATTCCGGCTCTGGCAACTGTCAGCTGTGTGACTTTGGGAAAGTCACTTAACTTCTCTGGGCCTCAGTTACTTCATCTGTAAAATGAGGATTAAAACTGTGAGCCCCCCGTGGGACAACCTGATCACCTTGTAACCTCCCCAGGGTTTAGAACAGTGCTTTGCACATAGTAAGCGCTTAGCAAATACCATTATGATTATTAGTAGTATCAGTAGTAGTAGTATGAGCCAAAGACCAGACACCGAGCCAGAGATATCAATCCTGCCTCTTTATTGGATGTAGTGCAGCAAGCAAGCGAAGAAAGGGGTCCGAGTCCTAATCAGCAGAGCAGGCTATGCAGGGCTCGGTCTAAATGCCTACCATTAAAAACAACAGCAATGCCTCTTATATACGAAGACTCCTCATACTGGTTAGCCCTCCCCGTATTACCAGGATATCTATGTGATTGAGACAGTTCCCGTTCTGCAGCCTTGTAGTATAGCATCTCTGTGTCCTTGTTGTGGGTTGCTCAGTCAGACAGAGGGGGTGAATTCATACATAGGGCAGTCTTCCCACACTTGTCATCCTCCATTATTCCCCATCATCGTCTGACATCCTCCATCATTCTCCTTCATCCTCCAATATCCATCGATCTCTGCCATCCATCATCCCCTATCCTACATCTTCCACCATCCTCCATCCTTCATTTTCCTCCATCATCCTTCATCATCAGTTTTTCAATCTTTCAGTCACTTCTCTCATGACAGTTACTACACAAATGGCAAGTGGCCCCAAAACTTTGAATAGGGTATTCTGAAAAGCAATATACTAACTAACAGATCTTGGGCATCTTTCTTCTTCCTTCCTCAGCAGGTAACATGGAAGGCTCTGGAAGATGAACAATCATACCTCAGTGACTGGATTCCTCCTCCTGGGGTTCTCGGAGGTCCGGGAGCTGCATCTGGTCCACACCGAGCTGTTCCTCCTAGTCTACCTTCTGTCCCTGTTGGGAAATCTCATCGTCGCCACCGTCACTGCCCTCGACCCCTATGTACTTCTTCCTCAGGAACCTGTCCATCCTCGACCCCTGCCTTATCTCCATCACCGTCTCCAAGTCCATCCTCAGCTCTGTCCCAGAACAGATCCATCTCCTTCCCGGGCTTTGTCTTCCAGGTCTTGCTAGCGATTCCGTTTCCTGTTTCAGAGATATTTGTCCTCACCGTGTTGTCCTATGACCGCTATATGGCCATCTGCCGCCCCCTGCACTACGAGGTCGTCATGGACCGGGGGATCTGTGTAAAGATGGTGGTCACCTCATGGCTCAGCGGGGGCTGCTTGGGGTTTTGTTCTCCACTGGTGTATCCTTCCTGCCTTTCTGTGAGTCCCACGAGGTCCAACAGTATTTCGGTGACATCCACTCCTTATTGAAGATCTCTTGTTCCGAGTAACATATGGCCGAAGACATAAACATTGCCATGGGGACCTCCTCCGGTTTCTTCTCCTTTGGATTCATAGTCATTTCTTAAATTCAATCTTCTTGGCTGTGCTGAAGATGCTGTCATCCGATGGGCGGTCCAAAGCCTTCTCCACTTGCCTGCCCCCTCTGGTCGTTTTCACTCTTTTTATCACTACAGGCGCCTTTGCCTACCTAACATCCCCATCGGCCTCCCCTTCGACGCTGGAGCTGCTGGTGTCCGCGTTCTACACGGTGGTGCCCCCCACCCTGAACTCCCTCATCTGCAGCCTGAGAAACTGGGAGATGAAGGCCGCCCTGGGGAGGATCCTAAGGTCTTATAAACGGTTTATTCTAATGCCATTAACTTCTAATATGCAGAGAGCTGTCCCTACCCATCCACTTAACACTAATTGCATAGCACTTTTTCAGGCACTGCTAATCCACTTCGCCTCTCAATCATTGAATCAGCAAGTCAATCGTATTCACTGAGCAACTATTAAGGGGAAATCACTCCGCTTAGCACTATACCAAAACCAAACCAACTTTTTAGTCAATCAATCCGTCCACCAATGGTATTTATTCAGCACCTATTAAGAAGCAATGTACGAATGGATTTGGAATGTATTGAACAGGACTGGACAGCTGTCCAGAAAATCAATGTCCAGACTCTCGAACTGGGGACAGGAATCATTTATTGGTGGAGAAAACGTTTGAAAGAGAGAGTGGGTGGAATGTTGGAAATTTAATAAAAGAGCAGTTTTTGTAGCACCGGATAAGACCCATTATCCTTGGAACAGATGGAGGCCAGCCCTATTCAAATAGTAGCAGTAGCAGTAGCAGTAGTAGTAATAGTAGTAGTAGTAGTAGTAGTAGTTTTCATAGTAGAAAATAGTAGCAGTAGTGATAGAAATAGTCATAGTAATAGCAGCAATAGTAGCAGCAAGAATAATAAGAATTGTGGTATTTGTTAAGCGTTTACTAGGTGCCAAGCACTGTACGAAGTGCTGGGGTAGATAAAACCAAATAAGATTGGACATAGTCTGGGTCCCACATCAGACACACAGTCTTAATCCCCATTTTACAGATAGGGTAACTGAGACACAGAGAAATGAAGCGACTTGCCCAAACTCACACAGTAGATTAGTGTGTAGGATTCAAACCCAGGTTCTTTCTGACTCCCAGGCCCATACTCTGTATACTAGGCCATGCCTAGTGACTCAAAGGTAACCAATGACCTCCTGCTTGCCAAATCGTACGGCTCCAACTCTATCGTAATCCTCCTCGACCTCTCAGTTGCCTTTGACACTGTGGACAACCCCCTTCTCCTCTATACATTATACAACCTTGGCTTCACAGACTCCGTCCTCTCCTGGTTCTCCTCACCTCTCCGGCCGTTCATTCTCAGTCTCTTTTGCGGGCTCCTCCTCTCCCTCCCATCCCCTTACTTTAGGGGTTCCTTAAGGGTCAGTTCTTGGTCCCCTTCTGTTCTCGATCTACACTCACTCTCTTGGTGAACTCATTCGCTCCCACGGCTTCAACTACCATCTCTACGCTGATGATACCCAAATCTACATCTCTGCTTCTGCTCTCTCTCCCTCCCTCCAGGCTCGCATCTCCTCCTGCCTTCAGGACATCTCCATCTGGATGTCTGCCCGCCATCTAAAACTCAACATGTCCAAGACTGAACTCCTTATCTTCCCTTCCAAACCCTGCCCTCTCCCTGACTTTCCCATCACTGTTGACGGCACTACCATCCATCCAGTCTCACAAGCCCGGAAACCTGGTGTCGTCTTCAACTCTGCTCTCTCGTTAAACTCCTATATCCAATCCGTCACCAAATCATGTCGGTCTCATCTCCGCAACATTGCCAAGATCCGCCCTTTCCTCTCCATCCAAACAACTACTCTGCTCGTTCAATCTCTCATCCTGGATTACTGCATCAGCCTCCTCTCCGATCTCCCATCCTCCTGTCTCTCCCCACTTGAATCAATTCTTCACGCCGCTGCCCGGATCGTCTTTGTGCAGAAAAGCTCTGGGCATGTTACTCCCCTCCTCAAAAATCTCCAGTGGCTACCAATCAACCTATGCATCAGGCAAAAAATCCTCACCCTCTGATTCAAGGCTCTCCATCCCTCACTCCCTCCTACCTCACCTCCCTTCTCTCCTTCTACAGCCCAGCCCGCACCCTCCGCTCCTCTGCCGCTATTCTCCTCACTGTGCCTTGTTCTCGCCTATCCCGCCGTCGACCCCCGGCCCACATCCTCCCCCTGGCCTGGAATGCCCTCCGTCAGCACATCCGCCAAGTTAGCTCTCTTCCTCCCTTCAAAGCCCTACTGAGAGCTCACCTCCTCCATGAGGCCTTTCCAGTCTGATCCTCCTCCTTCCCCTACTCCCCCTCCCCCCGCCTTACCTTCTTCCCCTTCCCACATCACCTGTATATATGTATCTATGTTTGTACGTATTTATTACTCTATTTATTTTATTTGTACACATTTACTATTCTATTTATTTTATTTTGTTAGTATGCTTTGCTTTGTTGTCTGTCTCCCCCTTCTAGACTGTGAGCAGGCTGTTGTGTAGGGACCGTCTCTATATGTTGCCAACTTGTACTTCCCAAGCTCTTAGTACAGTGCTCTGCACACAGTAAGTGCTCAATAAATACAATTGAATGAATGAATGAATGCTGTTTCTCTTAGGTACTAGTAGTACTACTAGTAGTAGTAGTAATAGTAGTAGTGGTAGTAGTAATAGTCATCACTGTAATAGCAGTAGTAGTAGTAGTAGTAGTAGTAGTACCAATTGTGGTAGTAGTATAGTAGTGTTAGTAGTAGTAGTAGTAGTAGTAGTAGTAGCAGCAGCAGCAGCAGCAACAGCAATAGCAGTAGTAGTAGTAAAGTAATAGTTGTCGTAATATCATTTACGGTAATAGTAGCAGTAGGGTAGTTTAGTTATAGCAGTAACAGTAGTAATAACAATAGTAGTATAGTAATAGTAGTAATAAAGGTACTTATTGAGTTCCCTTTGAGTGTAACACACTCTGGTTAGGAAAGTACAACAGAAGGATGATACAAAGTTTGCATATAGGAAGCTCTAACAGAAGATCGATACTGATAGTGGAATCAGAATAAATAATCGACTAAACATTTCATAATCGAATCAATGATATCCATCTAATTGATTGATTCATTAAATTCTACACTCCTTGATAACAGGACAGTACATTTTGTATTCTCCTGGTACTATTTTAGCACAAAATACTCAGTAGGCACTCAGTAGGTGTTGAATAAACGCCACTGGATAAAATATTTGAATACACATATATCCACAAGTGCTAAGACAGAGAAGGAAAAAAATCAATCAATCAATCAATCAATAGTATTTATTGAGAGCTTACTGTGTGCAGAGCACTGTACTAAGCGCTTGGGAAGTACAAGTTGGCAACATGTAGAGACAGTCCCTACCCAACAGTGGGTTCACAGTCTAGAAGGGGGAGACAGAGAACAAAACCAAACATATTAACAAAATAAAATAAATAGAATAGATATATACAAGCAAAATAAATAAATAAATAAATAAATAGAGTAATAAATATGCGCAAACAAATATACATATATACCGGTGCTGTGGGGAAGGGAAGGAGGTAAGACGGGGCAATGGAGAGGGGACGAGGGGGAGAGGAAGGAGGGGGCTCAGTCTGGGAAGGCCTCCTGGAGGAGGTGAGCTCTCAGTAGGGCCTTGAAGGGAGGAAGAGAGCTAGCTTGGCGGATGGGCAGAGGGAGGGCATTCCAGGCCAGGGGGATGACGTGGACCGGGGATCGATGGCGGGACAGGCGAGAACGAGGTACGGAAGCGGCAGAGGAGCACAGCGTGTGGGCTGGGCTGTAGAAGGAGAGAAGGGAGGTGAGGTAGGAGGGGGCGAGGTGATGGAGAGCCTTGAAGCCCAGGGTGAGGAGTTTCTGCCAGATGCGCAGATTGATTGGTAGCCACTGGAGATTTTTGAGGAGGGGAGTAACATGCCCAGAGCGTTTCTGGACAAAGACAGTCCGGGCAGCAGCATGAAGTATGGATTGAAGTGGGGAGAGACACGAGAATGGGAGATCGGAGAGAAGGATGATGCAGTAGTCCAGACAGGATAGAATGAGAGCTTGAACGAGCAGGGTAGCGGTTTGGATGGAGAGGAAAGGGCGGATCTTGGCAATGTTGTGGAGCTGAGACAGGCAGCTTTTGGTGACGGCTTGGATGTGAGGGGTGAAAGAGAGAGCGGAGTCGAGGATGACACCAAGGTTGCAGGCTTGTGAGACTGGAAGGATGGTAGTGCCGTCAACAGTGATGGAAAAGTCAGGGAGAGGGCAGGGTTTGGGAGGGAAGACAAGGAGTTCAGTCTTGGACATGTTGAGTTTTAGGTGGCGGGTAGACATCCAGATGGAGAAGTCCTGAAGGCAGGAGGATATGCGAGCCTGGAGGGAGGGGGAGAGAGCAGGGACAGAGATGTAGATTTGGGTGTCATCAGCGTAGAGATGACAGTTGAAGCCGCGGGAGCGAATGAGGTCACCAAGGGAGTGTAGATCGAGAACAGAAGGGGACCGAGAACTGAACCTTGGGGAACCCCCACAGTAAGGGGACGAGAGGGGGAGGAGGAGCCTGCAAAAGAGACTGAGAATGAACGACCGGAGAGATAAGAGGAGAACCAGGAGAGGAGGGAGTCTGTGAAGCCAAGGTTGGATAGCGTGTTGAGGAGAAGGGGGTGGTCCACAGTGTCGGAAAAGTAGAATAATCAATATTTGTTGAAATTGAAACCAATCTTCCCTATTCCAGGCTGACATTGGTTGCATGTCAATCAGTCAATCGTATTTATTAATCACCTACTACGTTAAAGCACTGTGCCAAGCACTTGGGAGAGTACAATATAACAATACAGCAGGCACTTTCCCTGCCCACAAAGAGCTTAGAGGGGGAGACCAACATTAATATAAATAAATAAATTACAGATATGTACAGAATTGCTGAAGAGCTGGGATGGGGGGATGAATAAATGGAGCAGGTCAGTGTTAAGTAAGAAGGTTTAGTCACGGAAGGCTTCTTGGATGAGGTGTTTCTTCACTAAAGCATTGAAAGTGGGGAGAGTAATTGCGTCCTCCCCCTGGCCTGAAATGCCCTCCCTCCGCAAATCCGCCAATCTAGCTCTCTTCTTCCCTTCAAAACCCTACTGAGAGCTCACCTCTTCCAGGAGGCCTTCCCAGACTGAGCCCCCTCCTTCCTCTCCCCTTCCTCCCCCTCCCTAACCCCCCGCCCTACCGCGCTCCCTTCCCCACAACACCTGTATATGTGTTTGTACGTACCTATTACTCTTTTTATTTACTTGTACATATTTACTAGACTATTTATTTTATTTGGTTAATATGCTTTGTTTTGTTGTCTGTCTCCCCCTTCTAGACTGTGAGCCCGCTGTTGGGCAGGGACCAACTTTATATGTTGTCAACTTGTACTTCCCAAGCGCTTAGTACAGTGCTCTGCACACAGTAAGTGCTCAATAAATATGATTGAATGAATGAATGAAAGGAAGAAAGACATTCCAGGCCAGAGGCAGGACATGGGTGAGAAGTCAGCAGCGAGATAGATGAGTTTGCGATACAATGAGAAGTCTGGCATTAAAGGAGCGAAGTGTGTGGGCTGGGTTGTAGTATCAGAGCAGCGAGGTGAGGTAGGAAGGGGAGAGGTGATTGAGTGTTTTAATGCCAATTGTGGGGAGTTTCTGTTTGATGCGAATGTAGATGCACAACCTTTGGAGGTTCTTGAGGGGAGGGGAAACATGGTCTGAACGGTATTTTTTCAAACTGTTGTCAGTGGGAAGCTGCTTCCACAGAGAAGCAGAGTGGCTTAGTGAATAGAGCATGGCCTTGGAATTCAGAAGGACCTGAATTCTAAATCCAGGGCCACCATTTACCTGTTGCGTGACCTTGAGTGTGCGACTTAACTTCTTTGGGCTTCAGTTTCCTCATTAGCAAAATGGGGATTCAGTAACTGTTCTCCCTTCTACTTACAGACTGTGAGTGTCATGTGGGACAGGGATTGTATCCAGTCTGATCGATTTGTAAATACATCAGTGTTGAAGGCAGTGGGCACTCATTAAATGCCATTACTACTACTAGACTGTAAGCTTACGGTGCGCTGGGAACGAGTTTGTGAATTATGTTGTACAGTACTCCCCCAAGCGCTTAGTAAAGCATATTGTACCCAGTGGGCACTTAATTAATGCTATCACTCATTGTGGGCGAGGAATGTGTCTATTGTTATATTGTCCTCTCCCAAGCGCTTAGTGAAGTGCTTTGCACACAGTAAGCTATCAATAAATACAAATGAATGAATGAATGAAAAAAATTCTGCATCTACTGTTTCTAATGTTGCTGCGATTATAACCACTATTTGGCCCCAACATTTATATCATCGTATACATGTACAGGTAAAATTCACAATCAAACATCTCAGGTGTGTTTTACGTGCACGGTTGGGACTGCAATGAAAATAGAAGAGAAGATCATGCCTCTAAGCTGCTTTGTTAAGTGTTAGTACCTTCCCCAGTGGACTTATAATCAAAAAATTATCCCAGACCTGTTTCTGCTTTAGTAGCCTCTCTCCACAGCCCTTAGCCTCTCTCTACAGCCCTCAGTTAAAACTAATTTTTTTTATCTCCATGGAGACAAAATTACCAGACTCCCCGAGGATGCTCACTGGCATCCTCAGCTCTGCCTTTCCTGTCTGAACCTCCATAAGTGTCTGTCTCCCAGGCCAGGAGGGAACAATGAAGTCTCTTTCCCAGAAGCCCTTGCCTCCTTGCCCTGGAACCAGACATTATAAGGGACCAACGAATCTGTCTTCAGGCTCACCTGCAGGCCCCTTTATCTTGTTACTCATATTCCCTTGAGCACGAGGTAAGCTGAGTCTGAGGGCTGTGTGGAGGCTGACCCTTCCTTGCGGTGAGCATCCTTAAGCTATAGAGGAAAGGAGGCCAACCCAGACAACCCCAACACTGCACGTCTCCTGGTGAGTGCAGAACCTGGATCAACAAATAATCATTGTCACCGTCCCCTTGCCCCTTACATCCATGCAGAGACCCTGCTCTGCCCTGCTCTAGAACTCAGAACAGAGAGTACAGGGTCAAACCAAGGAGAGGGTTTGAGTATCCATCATTCAAGCAAATGTGCACAGTCCCAGGATGCTGTTGGGTGATGTTCTGTCCCCCCACCCCCTTCTAGACTGTGAGCCCATTGTTGGGTAGAGACCGTCTCTCTAAGTTGCAGACTTGTACTTCACAAGCGCTTAGTACAGTGCTGTGCACACAGTAAGCGCTCAATACATACGACTGAATGAAGGAATGTTGGGGGGAGGGTGCTGGGAAGCCCCTCCAGGCACTTCAGAGAGCCTGTGCCCCTACACCTCTATCTAACTGTTTCGGGAAGAACAGCACTTAGCCTGTGATTTGGGGATGAATTTCAATCCCCGAATCGGATTCCAGGGAGTGTGCTTATCCTGCCCTACATTCTCCAGTGTTCCATCTTGGATGTTAGGAAGCAGCATAATCTAGGGAAAGAGCATGAGCCTGAGAGTCAGAGAACCTGGTTTCTAATCTCATCTCCGCCACTTCTCTGCTTAGTGACCTTGGGCAAGTCACCTAACTTCTCAGTACCTCGGTTTCCTTATCTGAATATGAGGATTGAATCCTCCTCTGTCTGACTTAGACTGTGAGCCTCGAGTGGGAGAGAGACTGTATCCAACCTGATTAACTTGTATCTACCCCAGTGTTTAGTACAGTGTCTGGCACATAGTAAAGACATAACAAATACCATTTAAAACGAAACAGCCTGGGTACCTGAACCGGGTCTGGTGTTGGTGCCAGCTGGTGAGAACTTGCTGCCAAGGTCAAAGGTCTATTGGGGAGACTCCACTCAGAAAGATAGGAGATGGTGTGAGTGAGAGATGCGTGAGGAGCAGAGGCTATATTGGCATGACTTTGGAGAGCCAAGCTCTCCAGGTATTGAGGGTGAATAATAATGGTAATTGTGGTATTTGTTAGGTGCTTACTATGTGCCAAGCACTGTACCAAGTACTGGGGTAGATTCAAAATAATCAGGTGCCATATGTGGCTTACAGTCCGAGTAAGAGGGAGAAAGCAGCACGGCTCAGTGGAAAGAACACGGGCTTAGGGGTCAGAGGACATGGGTTCTAATCCCATCTCTGCCCCTTGTTTGCTGTGTGACCCTGGGCAAGTCACTTCACTTCTTTGTGCCTCAATTACCTCATCTGAAAAATGGAGAATGAAATTGTGAGCCCCAGGCGGGATAATCCGATTACTCTGTATCTACCCCATCACTTAGAACAGTGCTTGGCACATCGTAAGCACTTAACAAATGCCATCATTATATTATTATTATTATTATTATTATTATTATTATTATTGTCATTAAAAGTTAGTGAATCCCCATTTCGTAGATGAGGGAACTGAGGTACACAGAAGTAAAGCAACTTGCCAAAGTTCACATAACAGACAAGTGACAGTGCTGGGATTTGAAATCGAGTCCTCTGAATCTGAAGCGATTCTTGCTCCCCTCTCTATGTCCCTAGAGGTTGGGCAAACCCATTTAGACATTCACCTGTTTGGAGCCCGAGGGCTTGGTACAAGATAGGTATTGTGGTCGCTTCCTCCTCTGGACATCCACTATTCCAGAAAGGTCACAGATCAGAATGCAAAAATTGAAAATTAAATAAATGGGCTGTGCAGCTTTTTCAGGTGAAAAGAACCGGGAGCTGGAGCCGGAGGTCATGAAGTCAAAATGTTGGAATTGACTGATGATGACTGTCATAAATTATCTTTCCTCCTTCTACCTCCTGGCTAAACTCTAGTGGAGGCCGCCTTCGATGAGAGAGGAAAGCACTATCAGTTCTAGCCTGTAAGTTCTAGACTGAAAGTTTCCTCTCTGGACTGTAAGTTCCTTGTAAGCAGGGAATGTGTTTTCCACTTCTGTTATATCGTACTCTTCCAAACTCTTAGCACAGTTCTCTGCACATAGTAAGCAATAAAGACCAACGATGTTGATGAATATTATTTCACCCCTCAGAGAAGCAGCGTTGCTTAGTGGAAAGAGCATGGGCTTGGGAGTCAGAGGTCGTGGGTTCCAATCCAGTCTCTGCCATTTGTCAGCTGTGTGACTTTGGGCAAGTTACTGAACTTCTCTGTGCCTCAGTTACCTCATCTGTAAAATAGGGATTAATAATAATAATAATAATAATAATATTTATTAAACACTTATTATGTGCTCACATCCAAGCCGTCACCAAAACCTGCCGGTCTCAGCTCCGCAACATTGCCAAGATCCGCCCTTTCCTCTCCATCCATACCGCTACCCTGCTCGTTCAAGCTCTCATCCTATCCCGTCTGGACTACTGCATCAGCCTTCTCTCTGATCTCCCATCCTCGTGTCTCTCCCCACTTCAATCCGTACTTCATGCTGCTGCCCGGATTATCTTTGTCCAGAAACGCTCTGAGCATATTACTCCCCTCCTCAAAAATCTCCAGTGGCTACCAATCAGTCTGCGCATCAGGCAGAAACTCCTCACCCTGGGCTTCAAGGCTGTCCATCACCTCGCTCCCTCCTACCTCACCTCCCTTCTCTCCTTCTACAGCCCACCCCACACCCTCCACTCCTCTGCCGCTAATCTCCTCACCGTACCTCGTTCTCACCTGTCCCGCCAACGACCCCCGGCCCACGTCATCCCCCGGGCCTGGAATGCCCTCCCTCTGCCCATCCGCCAAGCTAGCTCTTTTCATCCCTTCAAGGCCCTACTGAGAGCTCACCTCCTTCAGGAGGCCTTCCCAGACTGAGCCCCTTCCTTCCTCTCCCCCTCGTCCCCCTCTCCATCCCCCGCATATTACCTCCTTCCCTTCCCCACAGCACCTGTATATATGTATATATGTTTGTACATATTTATTAGTCTATTTATTTATTTATTTATTTTACTTGTACATATCTATTCTATTTATTTTAGTTTGTCAGTATGTTTGGTTTTCTTCTCTGTCTCCCCCTTTTAGACTGTGAGCCCACTGCTGGGTAGGGACTGTCTCTATATGTTACCAGCTTGTACTTCCCAAGCGCTTTGTACAGAGCTCTGCACACAGTAAGCGCTCAATAAATACGATTGATGATGGTGATGATGATGGCCTGGAATGCCTTCCCTCCGCGGATCCGCCAAGCTAGCTCTCTTCAAGGCCCTACTGAGAGCTCACCTCCTCCAGGAGGCCTTCCCAGACTGAGCCCCCTCCTTCCTCTCCCTCTCCTCCCCCTCTCCATCCCCCCGCCTTGCCTCCTTCCCCTCCCCACAGCACCTGTACATTTGTATATATGTTTGTATGTATTTATTACTCTATTTTATTTGTACATATTTATTCTATATATTTTATTTTGTTAATATGTTTTGTTTTGTTCTCTGTCTCCCCCTTCTAGACTGTGAGCCCACTGTTGGGTAGGGGCCGTCTCTATATGTTGCCAACTTGTACTTCCCAAGTGCTTAGTACAGTGCTCTGCACACAGTAAGCGCTCAATAAATACGATTAAATGAAAATGAAAATGTGCAAAGCACTGTTTTAAGCGCTGGGGAGATTACAAGGTGATCGGATTGTCCCACAGGGGGCTCATATTCTGAATCCTCATTTTACCGATGAGGGAACTGAGGCACAGATAAGTTAAGTGGCTTGCCCTAAGTCACACAGCTGACAATTGGCAGAGCCCCTGTAAGCCCTGTGATTAAAACTGTGAGCCCCATGTGGGACAACCTGATTACCCTGTATCTCCCCCAGCGCTTAACGCACACCTCCTCCAGGAGGTCTTCCCACACTGAGCCCCCTCCTTCCTCTCCCCTCGTCCCCCTCTCCATCCCCTTCGTCTTGCCTCCTTCCCTTCCCCACAGCACCTGTATATATGTATATATGTTTGTACATATTTATTACTCTATTTACTTATTTAGTTTATTTATTTTATTTTACTTGTACATGTCTATTCTATTTATTTTATTATGTTAGTGTGTTTGGCTTTGTTCTCTGTCTCCCCCTTCTAGACTGTGAGCCCACTGTTGAGTAGGGACCGTCTCTATATGTTGCCAACTTGTACTTCCCAAGCGCTTAGTACAGTGCTCTGCACACAGTAAGCGCTCAATAAATACGATTGATTGATTGATTAGAACAGTGCTTGGCACATAGTAAGCACTTAACAAATCTTATCATTATTATTAACTTTCACTTTTCATGGTAGAAATCAATCAATCAATGTTATTCATGTGTAAGTACTACACAAAGAAACCAGTCCTAAGTGTGCAGGAGAGTGCGATAGAATAGAGTTGGTAATAAAAATAATAATAATGGCATTTGTTAAGTGTTTACTATTTGCCAAGCACTTTTCTAAATGTTTGGGTTGAAACAAGATAATCGGCTTGGACACAGTCCCTGTCCCACTTAGGGCTCACAATCTTAAACCCCATTTTTCAGATGAGGAAATTAAGTCACAGAGATGTGAAGTGACTTGCCCAAGTTCACACAGCAGACAGGTAGGTGTCCTTCTGACTCCCAGGCCTGTGCTCTACTCATTAGACCACCCTGCTTCTTATTTCTTACTTTTATCCCCAAGTTCACACACTTCCCTCATAACTCTTCCCACTTCAAAGCTGCCAGACCTCAGTTCTTCCATCTCCAAAAGCCCTTTGGAAAAACCACCTCCTCCAATAAGATTTTTTTTAATGGTACTTGGTAAACACTTACTATGCCCCAGGAAGTATACTAAGTCCTGGAGTAGATGATACAAGATGATCAGGTTGGACGGAATACATGTCCCACATGGAGCTCACAGACTAAACTGGAAGGAC
Source organism: Tachyglossus aculeatus (assembly GCF_015852505.1). Lineage (NCBI taxonomy): Eukaryota > Metazoa > Chordata > Mammalia > Monotremata > Tachyglossidae > Tachyglossus > Tachyglossus aculeatus. Next base: position 548,840 of record NW_024044849.1, read on the forward strand.
AGCAGAAAAGTGGTGAAGCCAGGATTCATTTATTCATTCAATCATATTTACTGAGAGCTTACTGTGTGCAGAGCACTGTACAAAGTGCTTGGGAGAGTACACTACACCAATAAACAGACACATTCCCTGCCCACAACGAGCTTACAGTCTAGAGCAGGGGAGACAGACACCAATACAAATAAATATAGATATGTACGTAAGTGCTGTGTGGCTGGGAGTGTGGAAAGGGAGCAAATCAGGGTTATGCAGAAGAGAGTGGGTGAAAGGGATACGGTTGCTTAGTCTGGGAAGGGCTCTTGGAGGAGATGTGCCTTCAATAAGGCTTTGAAAGGGAGAAGAGTAATTGCCGAATTTGATGCGTGCGGGGTGGGTGTTCTAGGCCAGAGGCCGGATGTGGGTGAGTGGTCGGCGGTGAGACAGGCGAGACCCAAGCACAGTGAGAAGGTTAGCACTAGAGGAGTGAAGTGTGCAGGCTGAGTTGTAGTAGGAAAGTAGCGAGGTGAGATAGGAGGGGGTAAGGTGATGGAGTGCTTTAATACCAAAAATGAAGTGTTTTTGTTTGATGCAGAGTTGGATGGGCAACCACTGGAGTTTCTTGAGGAGTGGGGTGGCATGCCCCGAAGGTTTCTGTAGAAAAATGATCTGGACAGAACAGTGAAGTATGGACTGGAGTGGGAAGTGACAGGAGGTTGGGAGGACGGTATGGAGACTGATGGAGTAATACAGGCAGGGTAGTATGAGTATTTGCATTAACGTGGTAGCTGTTTGGACAAGTTTTTGCAATGTTGTGAAGGTGGGAGCAACAGGATTTAGTGATGGATTGAATATGTGGGTTGCATGAAAAAGTGGAGTCATGGATAATGCCAAGACTGGGCTTGTGAGCCAGGAAGTATTCATTCATTCATTCATTCATTCAGTCGTATTTATTGAGCGCTTACTGTGTGCAGAGCACTGTACTAAGTGCTTGGAAAGTGCAGTTCGGCGACATATAGAGACAGTCCATGTCCAACAACGGGATGGTGGTGCCACCAACACTGATGGAAAAGTCAAGGTGAGGACAGGGTTTGGGTTGGAACATAAGGCGTTCTTTTTGGACATGTTAAGCGTGAGGTGGTGGGAGGACATCCAGGTAGAGATGTGTTGAAGGCAAGAGGAAATGTGAGACTGAAGAGAGAGAAAGAGAGAGAGAGAGAGAGAGAGAGAGAGAGAGAGAGAGAGACCAGGGCTGGAGATATAGATTTGGGTCTCATCTGCATAGAGGTGGTAGTTGAAGCCATAGGAACGAATTATTCCTCCAAGGGATCCAAGGGAGTAAATGCAGAGTAGATGGGAATTAGAACCCAGATCCTCTGACCCCCAGGCCTGGGCTTTTTCCACTAGGCCACCCTGCTTCTCTTGGCCCAAGTCTTTTCTTAAGCACCTGGAACGCCCTTCCTCCTCAAATCCGCCAACCAATCAAACTTCCCCACTTCAAAGACCTACTGAAGGCTCACCTCTTCCAAGAGGCCTTCCCAAACTAAGCCCCACTTTTCCTCAGCTCCCCCTCCCCTCCGCGTCACCCTGACATGCTCCATTTGCTCTACCCCTGGCTTCCCACCCCACAACACTTTTATATATAGATATGTATGTACATATCTATAATTCTATTTACTTATATTGATGCTTGTTTACTTGTTTTGATGTCTTTCCCCCCTTCTAGACTGCAAGCCCGGTGTAGGCAGGGATTGTCTCTCTTTATTGCTGAATTGTACTTTCCAAACTTTTTTTACAGTACTCTGCACATAGTAAGCGCTCAGTAAATATGATCGAATGAATGAATGAATGAGAAGTTGAGGAATAGTATGATTTAAAATTGGGCATCCAGCTGGAATTTTAAATGGATTCCATTCATCCACTTTCTCATTTCCTGTCCACGTTGTTCCCATGAAATCCAAGTAGAAAATGGCCAATGTCTCCATGGTGACTGAATTCCTCCTGCTGGGGTTCTCAGAGTTCCGGGAGCTGCAGCTGGCCCACTCTGCGCTCTTCCTCCTGGTCTACCTGGTGGCCCTGATGGGGAATCTCCTTATCATCATCATCACCTCCCTTGACCAGCGCCTCCAAAGTCCCATGTACTTTTTCCTCAGGCACTTGTCCGTGCTCGACCTCTGCCTCATCTCTGTCACTGTCCCCAAGTCCACCCTCAACTCCTTGACAAACAGCAGATCTATCTCCTTCTTGGGGTGTACTACACAGGTCTTTTTATACATTCTTTCTGCTGGTTCAGAGGTTTTCATCCTTACAACAATGTCCTATGACCGCTACACAGCCATCTGCTGCTCCTTGCGCTATGACATCATCATGAACCGAGAGGTTTGTGGGAAGATGGCTGCAGCCTCCTGGCTCAGCGGGGGTCTCTACTCCCTGATGCACACGGCCACTATCTTTTCCTCCCACTTTTGCGCCCCTCGCATCATCCACCAGTTCTTCTGTGAACTCCCCCACTCGCTCAAACTTATGTGCCCTGGAGAAGCCCGAGCAGAGGTCAGTGTTCTTGTCCTCAGTTTTATTTTATTTTGGAGCTGCTTTGTATCCATCCTCGTGTCTTATGTCCACATCTTCTTGGCGGTGCTGAAGATGCCGGCGATCGAGGGCCGGACCAAAGTCTTCTCCACCTGCCTGCCTGACCTCGCCGTGGTCTCTCTGTTCATTTTCACGAGTGCGTCTGCCCATCTGAAGCCACCCTCATCCTCCCCATCGACGCTGGACCTGCTGGTGTCCGTGTTCTACACAGTGCTGCCCCCCACCCTGAACCCCCTCATCTACAGCCTGTGGAACAAGGACATGAAGGCCGCCCTGAGGAAGATCTTTTATACCCACTTTATTTCCGGGGTGAACTGACTGTCTCTCTTTGCCGTGGATGTGTACAGAGAGCTCTCCTTCAGGGAGGGTTTGGCCAAAATGGTCCTCAGTATAGAGCTTTCCCTTTCCCTTCCCTCCATTCCCTCCCTGGCATTCCTAACACTCTAGACAGTCTGCGCTTAATAAATGCTATTAACTGAGTGATTCATAAATTAATTTCTTATTTAGGAGAGTACAATTCAGCAGAATTGGTAGACAGCTTCCCTGCACAAAAGAAGCTGACAGTAGAGAGAGTAAGACTTGTTAGGGACAGGAAACATCCATATTAATTCTATTGTATTGTACTCTCCCAAGCTCTTGGGTCCGTGCTCTCCACATACTAAGCACTCAATAAATACCATTAAAAAGGAGATCGTCTGAGCAAATAATCTTCTTAGACATTTGACAAAAAGATCAGGATAAGACAAAATCCTGAAAACAATAGTAGTAGTAATAATATTTAGTAATCACTTACTGTGTTCAGGGCACTGTACTAAGCACTGGGAGAGAATAAACAGATGAGAATAAGACGTAGTCCCCTTCCCAGAGGGTGTTCACAATCTAAGATCGCTCATTACAGGGGAACCCATATCTGTGGAAGTTACCAAACTATCATTTGGGATTTTTATTTTGTTTTGTTTTGTTTTATTTCTATGGTAGTTGTTAAGCACTTACTGTGTGTCAAGTCCTGGTGTAAACACTGGGTTAGATACACGTTCATTAATGGCAGAGCATTGACATTGGTTGTGGTATTAATGGCACCATTTGGAACAGTATCCAGCACTTAGAACAATGTCCCGAGCTTAAAATAGGTCCTGGCACATAGTAAGCCATTAGCAACAACCATAAACAAAAGAACATTGGAAATATGTTCTAGTCCCTTTGGCTATCAATGGGACCTAATAATGATGGTATTCGTTAAGCGCTTACTATGTGTCAAACACTGCCTCTAAAACACCAGTGAGTAGGTGCAGTGAATAGCCAGGCATTGAAGGAGTGAAGTGTTGTAGTACACGAGCCAGGTATGGTAGAAGGGGGCAAGCTCTGTACTCTATAATCTAAGCTCAGGGGAAGCAGTGTGGCCTAGTGGATAGATCCCGGGCTTGAGAGGAAAAACGACCTGGGGTCTAGTCCCACTTCCACAATTTGTCTGCTGTGTGACCTGGGGCAAGTCACTCAACTTCTGTATGCCTCAGTTGCTTCATCTGTAAAATGGGATATGGGACTGTGAGCTGCATGTAGGACATGGGCTGCGTGCAAACTGATTATCTTCCATCTACCCCAGTGCTTAGAGCAGTGCCTGGCAAATAATAAGAACTTAACAAATACCTTAAAGAAAAGCTCACTGTGGGCAGGGCATGTGTCTATCAAGTCTTCTGCATTTACTCTCCCAAGTGGTTAATACGGTGCTCTGGAGTTTATTTATTTATATTAATATCTGTCTCCCCTTCTAGACTGTAAGTTCGTTGTGGGTAGGGAAAGTTTCTGTTTATTGCATTACATTCTCCCAAGCGCTTAGTACAGTGCTCTGCACACAGTAAGCACTCAAGGAATACGATCGAATGAATGATTGAATGAATGAATAAAGGGGAAGCATAGTGGAATGAGCACGGGCCTAGGAGTCAGAGGACCTGGGTTCTAATCCCAGCTCTGCCAATCACCCGGTGGGTGACCTTGAGCAAGTTACTTACTTTCTCTGAGTCTCAGTTTCCTCATCTGTAAAATGAGGATTCAATACTTGTTCTCTCTCCTATTAGACTATGAGTCCCAAGTCGGGCAAGAACTTTGTCTATCCTGATGAGCTTGTATCCACCACAGTAGCTTGGCATAAAGCTCTCACTGGGCAGGGAACCTGATACTAACTCTATCAAGTCTTTTACACTGTACTCTCCCAAATGCTTAATATAGTGTTCTGCACACAGTAGATGCTCAGTAAATACCAAATGATCACATACGGTTTTTATTTTGTTTTGTTTTGTTTTATTTCTATGGTAGTTGTTAAGCACTTACTATGTGTCAAGTTCTGGTCTAAACGCTGGGTTAGATACACGTTCATTAATGGCAGAGCATTGACATTGGTTGTGGTATTAATGGCACCGTTTAGAACAGTGTCCAGCACTTAGAACTATGCCCCGAGCTTAAAACAGGTCCTTTCACATAGTAATATCATAGTAATACCAATACCACTGTGGTATTGAGTAACCAATACCACAGTTATTAGTAGTAGTAGCAAAAATGTATGAGGATGAAAAATAGCTGAATAAATCATTACATAAAATATGAAAATATGCATAAGTGCTAAGGTTAGGAATGCCATCTGTATAAAGCAATGGGCTGGAGAGATTGGGCTCCTGTGAACTAATCAGGGGAGGATTTCTGAGGAAGAGGCATTTGACACTGGGGAGAGTTGTGGTGTTGGATTGGGAGGTGTGGAGGACGGGAATCTCTTTAAATTATTCTTAAATAATCTGGAGGACTGAGTGAGAAGCAAAAATCCTCACCTACGAAATGGGGGTCTTTATCTGTAAAGTGGGTTTCAATTCTGTTCTCCCTCCTATTTAGACTGTGAGCTCCACGTGGGACGGGGACTGTGTCCATCTTGATTAACTCGTATCTACCCCAGGCTTAGACCAGTGCTTGGCATTCAATTCAATCACTTTTACTGAATGCTTAGTGTGTTCAGAGTACTGTACTAAGCACTTGGGAGAGTACAATAAAACAATTAACAGACACATTCCTTGCCCACAACGAGCTTACGATCTAGAGGGGGATATAATAAAGGGTTAGAGCACATGGTAAGTACTTAGCAAATGACATTATCATCATCAAAATATCCAAATTGACCCTAATCTACCTTGGGGTTGATTTTCTCATGTAAATACATGTTCTAAATTAGGATTTATTCCAGAACCTATGGGAAAAGAATACGAAATTCTACTTTGTGCTAAGTTCTCTAACATTAACATTAAACATCTGTTTAATCTTTATTAAAGTAGCTCATAGCATGAGGTGTTCTATTATTGAGATGCAGCATGGCCTAGTGGAAACAGCCAGGATTGTGGTTTGTGAACATAGATTGTGTTCGACCTTATTAGCTTCTATCTAACTCAGCACTTAGAACAGTGTCTGGCACATAGAAAGCCCTTTACAAATGCTATTAAAAAAGGAGGATCCCTAAAGTCCTGGAAGCTGTTGGCCAGCAATATTCCGCAGGAATCAGGGGTCTGTTTGGTCCAGAGCCCAGTCAGTAGTGGCTAATGACTATGTGGTCTGAGAAGTTATAAAAGCACTTACTATGTGCCAAGCAGTATGCTAAGTTTTGGGAAAGAATAGCAGTCTTGCCTCGTGGGAAGAGCATGGACCTGAGAGTCAGAGGATTTGGGTTCTAATTCTGGTTTCACCACTAGTCAGCTGTGTGGCTTTGGACAAGTCACTTCACTTCTCTGTGTTTCAGTTACTTCATCTGTGAAATTGGAATTAAGATTGTAAGCCCCGTGTGGGTCACCTGGTTAACTTGTATATACCCAGTGCTCAGTGCTTAGCCTGGTACATAGTAAGGGCTTAACAAATACCATAAATAATACAGCAGTGAGAATTAGAAAGGGCCCCTGGCCCTCAAAGTGTTCATAGCCTGATTAACCTGTATCTACATCAGCTCTAAGTACAGCGCTGGGCAAATAGTAAGTGCTTGGGTAAAGGGGTAGCATGGTCCAGTGGAAAGAGCCCGGGCATGGGAGTCAGAGATCCCGGATTCAAAACTTGACTCTCCCACTTGTCTGCTGTATGACCTTGGACAAGTCACATCACTTCTCGGGACCTCTGTTACCTCATCTGTGAAATGGAGATTATGACTGTGAACTCATGTGCAATATAAATTGTGTCCCACCTGATTAGCTTGTAGCGACCCCAGAGCTTAAAACAGTGCCTGGCACATAGAAAGCGTTTAACAGCTTCTATGACAAAAAAAAATGAGGGGGAATGGAGAATGGAAAAGGGTTACGGGAGGAGGAACAATAAGAATACTCTGTCCTGTAGACAAGTGAGACTAGATTCCTCCCTTAATAATGAAAGTGGTATTTGCTAAGAACTTACTATGTTCTTTACTAAGTATTGGGGTGGATACAAATCATCAGACTGGACACAATCCCTGTCCCACATGGAACTCATAGTCTAAATAGGAGGAGGAACAGGTCATGCACGCCACTGAAAACCAAGATCATCAGGTGGAACCAGTAACTCCCGCATCAGGCAAAAGCATCCCTATAAATATCCCCCCTGGTCCGCTCCCTCCAATGTCCAGGAGCGAGGAGGCTCTCCATCCAGAAGCTGCATCAGTGCATGGAATGAATCCTTTGGGGAGCCCAAAATGCTGAACAGCTCTCTCATGTCAACCTGTCAGCCTCTAGGTCAGCCTGTCCCTCCAATGAGTAGTTTTCTCTTTGTGATTTAGGGCCGTGGCCATGAGGCTTTGTCTTCTGTGGACCACATTACTCTCCCAGCTTCGTGGTGTTTAGTGCAGGATGGTTAACCATCCCTGGACCTTTGAGAGTAATTATTCCAGTGGCTAGTACCATGTGTACTAAGTGCCTGGGAGAGTACAATATTACAGAGTTCGGAGATTCAAATTTGTTGGAGTCAGAAGTAGATTTCACACCTATCAATTCCCTCCTTTACTTTCTCTGCTCTAGAGTGTAACCTCGTTGTGTGCAGGGAACATTTCTATCGACACTGTTGTATTGTACTCTCCCAAACACTTAGTACAGTGTTCTGTACACAGTGAGTGTTCAATGAATAGCACTGGCTGATTGCTCTATCAGTATCTATCGCTGCTATGTAGAGAAGCAGAGTGGCTTGCTACAAAGAGCATGGGCTTGCGAGTCAGAAGCCGTGGGTTCTAATGCCGGCTCCGCCATTTGTCAGCCGTGTGACTTTGGACAAGACACTTAACTTTTCTGTTACCTCAGTTACCTCATCTGTAAAATGGAGATGAAAATTGTGAGCCTCACGTTGGACAACCTGATTACCTTGTATCTACGCCGGGTCTTAGAGCAGTGATTGACACATAGTAAGTGCTTAAAAATACCATAATTAATATCATTATGTATTCTGTAGATCATTCTCCTCCCAAGGTCACTTTTTACATCAAGCAGACCCCAGACCACACCCACCGCCTGTTTCATCAGGACTGTTATATATTGCCCTCTCCCAAGCACTTAGTACAGTGCTTTGGATACAGAGTGTTTAATCAAAATCTCTGATTGATTGATTGACTCACCCACCTAGATTAGTTTGCGGTCTCTTTGAGGCTTTCCCTTTCAGAGATTTGGGAAGTTTGGGACTCAGTTCCCACTACCCTTGTAGCTCCCAGGGGCTTTCTCCTCCTCACCTCTGTTCCACTGCCCCTCTACAGTTCAACACATTTTTTTCTGGGGTATTTCATTCATTCAATCGCATTTCTTGAGCGCTTACTCTGTACTGTACTATGCGCTTGGGAAGTACAATTCGGTAACATACAGAGATGGTCCCTACCCAACAACTGGCTCACAGTCTGGAAGGGGGAGGCAGACAACAAAACAAAACAAGTAGACAAGTGTCAATATTATCAGAATTAATAGAATTATAGGCATATACACATCATTAATAAAATAGAGTAGTAAATATGTACAAATAAAATTAATAGAGTAATTAATATGAACACATATATGAAAGAGCTATGGGGAGGAGAAGAGGAAGGGAGGCGATGGGGAGGGGAGGAGGAGGAAAAGAGGAAAAAGGGGGGCTCAGTCTGGGAAGGCTACCTGGAGGGGTTGAGCTCTCATTAGGGTTTTGAAGGGAGGAAGAGAGCTAGTTTGGCGGATTTGTGGAGGGAGGGCATTCCAGGCCAGAGGTAGGACATGGGTCAAGGGTCGACGGCGAGACAGGTGAGAACGAGGCACAGTGCGGGGGTTAGAGCCAGAGGAGCAGAGTGTGAGGGATGGGCTGTAGAGGAAGAGAAGGGATGTGAGGTAGGAGGGGGCCAGGTGCCCCCCATCTGGCCTGGGTGCTCCTTGTGTACAGGGAACGTGTCTTCCAACTCTTATATTGTACTCTGCCAACTGCTTAGTACAGTGTTCTAAACACAGCAAGTGCTCACTAAATGCCACTGATTGATTGGATGATTGAGGAGGCGTTATTAGATGAGATCACAGATTGTCATCTTGGGCTGGTAGCCGGTAGAGCTGGAAAATTGGGTGAAATAAAGTGAGAAGACTCCTTACTACTGCCTTTAAAGCACTCAGTCAGTCAATCAGCTAACTCCCTCCTACTTTGCCTCACTGATCTACTACAGCCTGGCACCCTTTCCCAAGGTGACCCGGGGCACTAGCCATCTCAAGGTCAAAAGCTATCTCGTGACCACCTGAGCCAGCAGGTGGAACTCGGGAGTGAGGGTGGGATATTGCCCTCACAACCAAATCTGCTAGATTGGCAGCCTAAACAGGGAATACAAAAAGTGTCCCTCGCCCCCGTGCCAATCAAATTAGGTATGGATAAGAGGGGAGGGCAGTGATTGGATAGACTGAGGCCGGAAGCTGGAATGGACTAGGAGCACAGATGATAAATACCTGTCGCTTCTGACCTTTCGGAGCCAGAACACCGAGGCACGCAGCAGCAGGAGGAGTTGCAGCAGCAATGGCAGCGGCCCACATGTCTTTCTCTTCCCAGAAGGCCAGATGCCCGCTCTACAACCAGAACCAGCACACGGAGGCAAGCGCCGCGGTACGGGTGAGTGTCTCGAGGGTGGGACCCAGGTGCCCCGCTGCTGATGGGAATCATGAGTGGATTCCTCCCAGGTAGGGAGAATACATGGTGAGAGCTAGCCGCCCACCACATGCCCAAGTAATGAAATGAATTCCTCCCATGTGGGAAAGTAAGTGGATACTTCCCAAGTAGGAAGTGCACATGGGTGAGAGCTAGCCGCCTCATATGATTGTGTTCCTCTGCTTAGGGAAGCTCGAATATTGCTAACTGATTACATTCCTCCCGAAAGGGACGCTCAATCCATTGCGCCTAAACAACTAAATAATTCAATTCGCCTCGCGGAATAAATTTTATATAAAACTCAGACTTTCCGTCCCCGGACGCTCTTTCTCTCTCACTCACTCTCTCTCTCTCTCTCTCTCTCTCTCTCTCTCCTCTCTCTCTCTCTCCCTGCCTCTCTCTCTCTCCCTCCCTCTCTCTCTCCCTCCCTCTCTCTCTCTCTCTCTCTCTCTCCTCTCTCTCTCTCTCTCCCTCCCTCTCTCTCTCTCTCCCTCTCTCTCTCTCTCTCTCTCTCTCTCTCTCTCTCTCTCTCTCTCTCTCTCTCTCTCGCCTCGCCGATTACTGGAGGAACCTGCCCCCGGACGACGGGTGACACCCCCACACTCTGCTCCTCTAGCATCAGCTTACTTACTGTACCTAAATCTCCTCAAGCTTGCTACCTACCCCTACCCCATGTCCTCCCTCTCGCCTGGAATCCCTTTCTCTTCCATAAACGCAAGACCCCTACTCTCCCCATGTCCAAAGCCTTATTAAAGCCACATCTCCTCCAAGAAACCTTCCCTGATTAAGCCCAATTTTCCCCCAGCATCTATATGCTTGGAGTTGTACCCTTTGGGCATTTGAGTACATATCCATGAGTTTTATATATATATATATATATATATATATATATATATATATTTAATATTGTTGCCAGTTTCCCCCTCTAGACTGTAAGCTTGTTGTGCACAAGGAACGTGTCCACCAACCCTGTTACAGTATACTCTCCCAAGCACGTAATACAGTGCTCTCCTCAAAAATCTCCAGTGGCTACCAATCAACCTACGCATCAGGCAGAAACTCCTCACTCTCGGCTTCAAGGCTCTCTATCACATCGCCCCCTCCTACCTCACCTCCCTTCTGTCTTTCTACAGCCCAGCCCGCACCCTCTGCTCCTCTGCCACTAATCTCCTCACCATGCTTCGTTCTCTCCTGTCCTGCCGTCGACCCCCGGCACACATCATCCCCCTGGCCTGAAATGCCCTCCCTCCCCACATCTGCCAAGCTAGCTCTCTTCCTCCCTTCAAGGCCCTACTGAGAGCTCACCTCCTTCAGGAGGCCTTCCCAGACTGAGCCCCCTCCTCCTCCATCCCTCCTTACCTCCTTCCCTTCCCCACAGCACCTGTATATATGTATATATGTATATGTATATATGTTTGTACGTATTTATTACTCTATTTATTTATTTTACTTGTACATATCTATTCTATTTATTTTATTTTGTTAATATGTTTTGTTTGGTTCTCTGCCTCCCCCTTCTAGACTGTGAGCCCACTGTTGGGTAGGGACCGTCTCTGTGTGTTGCCGACTTGTACTTCCCAGGCGCTTAGTACAGTGCTCCGCAAACAGTAAGTTCTCAATAAATACAATTGATTGATTGATTGATTAAGTGCTCAATACATGCCATTAATGATTTGATTGACTGATTGATTGCTCTCTAAAGTGCTTAGTGCAGCTCTGAACACACAGTCACTACTCAATAGATCTCACTGAAGATGAAGACTGTTCCGAGCTCTGATTGAACTCATAGTCTCCCACCCTTTTGTAACTAGTAGAACGTTGCCCTGGGAATTCAATATCCTTTCCTGTCTTCCCCCACGCCCCTGAGTCCCAGGGAGGAAAGGCTCAATGTCATGCCCGTTTTCTTCTTCCCCTCCTCACACAGAACCTCCCCTCCACGTGTAGCGAGAGTTGCCGGCCAAGATTCAAGAAAAAAACTCAGGAAAGGAAAGCTGCCTGCTGCTACAACTGTGTGCCCTGTGTCGAGGGTGAGATCAACAATCGGACGGGTAGGAGTCCGCAGAGAATTGAGCTTCCCTGTCGAACAGCAGAGGACCAGGAGTGATATTCCGGGAGCACTTTCTGCGAGCAAGAACTACAAACGATAATAAAAACAAAGACTGTGATGTTTGCTATGCATTTCCTAGGTGTCTAGGGAAGCAACATAGCCTAGTTGGTAGAGCACTGGCCTGGGCATGAGGGAACTGGGTTCTAATCCCAGCTCTGCCACTTGTCTGCTGTTGTGACTTTGGATAAGTCATTTCACTTCTCTGTGCCTCAGTTCCTTCATCTGAAAAATGGGGATTCAATACCAGTTCTCCCTCCTATTTAGGCTATGAGTCCATTTGGAACCTGATGATCTTGTATCTACTCCAGTGGTTAGTACAGTGCTGGGCATATAGTAAGCACTTAACAAATACCCCAATTATTATTATCTGTGCCTAAGTCTCTGACAGTTGTATCAAGATGCTTAGAGGTTTTTTGTGGTTTCTGTTGAGTGCTTACTATGTGCTAGGGACTGTACTAAGCGCTAAGGTAGATACTATCTAAGCAGGTTGAACACAGTCCATGTAATAATAATAATTGTAACATTTGTTAAGCGCTTACTATATGTCAAGCACTGTACTAAGTGCTGAGGTGAATACAAGCAAATTGAGTGAACGCAGTCCCTGTCCCACATGAGGTTTACAGTCTCAATCCCCATTTTATGGATGAGGTAACTGAGGCACAGAGAAGTAAAGTGACATGCCCAAGTTAATACAGCAGACATGTGGCAGAGCTGCGATTGGAACCCATGACCTTCTTACTCCCAGGCCCATGCCCTATCCACTATACCATGCTGCCCCTTATGGGGCTTACAGTCTTCATCCCCATTTTACAAATGAGGTAACTGAGGCAAAGAGAAGTGAACTGATTTGCCCAAGGTCATACAGCAGACGTGTGGCAGAGCCGGGTTTATAATCCCGGTCCTTCTGACTCCTAGACCCCAGCTCCGTCCACTAGACCATGCTGGAAGTGGGTTGTGGGACAGTCGAGTTGCCTAGCTTATTCTGTGTCCTATTGTCTTGTATGGATTGGATTCTGTGCCCCGTCCACAGCTTTTGAAATTTGGAAGGCTTCCCTCATTCCCCTGTCATCACTCAATCAATCAGTGGTATTAATTGAGCACCTAGCTTGGGTTCTAAGCACTGTTCTAAGCACTTGGGAGAGTACAAGTCAGCAGAGTTGGTAGACACGTTCCCGGCCCTCAATCAATCAATCAATCAATTGTATTAACTGAGTGCTTACTGTGTGCAGAGAACTGTACTGAATGCTTGGGAGAGTACAATATACTAGTTGGTAGGTACGTTCCCTGCCCTCAGGGAACTGACAGTCTAGAGGGAGGGACAGACATTAAAATAAATTAAGGGTATGGACTGTGGGGCTGAGCAGGGTGGAGGTGAATACATAATAGAAACCCAAGTGCAAATGTAACTGGGCAGACTGAATTCCTTCTAGACTGTGAGACCGTTGTTGGGTAGGAACAATCTCTATATGTTGCCAACTTGTACTTCCCAAACGCTTAGTACAGTGTTTTACACACAGTAAGCGCTCAATAAATACGATTGAATGAATGCATGAATGAATGAATTCCAGTCAATCAGTGGTATTTATTGGGTGCTTACTGTGAGCAGAACACTATATACTAAGCACTTGAAAGAGTATCACACAAAAGAGTTGGTAGACATGTCCCAGTCCTTTGAAAGGAGCTTCTCCATTCATCCTATTCTCCTGGTTGCTCTTCTTTGCCTTCCTTTGCACCTTTATTGTGAACTTCCCACTCCCAGGGACCAGAAATTCACACCTTGTCCCAGGTGAGGAGGGAAATCCTATTTATTTCTTGCAGATATTGTTCAACGTGTCAAGTGCCCCAAAGATGAATTTCCAAATCGTCAAAGCGATCAGTGTAACCTGAAAGCCGTGGTCTTCTTTTCCTACGAGAAACCTCTGGGAACGGTTCTGGTGGCCTTAGCCCTCTGTTTCTCTCTCCTCACCGCTCTGGTTTTAGGGGGCTTTATCTATCACCGGGACACCCTCATAGTGAAAGCTAACAAAAACACCGGGTTCTAATCCTTGCTCCACCATTTATCTCCTGTCTGACGGTGGGTAAGTTACTTCACCTCCTCCTCTTTTCCCTTTTCTCTCAATAGATCAACCCATCAATCAGTGGTATTTATTGAGCACTTACTGTGTGCAGAGCACTGTGTTAAATTCTTGGAAAAGTACAATGTAACTGAGTTCGTAGACACATTCTCTGTCCACAGCGAACTTTCAGTTTAGAGAGGAAGGTTACAGTCTAGAACTTCCAGGCTAGACTCAACAGTGCTTTCCTCTTCATTCATTCATTCAATCCTATTTATTGAGCGCTTACTGTGTGCAGAGCACTGTACTAAGCGCTTGGGAAGGACAAGTCGGCAACATATAGGGATGGTCCCTGCACAACAACGGGCTCACAGTCTAGAAGGGGAAACAGACAACAAAATAAAACAAGTAAACAGGTGTCAAAACCGTCAGAATAAATAAACTTATAGCTATATTCACATCATTAATAAAATAAATGGAGTAGTAAATATGTACAATAAGTAGAGTAATAAATATGTACAAATATATACAAGTGCTATAGGGAGAGGAGGGGAAGGGGGCAGGACGGGGGTGCGATGGGGAGGGGAGAAGGAGAGAAAAAAGGGGGCTCAGTCTGGGAAGATCTCCTGGAGGAGGTGAGCTCTCACTAGGGCTTTGAAGGGAGGAAGACGGCTAGTTCTATCTATGGGGGCCACCACTCTCCGGACTTTGATCAGGATGAAGAAATCTGGGAAAGATGATTTATGACCATCAATTCCAACATGATGACTTTATGTCCTCCAGCTCCAGCTCCCTGTTCTTTCCACCAGAAAGAGCTGCACATCCTATTTTTATTTTTATTTTTTCATTTTGACATTCTCATCTGTGACCTTTCTGGCAAAGTGGAAGGGCAGAGCAGGAAGTGACCACAATAACTCTCCTGGACCAAGCCCAGGGGCTCCAAACAGGTGAATGCCTAAATGGGTTTGCCCAACCTCTAGGGGCATAGAGAGGAGCGGCAGAATCTCTTCAGATTCAGAAGACCCTTTTTCAAATCCCAGCACTGCCACTTGTCTCTTGTGTGAAATTTGGCAAGCTGCTTTACTTCTGTGCACCTCAGTCCCTCATCTACAAAATGGGGATTCAATTACTTTTAATAATAATAAAATGATGATGGCATTTGTTAAGTGCTTACTATGTGCCAAGCACTATTATAATCGCTGGAGTAGATAAAGAGTAATAAGACTGTCCCACGTGGGGCTCACAATTTTAATCCCCATTTTGCAGATGAGGTAATAGGCACAGATAAGTTAAGCGGCTTGCCCAAGGTCACAGAGCCGACAGGGGGCCAGAGCTGAAATTAGAACGCACTTCCTCTGACTCCTAAGCCCGTGTTTATTGTTATATTGTACTCTCCCAAGCGCTGAGTACAGTGCTCTGCACATAGTAACTACTCATTCCTTCAATCGTTCATTCAATCATTCATTCATTCATTCAATTGTATTTGTTGAGCGCTTACTGTGTGCAAAGCACTGTACTAAGCGCTTGGGAAGTACAACTCGGCAACATGTAGATACGGTCCCTCCCCAACAATGGGCTCAGAGTCTAGAAGGGGGAGACAGAAAACAAAACAAAGCAAGTAGACAGGTGTCGAAACTGTCAGAATAAACAGAATTATAGCTATATGCGCATTATTAACAAAATAAATAGTGTAGTGAATATGTACAAATAAAATACAGTAATAAATATGGACAAATATATACAGGTGCAGTGAGGAGGGAGGGCTATGGGGAGGGGAGGAGGAGAGGAAAAGGGGGGCTTAGTCTGGGAAGGCCTCCTGGAGGAGGTGAGCTCTCAGTACGGCTTTGAAAGGAGGAAGGGATCTAGTTTGGCGGATGTGTGGCGGGAGGATATTCCAGACCATGGGTAGGACATGCGTCAGGGGTCGACGTCAGGACAGGAGAGAACGAGGTGCCATGAGGAAGTTCATGCCAGAGGAGTGGAGTGTGTGGGCTGGACTGTAGAAGCAGAGAAGGGAGGTGAGGTAGGAGGGAGCGAGGTGATGTAGAGCCTTGAAGCCGAGAGTGAGGAGTTTTTGCTTGATTCGAAGGGTGACACTCAACCACTGGAGATTTTTGAGGAGGGGAGTGACATGCCCAGAGCGTTTCTGTACAAAGATAATCTGGGCAGCAGAGTGAAGTATAGACTGAAGTGGGGAGAGACAGGAGGATGGGAGATCAGAAAGGAGGCTGATGCAGTAATCCAGTTGAGATAGGATGAGAGATTGAACCAGCAAAGTATTGGTTTGGATGGAGAGGAAAGGGAGGATCTTGGCGACGTTCTGGAGGTGAGACTGGCAGGTTTTGGTGACAGATAGACTATGTGAGGTGAATGAGAGAGCGAAGTCAAGGATGACACCAATAAATATGATTGACTGACAGATTGACTGAAAGAGTCATGGAGCAAACTTCCCAGTAAGGCCTTGAGGAGGGCCTGACCTAGAACAGCAGCGACCATATCCATGTTCATGGCGCATGGCTCCAGGAACCTAGAGAGAGGCCGCTAGTAGGGGCATCCCCCCTCGAGGTTAAGAGGCAGATTGAAAGTTGGGGAGAGACAGACAGAGAAAGTCGGGGAGAGGCAGGAGGAGGCAGGAGCAGGCACAAAAAGAGAGAGACAGAGAGAGAGAGATAGGGGAAACAGGCAGACTGAGAGATAGGGGAAGGAGGTGGGGAAGAGGGAGACAAGCCAGAGGCAGAGAGAAGGAATGAAAAAGAGATGAGGAAACAGAGAAGGGAGAGATAGACTTTAAGCTCTCTATGGGCAGGGAACGTGTCTATCAACTCTGTTATATTGGACTCTTCCAAGCGCTTAGTAGACACAGTGCACATAGCACACACAGCCCCTGCTTACAGTAAGCGCTTAGTAAATACCATTGATGATCCGTTCCCCAAGCCTCAGCAAAATGACTGCATCTGTAACATTTAACATATTGATATTCACCCCACCCCAGACCCACAGCACTTATATACATCAATCAATCAATCAACTAATCATTCAGTTGAATTAAGTGTGTGCTTACTGTGTGCAGAACACTGGACTAATTACTGGAGTAGATACAAGATAATCAGGTTGGGTACACTCCAAGTCCAAGATGGGGCTCATGTCTTAATCTCCATTTTATAGATCAAGTAACTGAAGAGAAAAGATGTTAAGTGACATGCCCAAGGCCACAGAGCAGATAAGTGGTGGACCCAGGATTAGAACCCAGGTTCTCTGACTGTGCTCTAACCACTGGACCACACCATTTCTACTTCTATGTGAATGCATGAGTATATGCATATATGTAAGCCTACTGAAGTTTTATTTCAATTATATTGCAAAGTTCTTCCCTCACTCCCATTCGCAGGTCCGTGAAACACCATCTGATAAATGAGAAAACAGCTATTGAAAGTAAAACCACAATCCATTCTAGGTGTACATCTCCCTTCCCAGGATCTTCTCTAGGGCAGCCTTCATGTCCTTGTCCCTCATACTGTAGATGAGACGGTTCATCGCGGGCGGCAGGGGTACCATTTCATTCATTCAATCCTATTTATTGAGGGCTTACTGTATGCAGAGCACTGTACTAAGAAGTACAAGTTGGCAACATATACAGACAGTCCCTATCCAACAACGGGCCACCGTGTAGAAAACAGACACCAGCAGGTCTTTAAATGAGGGAGAGTGAGAGAGTGGTTTCAGATAAGCAAAGGAACTGTTGAAGAAGAAGAAAGCCACTATGACGAGGTGGAGCACACAGGTGGAGAAGGCTTTGGGCCGGCCTTCTGAGGACCGCATCCTCAGTATGGCTGAGAAGATGCAGGCGTAAGAGACAATCATGGAGACCAAACAGAAAGCAAGGCATACAATGAGAGCTGAAATGCCTATCTCCGCCACGATCCAGTCAGAGCCAGAGAGCTTCAGGAGCTGGGGAATATAAAAGAAGAACTGGTGGATCTCACTGGACCTACAGAAGGGTAGAGAGAAGTTCACATCCGTTTGCATATGGCCAGGAAGACTCCCACTGAACCACGAAGAAGCTGCCATCTTCCCACAGGCCCCTCGGCTCATGACGACCTCGCAGCGCAGGGGGAGTCATATGGCCACGTAGCATTCCAAGGACATCACTGTGAGCAAGGCCATTTCAGTAGATGCCAAAAATATGAAGAAAAGCACTTGGAGGACACATCCCGGGAAAGAGATTTCTCTTCGATTAGTCAGGGAGTTGACAATGAATTTGGGGACAGTGGTAGAGATGTAACAGAGGTCGATGATAAAAGATAATAATAAATAATGTTGATGCCAAACACAGTTCTAAGTGCCGGGGTAGATACAAAGTAATCAGGTTGCCCCCCGTAGGGCTCACACTGTTCATCCACATTTTACATATGAGGTATCTGAGGCACAGAGAAGTTAAGTGACGTGTCCAAAGTCACACAACTGACAAAAGTCAGAACCGGGATTAGAATTTACGGCCTCTGATTCCCAAGCTCAGGCTCTTTCCACTTAGCCACGACAGGTTCCTGAGGAAGAAGTACATGGGGGTGAGCCCACTGTTGGGTAGGGACTGTCTCTATGTGTTGCCAAT
The DNA here is from genome assembly GCF_015852505.1 of Tachyglossus aculeatus. NCBI lineage: Eukaryota > Metazoa > Chordata > Mammalia > Monotremata > Tachyglossidae > Tachyglossus > Tachyglossus aculeatus. Next base: position 567,288 of record NW_024044849.1, read on the forward strand.
TTGTACTTCCCAAGCGCTTAGTACAGTGCTCTGCACATAGTAAGCGCTCAATAAATACGATTGATGATGATGATGATGGGGGTGTGGACTCTCCAGTTAAAGGTTGTGACAGCAACGATGAGGAAATTTCCCATCAAGACTGCCAGATAGACCAGGAGGAACTGCATAGCGTGGACCAGCAGCAGCTCCCGCACCTCCGAGAACCCCAGGAGAATAAATTCCATTATGCTGGTGATGTTGGCCATTTTCTCCCCAGAGATATTTCAGATATCCTGTGGGGACTCCGACTGTGAAAAATGAGAAGGAGAAGACAATTTTCCACTGTATTGTTCTGAGTCTGCTTGATACCTGATTTGTATGGTATTTATTAAGCGCTTATTATGTGTCAGATATTGTATTAAGCCCTGGGGTAGATATAAGATAATCAGTTAGACACAGTCCCTGTCATACATAGGGCTCCCAGTATTAATCCCCATTTTATGGCTGAAGTAACTGAGGCACAGAAAAGTGAAGTGACTTGCCCAAATCACTGATAAACATAAGCAGAATGTTCGTTTCTTACTGGAGAAAGCTTTGACTGTAAATTCAGGATCATAACCCTGCTCAGTTTGAGTTGGCTGTGGATGAAATGTGACAATTTAATAATTGCGGTTTTTGTTAAGCACTATAAATCAAGCTCTGCTCTAAGCACTAACGTAGATACAAGTTAATCAGGTTGGACACAGTCCATGTACAACATAGGACTCACAGTCAAAGTAGGAAAGAGAATGGATATTGAATCCCCATTTTACAGTTGAGGAAACGATGGCACGGAAAGTTTAAGTAACCTGTCCCAGGTCAACACAGAAGACAAGTGACAGAGCTGTGATTAGAACCCAGGTTCGATGACTCACAGGCCTATTTTCTTTCCACTGAGTCTTAATACTTTGGCTCCTTCAGTTGTGAAACAGGGAGAATCATGATTTCATTGTTTACATGCTGTGAAATTAATGTGAAAGAAATGTTTCTGAATTCTAAGAATTGGCTGAGTGAGTTGGGATAAAATCAGGAGTTCTTAGGAAACTAAGATTCATTGAAGAGTCTGGAATAGGATACAATCAGGAATTCCTGGGAAAACCACAATCAATGGAAGGTCTGGTAATTTCCTCAGAGCAGGCTGCCACTTGGCATGTCTGTTTGGGTGTAGAATAACAAAAGATAACAGCCCTGAGAAGTAGACTTTACTTCCTCCTGAGAAACCTGAATACTGCGCATTCACTTTTTTTCAATGGCATTTGTTAGTATTTGTTAAGTGCTTACTACATGGCAGGCACTGCTGGGAATATACAAGATAATTGGATTGGACACAGGCACTATCCCTCATGGGGCTCACAGTCCTAATCTCCATTTACAGCTGGGGTAACTGAGACAGAGAGAAGCGACTTGCCCAAGGTCACACAGCAGACAAGTGGCAGAGCTGGAATTAGAATCCAGGTCCTTCTGCCTCCTAGACCTGGACTCTAGCCTCTAGGCCACTCTGCTTTTCCCTGGCAATCTCTAGAGGGCGAAACAGCATGGCTTCCTCCTGTATTCTACAGTTGTTTTTTTTTAAGGGTACTTGTTAAATGTTTACTATGGATCAAACACTGTTCTAATAACTGGAGGAGATACAAGTCTGGTCTAATTAAGCAAGTCTGATTAATTAAGCGAATCTAATTAAACAAGTCTGTACTGTGAATGTGGGGTCCACAGTTTTAGGAGGAAAAACAGGTATTTAATCCCCATTTTACAGTTGAAGAAACTGAGGCACAGAGAAGTGAAGTGATTTGCCCAAGGATCATACAGCAAGCAATTGGCAGAGCCAGAATTAGGACTCAGGTACTCAGACTCCCAGGCCCATGCTCTTTCCACTAGGCCCCTCTCCTTCTCACAGTTGAACTGGGATAATGTCTGTTTAAACCAAAGCATCACTTACCCAGAACTTGCGAACATCTATTCCTCCCTTCAGAATGGCTCCCAACCTTCATTATAATAATCGTGATAATCATCAATCAATCAAGCATTCAATCGTATTTACTGAGTGCTTACTGTGTGCAGGGCACTGAAATTACAAATACAGCAATAAAGGAGACAATCCATGCCCACAACGTGTCACAATCTAGGGGGGGTGGGAGACAGACACCAATAGAAGTAAACAGGCATCAATATAAATAAATAAAATTACAAATATATAGATGATATCATAATGATAATAGCGTTACTATGGAGAGCCTTCTGAATGTGAAGCACTACACACATCAATCAGTGGTATTTATCGAGCACTTACTGTGTACGGAGAACTGTACCAGTTGCCTGAGAAAGTATAACAGAGTTGGTAGACAAATTCCCTGACCACAAGAAACTTACAGTGTAGAGGAATCAGTCAATAAATCTATGGTATTTATTGATTGCTTGCTGTGTTCAGAGCACTGTACTAAGAACTTTGGAGAGTACAATAGAGTTAGTAGAAAAAAACACTGCTCACAGGGAGCTTACAGTCTAGAGGGGCAGGAGAGAGTGATAAATTTCAAACAAGGGCAATGGTGGAAGTTACAGATATGCACATAATTGCTCTGGGATTGAAGGTGGGGTGAATTTCAAGTGCTTAAGGAGTAAAGATCTGAGTGCTTAGTCAGGGATGATGAAGAAAATTAATTATGTAGAGGAGAAAGAGAAGCTGTTAGACAGGACACACTTAACTGTTGGAAAGAGGTTCAGGAAAGCAACAATAATACTGTTCTCCCAAAGATCCTTTTGCACTACTAGAGACAAAAGATAGAGTTTTAAGAATCAGCACGTCCTGGTGGAAAGAGTCCAGGCCTAGGTGTCAGATAACTTGGGTTCTATCCTGCCTTCGCCATTTGCTTGTTGTGTGACCCTGGGCAAGTCATTTAATTTCTCTGTGCCTCAGTTTTCTTAAATGTAAAATGCAGAGTAAACATCTGTTCTCCTCCTACTTAAACTGTGAGCCCTATGTGGGTCAGGGACTGCATCCAACCTGATAAACGTGTACCTAACTGAGCACTTATAGCAGTGCTTAACACATAGTAAGCGCTTAACCAATGTAGTAACAATAATAATAGTAATAATAATATTAATGATCGGGGCTGGATGAACCACTGATGACATTTCATGTCATCTTACATATGCCTAGGCCTTCAATACTGTGTCAGACTGGTCCTTCCTCTGAGGCTCCTCTGGTGCTATCCTTTTCACTGTACCTCAGCCTTGTCTATCTCGCCACTGAACCCTCACCCATGTCCTGCCTCTGGCCTGGAATGCCCTCCCTCCTCATATCTGACAATTACTTTCCCCCGATTCAAAGTCTTATCGAAGGCACATCTCCTCCAAGAGGCCTTCCCTGACTAAGCTCTCCTTTCCTCTTCTCCCGCTCCCTTCTGTGTCACCTTGACTCGCTCCCTTCATTCACTCTCTCCCAACCCCACAGCACTTATGTATATAGCTGCAATTTATTTATTTATTTATTTAATGTCTGTCTCCCGTTCTAATAATAACAATAATAATTGCGGTATTTGTTAAGCACTTATTGTGTGCCAGGCACTCGTAATGGATTGATTAGGGTTGTTTACAACTCCTGCGAAAGATGATTATAACTTCTACACCTATTTCTTGTTAGGGGTTAAAGGATGGTTGATTATTTTCATAGGTGAAAGTATTGTATAAAAAGGATGTCCTTGCTCTTGAGGGTTACCCCGCACCGGGCGCCTGGTCAGCTCCTTGGAGTGGGGCACACTCTTGGGAACAACGGCCCTTGTGTCAACACGGATACAAAAATAACCAGAGCTTGTGTAAACTAAGTTACATAAGTTGTTTGTCTCGGACTATAAAATTGGGAAATTCCCGGAACTCATTCGAAGCCTCACCTGGGAGTGGTCCTCACCTGGACCCAGGGATTTTCCCGATTCTAGAGACTCCGGGTGAACAGTCCCCGGGCTTCCCACCTGAAGTGTTGACCTGGATGTAGAAGATGAATTAGGATCGGTGATGTATGAATCCCTTTCTTGTTCTTCTTTATAATTTGTTATGGATTAGTATTTAGTGTTTTGCTTATTGATTATAATTTGTTATGGATTAATATTTAGTTATTTGCTTATTGATTATAATAAAGTCTTTAATCTTAATAAAAGGCTCCAGCTGTTTCTGATTCCCAACTCTTCTCCCCTTCCTCAGGCAAAACAGCACTGTACTAAGAGCTGGGGTGTATACAAGCAAATCAGGTTGGACGTAGTCCCTGTCTCATATGGAGCTCACAGTCTTAATCCCCATTTCACAGTTGAGGAAACTGAGGCCCAGAGAAGTTAAGTGACTTGCCCAAGGTCACACAACAGATACGTAGCAGAGCCAGAATTAGAACCCACAATCTTCTGATTCCCAGGCCCGTGCTTTATCCACTATACCATGCTGTAAACTCGTTGTGGGCAAGGAATATGACTGTGTATTGTTATACTTTACTCTTCCAAGAGCTTAGTACAGTACTCTGCACACAGTAAGTGCTCACTAAGTACTACTGACCGATTAACTGACTTTCTGAGCCATGGCATTCCCGCAGAAAGGTTCCTACAATGCCTGCCTTTCCTCCTTCTAGCCTCTAAATCACAGTTCTGCACCAGAAAACAGCCAAAGGTGAATTTACCCCACAGTATGTGCAGATGTCTGCAGATTTAGAAAACAGGTAACACCGATAAGTCTACCAACTCTGGTATATTGTACTCTTCCAAGTGTTTAGTACAGTGCCCTGCATAGAACAAGCAGTCATCGTCGAGTAAGAACTCAATAAATACCATTGATTGATTAATTGACCAATTCCTCTAGACCTTGTGGGCAGGAACGAATCTGCCAACTCTACTATATTAAACTCTCCCAAGCTCTTAGTACAGTGGTTTCCACCCAATAGGAACTCAATGAGAGGAATTGATTTATTGATTGGGTCCTTATTTTACCAGTCAATGGGTCCCTTCCCTGCCTACTAGCCCAGTGGTCCCAACTGAAGAATAGGGAAAATGGATATGGAAGCAGAAAATGAAGCTAAGCCTCTATAGTGTAGGAGGGTTGACATTCCATGGAAATGGAGGCTATTTTCTTCCATTCTCTTAATATCACGTCAAAACACTGATCCAGGCTGCGGATAAAGTTCTGACCTTGATCTGTGAAGCTCACTGAATGAGTAGACTGAGAAGTTGAAGATCAGACCTATTTCATGGTATTTTCTGAGACTGTTGTCCCAGCGTTCCCTGAGGACAGATAGGGGATTTCAGAGCCTAATTAACACCATTGGACAGGACAGCGGAATCATTTTTTTCTGCACCCTGGATTAAGGGAACGTTGAAAATATGAAAAGGAAAAAAGTGCCATGATATTAAAGTGCCAGGGGTTCAGTTAGATAGCCAAGCCCAGCCAGGACAAAAGGAGGATGGAAAATTTTCTCAGGATTTTCTCAGACGTTTGATTCCATCACATAATTGTATCTTATGAATAAGCCCTATATTCAGTTGCTTCCCTTGTCTTGTCTTATACCATCGAGTCATTTCCGACCCATAGCGATGCCACGGACGCATCTCTCCCACAAAGCCCCTATCTCCATCTGCAATCATTCTGGTAGTTAATCAATAGAGCTTTCTTGGTAAAAAAACGGAAGTGGTTTACCATTGGCTCCTTCCACGCAATAAACATGGGTCTCCACCCTCGACTCTCCCCCACGCTGCTGCAACCCAGCATGGATGAGTTTTGATTGTAGCAGATTGCCTTCCACTCACTAGCCACTGCCCAAGCTAGGAATGGAATGGCTAAGCCAATGCTTGACTCTCCCTCCTGTAGTCAAGACTGGTAGAGTACTGGAAACTCTCCAGGTGTGACACTGACAGAGGGGTGCTGTCCTTACCTGTAATTTATTTTAATGTCTATATTCCCCATTAGGCTGTGAGCTCCCTGAGGGCAGGTAAGTTGTTTACCAACTGAACTGTAGTGTACTCTCCCAAGCACACAGTAAGTGCTCAGTGACTACCGTCTATTGATTGACTGATTCCTCTAGACTGCAAGCTCCCTGAAGTCAGGGATTGGGTTTACCAGCTTTATTGTGCTATACTTTCTGAAGTGCTAAATAAGTGCTCTGCACACAATAAGCGCTAAATAAATACCATTGATTGATTGAACGATCCCTCTAGACTACAAACTCCTTGAGGATAGGGATTGTATCTTCCAACTCTAATGTACTGTGCTCTCTTATGTGCTTAGTACAGTGCTCTGCATACAGTAAGTGCTCAGTAGGTATCATTGATTGATGGCTGAGCAACTCCACCACACACTGCCGCCTCCCCTACAATCTAAAGGACTAATGAAAGAGCAAACAGTGGAACACTGTAACATCCTTCCCAGACTGGCCTTCAGCTTTCTGTTCCTGAGTCTGTATATAATAATAATAATAATAATGGCATTTATTAAGCGATTTCTATGTGCAAAGCACTGTACTAAGCGCTGGGGAGGTTACAAAGTGATCAGGTTGTCCCATGGGGGGGCTCACAGTCTTAACCCCCATTTTACAGATGTGGTAACTGAGGCCCAGAGAAGTGAAGTGACTTGCCCAAAGTCACACAGCTGACAATTGGTGGAGCCGGGATTTGAACTGATGACCTCTGACTCAAAGCCCGAGCTCTTTCCACTGCATCACGCTGCTTCTCTATGTATATCATGGGGTTTGTGCCTGGAGGCACTATGGAATAGAACATGGACAGAAACAGATCCGTCCCTGAAAGACCATTTGACTTAGCATTTAGATAGGCAAAGGCCCCAACGGAGAGGAAAAGAGAGACGACGACAAGGTGAGGCGGACAGGTGGAGAAGGCTTTGGACCGGCCCTCCACTGACGGCATCTTCAGCATGACGGAGAAGATACAGATGTAAAAGCTGATGATGGAAACGAAGTAAAGGAAGGAGAGGCTTGCAGTAAAGGTTGTGACTTTGATTTTCTAAGGATCACAGTGAAGTCAGCTTGGGCCAGGAGGTGGGAAGAATCACAGAAGAAATGTTGGATAACATTGGAACCTTAGAAGGGCTCTGAGAAGGTGGCGGCCATTTCCATGAGGCCAGAGAGGCCCCCGCTGAGCCAGGAGGTGGCTGCCATCTTTCATTCATTCATTCATTCAATCGTATTTATTGAGTGCTTACTGTGTGCAGAGCACTCTACTAAGCGCTTGGGAAGTACAAGTTGGCAACATATAGAGATGGTCCCTACCCAACAGCCAGTTCACCGTCTGGAAGGGGGAAACAGACAACAAAACAGAACATATTAACAAAATAAAATAGAACAGATATGAACAAGTACAAAAAACAAATAAATAGTGTAATAAATATGCACAAACGTATATACATATATACAGGTGTTGTGAGGAGGGGAAGGAGGTAAGGCAGGGGGGATGGGGAGGAGGAGAGGGGGAGAAGAAGGAGGGGGCTCAGTCTGGGAAGGCCTCCTGGAGGAGGTGAGCTCTCAGTAGAGCTTTGAAGGGAGGACGAGAGCTAGCTTGGCGGATGTGCGGAGTAAGCCCACTGTTGGGTAGGGACTGTCTCTATACGTTGCCAGCTTGTACTTCCCAAGCGCTTAGTGTTCTGCACACAGTAAGAGCTCAATATATACGATTGATTGCTTCCAGGCCAGGGGGAGGACGTAGGCCGGGGGTCACGGCGGGACAGGCAAGAACGAGGCACAGTGAGGAGGTTAGCGGCAGAGAAGCAGAGGGTGCGGCCTGGGCTGCAGAAGGAAAGAGGGGAGGTGAGATAGGAGGGGGCGAGGTGATATGAGAGCCTTGAATCCAAGAGTGAGGAGTTTTTGCCTGATGTGTAGGTTGACTGGTAGCTACTGGAGATTTCTGAGATCTTCCGACAATCCCCTCTGTTCATGACGACCTCGTACCACAAGGGGTGGCAGATGGCAGCATAGCGGTCGTGGGTCACCACAGTGAGCAGAATCATTTCAGTAGATGCCAAAGATAAAACGAATCAAACTTGTAAAACATATCCCAGGAAAGAGATGGGTCTGTTGTTGGTCAGGGAGCTGACGACAGACTTGGGGACGGTGATGAAGGTGAGGCAGAGGTCGATGAGGGCCAGGTTGCTGAGGAATGAGGAAGAAATACATTGGAGTGTGGAGGCACTCATCAAGAACAGTGACGGTGACAATGAGGAGATTCTCCGTCAGGATCACCAGGTAGACCATGAGGAACAACGCGGCGTTGACCAGCTGCAGCTCCCGAACCTCCAAGAACCCAGGAGGAGGAATTCCAACCTCGTTGTGATTCCAACGATGCCGTGGGTACCCTGGGGAAAAAGAGATTGGGAAATGAGAATGGAAAGGCAATGTTTTTCCATATCAATTCTGGAGTTACTGGACGCTGAAGAAAATAAGAATGTTTATTCCCTCGGAGAACACTTCGCTTGTCCTAATAATAATAATAATAATTGTGGTATTTGTAAGTGCTTTCTATGTGCCAAGCACTTTACTAAGTGCTGTGGTAGATACAAGATAATCAGGTCCCACACAGGGCTCACAGTCTAAGTAGGAGGGAGAATAGATGTTTAATCCCATTTAGCAGATGAGGGAACGAAGGCACAGAGAAGTGAATTGGCCTAAGTTACCCAGGAGACAAGTGGTGGAACCGGAATTAGAACCCAGGTCCCCTGAGTCCCAGGCTCTGGCTCTTTCCACTACACCACTAGGCTTCTCTCTTGTCCCATTGCCTTTAGACTGAAAGCTTCTTGTGGGCAGGAAGCCTATCTAGCAATTCTGTTGTATTGTCCTCTCCCACGCGCTTAGTACAGTACTCTGCTCACAGTAAGTGCTCATTAAATACCAATGATTGTGCATCCAGTCATTGATGTTCATTGCCTTAGTTCTAAATATGTTTATGTTGCCATTGTGAACTAGATTGCAAGACTTTATGGGCAGAGAACATGTCCATTCACTTATTCATTTAATCAGGTATTTATTGAGCATTTACTATGCAGAGTACTAAACTAAATGCTTAGGGGAGTGCAATATAACATAATTGAGAGACAAATTCCTTGCCCACAACGAGTTTACCGTCTATATGTGTGCTTTGTAGAGAATGATCTATTCACTTTTGCTATGAAAGGGCAAACATGTTTGCGGGAACCTCACAGACTACTCAGATTAGGTCAGATGAGTAGAGAGAAATAATTGTAGCATTTGTTAAGCACTTACTATTTGTCAAGCACTATTTTAAACTCTGGGGAAGATACAAGGTAATCATATCAGATTATTTTTTACGGTATTTGTTAAGCACTTATTATTTGCCAGTCACTGTACTATTCTCTGGGTTAGCTGTAAACTAATCAAATTGGACCCAATCTATATCCCACATGGGGCTCACCTCATTAATCCCCATTTTACAGGTGAGGTAACAGGCACAGAGAATGTAAGTGACTGGCCCAAAGACACACAACAGACAAGTGGAAGAGCTGGGAGTAGAACCTAGATCCCCTCACTCCCAGGATCATGCTCTATCCATTGGCCATGCTGACCCCAAACAAGATAATCTGGTCCCGCATGGGCTCACAGACTACACAGGAGGAATAGGAAGCATTGAATCCCCACTTATGCGGATGAGGGAACAGAGGCACAGAGAAGTTAAGTGACTTTCTCAAGGTTACCCAGCAGGTAAATGGGTTAGAACGCAGACCCTCTGACCCCCAGAACCATGCTCTTTCCACCAAGCCACACTACTCCTCTTAACTCCTGGAGTTCGTAGAAAACACATGGAGAGTCTTGTAGCACAATGGGTCTTCCGAGAGTTCTGAGCATATCTTTTGGGATCCTGAACAAGGAAATAAATTAGTATTGAGCAGCAGTCTTGGACTCACCCAGAGGGACCCATTATGTGCACATTCAGGTGATGCAGCGTGGCTCAGTGGAAAGAGCACGGGCTTGGGAGTCAGAGGTCATGTATTCTAATCCTGGCTCTGCCATATGTCGGCCGTGTGACCTTGGGCAAGTCATTTAACTTCTATGAGCCTCAGTTACCTCATCTGTAAAATGGGGATTAAGACTGTTATCCCACGTGGGACAACCTGATCACCTTGTATTCCCCTCCAGAGCTTTGAACAGTGCTTCGCACACAGTAAGCACTTAACGATTGTCATCATTATTATTATTATTAATCCTGGCTCTGACACTGTCTGCTGTGTGACCTTGGGCAAGTCACTTCACTTCTCTGGACCTCAGTTACTTTATCTTTAAAATGGGGTTTGAGACTGTGAGCTCCACAAGGGACAGAGACTGTCTCCAAACCGATTCCCTTGTATCAACCCTAGTGCTTAGTACACTGCCTGCACATAGTAAATGCTCAACAAATACCACAGTTATATTCATTGTTATTCACTCTTATTCTCTTGAAGCTCTGGAGGGTGAAGCAACTTCGTTGTCTCTGCTTCTTACCATATTTGTCATTAGAACTAAGCTAACAACTGGTTCATTGTGCATAGGAATAGACTTAATGGCTCCTGGGAGTCAGAGAAGCTGGATTCTAATCTCAACTGCACCACTTACCTATTGTGTGACCTTGGACATGTCGTTGAATTTCTCTGTGCCTCAGATCCCTCACCTTTAAGATGGAGAGTCGATGCCTGTTCTCCCTCCTAATTAGACTGTGAGCCCTATGTGGGACAGGGACTATGTCCAACCTGATTAACTTGTATCTACCCGAGGATACACAGTGCTTTCAGATAGTAAATACCATTTTTAAAAAATGCTAAATCAGAACATCAATCTTGAAGACCCTTCAGCGTAGCAAGTCTCCTGACCTATGGGGACTGGCCAAAGACGAGTAGCAGCAACCACTCTCCTGCCCTCTGGTATGACTCAGCACATACTAGTAATCAAAATTAATTCATTCATTTGATTGATATGTATAAAGTGCTATGGGGTTGGGACAGGGGAAGAACAAAGAGAGCGACTCAAGGTGACTCAGGAGGGAGTGGGAGAAGAGGAAAGGGAGGCTTAGTCAGGGAAGATCTCTTGGAGGAGATGTGCCTTCTAAGGCTTTGAAGGAGAGAAGAGTAATTCTTCTCTGAACTCCTTGTCTTCCCTCCCAAACCTTGCCCTCTCCCTGACTTTCCCATCTCTGTTGACGGCACTACCATCCTTCCCGTCTCACAAGCCCGCAACCTAGGTGTCATCCTCGAATCCGCTCTCTCGTTCACCCCTCACATCCAAGCCGTCACCAAAACCTGCCGGTCTCAGCTCCGCAACATTGCCAAGATCCGCCCTTTCCTCTCCATCCATACCGCTACCCTGCTCGTTCAAGCTCTCATCCTATCCCGTCTGGACTACTGCATCAGCCTTCTCTCTGATCTCCCATCCTCGTGTCTCTCCCCACGTCAATCCATACTTCATGCTGCTGCCCGGATTATCTTTGTCCAGAAACGCTCTGAGCATATTACTCCCCTCCTCAAAAATCTCCAGTGGCTACCAATCAATCTGCGCATCAGGCAGAAACTCCTCACCCTGGGCTTCAAGGCTGTCCATCACCTCGCCCCCTCCTACCTCACCTCCCTTCTCTCCTTCTACAGCCCACCCCACATCCTCCGCTCCTCTGCCGCTAATCTCCTCACCGTACCTCGTTCTCGCCTGTCCCGCCATCGATCCCCGGCCCACGTCATCCCCCGGGCCTGGAATGCCCTCCGTCTGCCCCTCCGCCAAGCTAGCTCTCTTCCTCCCTTCAAGGCCCTACTGAGAGCTCACCTCCTTCAGGAGGCCTTCCCAGACTGAGCCCCTTCCTTCCTCTCCCCCTCATCCCCCTCTCCATCCCCCGCATCTTACCTCCTTCCCTTCCCCACATCACCTGAATATATGTATATATGTTTGTACATATTTATTAGTCTATTTATTTATTCATTTATTTTACTTGTACATATCTATTCTATTTATTTTAGTTTGTTAGTATGTTTGGTTTTCTTCTCTGTCTCCCCTTTTTAGACTGTGAGCCCACTGCTGGGTAGGGACTGTCTCTATATGTTACCAACTTGTACTTCCCAAGCGCTTAGTACAGAGCTCTGCACACAGTAAGCGCTCAATAAATACGATTGATGATGGTGATGGTGATGGCCTGGAATGCCCTCCCTCCGCGGATCCGCCAAGCTAGCTCTCTTCAAGGCCCAACTGAGAGCTCACCTCCTCCAGGAGGCCTTCCCAGACTGAGCCCCCTCCTTCTCTCCCTCTCCTCCCCCTCTCCATCCCCCCGCCTTACCTCCTTCCCCTCCCCACAGAACCTGTACATTTGTATATACGTTTGTATGTATTTATTACTCTATTCATTTTATTTGTACATATTTATTCTATATATTTTATTTTGTTAATATGTTTTGTTTTGTTCTCTGTCTCCCCCTTCTAGACTGTGAGCCCACTGTTGGGTAGGGACTGTCTCTTGTACTTCCCAAGCTCTTAGTACAGTGCTCTGCACACAGTAAGCGCTCAATGAATACGATTGATGATGATGAAGAGTAATTGTCTGTCGGATTTGGAGGACGGAGGGAAATCCAGGCCAGAGGCAGGACATGGGAGAAGGGTCGACAGCGAGATAGATCAGACGGAGGCACAGTGAGAAGGTTGGCATTCGAGAAGCAAAAGTGTGCAGGCTGGGTTGAAGTAGGAGAGTAGCGAGGTGAGGTAGGAGGGGGCAACCTGATTGTTCCTTCCTTCATATTCAATCGCATTTATTGAGCACTTACTATGTGCAGAGCAATGTATTAAGAACTTGGAAAGTACAATTCAGCAACAAATAGAGACAATCCCTGCCCACAACGGCTCACAGTCTAGGAGGAGGGAGAAAGGCATGAAAACAAGTAAACAGGCAGTCAAATATGGGGGACAGTTCCCATGATTGACTCCTTTCCCCCCTGTCACCCTCCTATATTCTGATTTTCATAACCACCAAGAATGATCTTAAAATTCACAGAATTATTCTTATTATCAATAGTAGTATCAACATTATCATTATTGAATTTATTAAGAATTTACTTGCAAAACACTGCCAAGTGCGGGAGTAGAAACAAACTAATCGGATCGGACAAGTTTCCTGACCCACAAGGGCTCAGATTGTAAGAGAAATATAGAGCACATATTGAACCCCGATTTCACAGAGAGACCCAAAGAGGTTACATGGCTGGACCAAGGTCAAATAGCAGGTCAGTGGCAGAACAGGGCAGACCTTTCAAATGTCGTGACTCCCAGCCACATGCTCATTCCACTAAGCCATGATGCCGCCCAAACAATCACTTGTCATTCATTCATTCATTCATTCATTCATTCATTCATTCATTCATTCATTCATTCTATCATAGTTACTGAATGCTTACTGTGTGCAGAACACTATATTAAGCGCTTGAAAAGTACCATTCAGATTAAAGAGAGACAATCCCTGCCCACACCAGGTTTACAGTCACACACGTCAAATCAACCACTCTTCCAGACATTGACAAATCCTCAGACGCTGGACTTTCTCTTTGGACAGATCTTTATACGGATACCCCGACTTTCAGAACCCTGATGAGGAATGGGAGAGTCAGCAAAAAGAAACAGACATTTTGTCCCTTAGAGGAGGGAGGAGGAATCTCCCCATTAGGACTCTTCCCAGGTAGTTCTTCACATCCCTGTTCCTCAGGCTGTAGATGAGGGGGTTCAGGGCTGGGGCACCACGGTGTAGAACACGGACAACAGCAGGTTCAGGGTGGAGGGGGAGTCTGACACGAGCTTGAGGTAGGAGATGACGGCTGTAGAGATGCAGATGGTAAACGTGGCGAGGTGGGGAAGGTGGAAAAGGGTTTAGCCCGGCCCTCAGAGGCCGGCATCCTCTGCACGGTCTGGAAGATGAGCACGTAGGAAAGGATGATGAAGACGAAGCAGACGACACCAAAAACTACCCCATTGGTGATGCTCACATTAATGGCGATGTGGTCCTCGGAGCAGGAGATCTTCAGCAGGAAGGGGATGTCACAGTAGAACTGCTGGATGATGATGTCGGACACACAGAAGCTCAGTCGATGCTGAATACAAGACCCCAAATAGCACCCCGCTGAGCCAGAAGGATGCCGCCATCTTTCCACAGCCTATGGTGGTCATGATGGGCTCATAGAGCAGAGGGCTGCAGATGGACACATAGCGGTCATAGGACATCGCCACGATGAGGAGAAACTCTGAACCAGCAAACAGGACCACCAGGAAGACCTGAGCGGCACAGCCCAAGAAGGAGGTGGAGTTGCAGTTGGTCAAAGAGTTGAGGACAGAGTTGGGGACGGTGATGGTGATGAGGCAGAGGTCAAGCATGGACAGGTTCCCGAGAAAGAAGTACATAGGGGTGTGGAGGCATCGGTCGAAGACAGCGACAGCGACGGTGAGGAGATTCTCCGTCAGGGCAGCAAGGTAGATCAGGAGGAGCAGTGCGGCGTGGACCAGCTGCAGCTCCCTTATCTCTGAGAAACCCAGAAGGAGGAATACCATCACCAGAGAGATTTTGGGCATTTTGGGGAGGCAGCACTGACTTTCTGCAATGGATGAGGGAAGAGCCAAAGTTAGAGTCCATTGATGGGATGAGTGAAGGAATTAGCATGACACTTGCTGGTGATTCTCTATGGAGAGGAAACAGTTATTGAATTCAAAATGATCTTTGAGTTCACCATGGAGACACTGAACATTTCTCGGGGATGATGTCGACTCCCTGCACAGGAAGAGGGAAGACCTCAATTTAGAGACGCTGATGTTGGGGGTAAAGGAATAGGACTAGGTTAATCAATTCTATTTATTGAGTAACTATCGAGGACACGGAATTAGTACATATGATTACTGTCCCCACGGAGCTTCCAATTTATTGGAAGCACCAAGCATCGAACCGTGGAGAATCACAGTGCACTATTGGGTAGAACATAGGCCTGGGAATCAGAGGACCGGGGTTCTAATCCCAGCCCTACCACTTGTTGGCTGCATAACCATGGAAAAGTGAGGAAAGTGATTTAATTTCTCTTCGCCTCAGTTTTCTCATTAGAAAAATGAGGATTTGATACCTGTGGAACAAAGAATGTATCCAACCTGCTTAACTTGTTAACCACAGCGCTAAGGACAATGCTTGGGTCATAGTAAGATCTTAACAAGTACTACTTCTATTGCTATCATTATTATTATTATTATTACTTCCCCAGTGGCTTAGGACACACAGTAAGCGCTCAATTAATATTATTTAAGATTGATTGACTGATACTAAATTATATTGTGTCAACCTAGGCCAGTAGACTTGAGGGCAGGGATTCCAACCTTCCCCACTATTTGCCTTCTCCCAACATTTGGGAAGAACTCTTAGTGTTGATAGTGCCAGTGGCTGTCCAAAGCTGGTCATACTTTCTCAGCCCTGCCTGCCATTTACCCTCTGGAAGGGATTATGGAACTCACTGGAGGCCGAATTGACTGTTCGTAGTACTGACACTGTGCTGGAGCACCGTAGCCTGGCGGGTGGTTGACATGGTAGTGAGGTTTGAGGAGGAAGAAGGAGAGGTGTGTGATGGTTGGGGGTTATTGAACTGGAAAACACCTCCCCTCCTGCTAGTACCCCTGCCCGGCTGGGGGTCACTGCCCTTGTCCGAACCCCGACCCAGGCCCCAGACTGCCTCCATCTCTTCCATCCTCATCCTCGTTCCTCCTCTGCCCCTCCCTCCCACTCACCCCCGGTCATTCTCACACGGGCAGCGTGGGGCTGGGGGTCACTGACATCTGCAGGGCTGGGCTGGTCCCCTCTTTCCCCTCAGATTCCTGGGTTTGGTAAGCCAGGAAGGAACAGAGAGGAGTCCTTGATCCCTATCTGCTTTCCCTCAGACCCCGGAAAGCTCTCCAGACAGGCCCTCGTCCCTGTAGATAAATCAGGAGCTGTTCCGAGGGGAATTCCTGGAGGATGTCTTGGGGTCCTGACAAGGGACCTCGTGGCCTGGACAAGCCAAGCACCCTCTGCTCACGTGGTTCGTGAGGCTTCTGAGAGGCAAGGGCCCGGTCCCTGCAGCATCAACGATGGTGCCGGCCCTCGGGGTTCCGATGGAAACAGCGGCATCTACATCCCAGTGGTTCCTGTTTTCACTGAGAGTCTTTAGTCACTGTGAATGGTTTCACTTTTTTCTAATTCACAATCTGAGACACTCAATCTGTCAATCAATAAGCCAACTGTAACTTTTTCTTCTTGTCTTTGTGAAATGCTTACTATATATCTGGCACTTAACAAAGTACTGAATTAGTTACAAGCTAATCAGATTGGACTGAGTCCATGTTCCCCGTGGGTTTCGCATCTCAATCCCCATTTTACAGATGAGGAAACTGAGGCACGGAGAAGTTAAGCTACCCTACCTAATGTCACACGGCAGACATACGGTGGAACCAGTATCAGAACCCATGTCCGTTTGAATCCCAGGCCCGTGGTCTACCCACTAGGAAACGCTGCTTCTTCTGACTTGTCCTGATTGTAAACCCGTTGAAGCTGTGTTCATTCTGACTATATAAAAAGTACTCTTGAATCAGGCATTCATCCTCTTTCTTATCTTTCTCTTCTCTCCTTCCCCCTATGCGCAATTCATTCTGTGTCTCTCTCCCCTATTAGACCACAATCTCCTGGCGAACAGGAACAATGCAATTTTATCTCTTTTCAACTCTCCTAGGAGCTTAGTACAGTGCTTTGCACCCAACATGTGGTCGAAAAATACCACTGATAATAACGATAGTAATAATTATGGTCCTTGTATACCGCTTACTATGTGCCACGCCCTGTTCTAAGTTCTGGAGTAAATACAAGATAATCAGGTTGGACATAGTCCCTGCCCCACATGGGGCTCACAGTCTCAATCTCCATTTTACAGATGAGGTACCTGAGGCACAGAAAATTGAAGTGACTTGCCCAACGTCACAGGGTAGACAAGAAGCTGAACCGGAATTATAACCCATGACCTCTGACTCCCAAGTCCGTGCTCTGGATGGGTGGATAGATAGATGAATGCTTGGGAGGTTGGATGGATGGAAGGAAGGAAAGATGGATTGACAAGAGATAATGGATTTTAAAAGACAGATGGAGCTGCAGTCATCCTTTCTTCCCTTCTCCCATACCACCTCCCATTTTCCAACTTTTATTCCCACCCCCAGAGTCAAGGTAAAGAACATATCATTATATTTTCATAGACATTGCTAATAATGATATCATTATTGTATAATTAAGAGGTTGTGTCCATAAACTGTTCCACTTGCTGGAGTAGAAACAAAGGAATCAGTTCAGACAATTCCTGCCTCATAATAGCTCAGACTGTAAGAGTAAGAGTTAAATCCCTAGGTTACATAGAAAGCCAGTAGCAGAACTGGCATCAAAACTCAAGTCTCAATCAATCAATCAATCAATCATATTGATCGAGCAATTACTCTGGGCCCAGCACTATTCAAAGCACTTGGAAAAGTTCAATATAACAGAGTTGGTAAACACTTCCCTATCCACAATGACCTTACAGTCTAGAGCAATTCCGATCCCTTTAGGCCATGGTAAAAAAAATATGGCATTAGTTAAGCACTTGTTATGTGCCAAGCTCTGTTCTAAGCACTCGGGTAGGTACAAGGTAATCCGGTTGTCCCAAATGGGGTTCACAGTATTAATCTCCATTTTAGCGATAAGGTAACTGAGGCACAGAGAAGTTAAGTAGCTCGCTCAAAGTCGCACAGAAGACAAGTGGCAGAGTGGGGATTAGAACTGCCCCTAAAAAGGATTTACTAACTAAGCACTTGTGAGTGTTCAATTTAACAGAGATGTTAAAAACATTCCCTGCCCACAATGAGCTTACAGTCTCCAGAGGCTTCCCTTCCTTTAGGCCACGATGCCTCCCGAAAACTGGATGGTCAGTCCTATTTCAGTCCTAGCCGCCACCCTCCCAGACTTTGACAATTCATCAACGTCCAGCGTTTTCTTTGAACTTTGTAGGACAGCTAAGTATCTGGCTAGTTCCAAGGGAAATTCCTTGGTTAAGTGGTGGTGGTCAATTATTTGCATAAGGAAGGAGACATTCTGTCCCAGAGTGGAGGCTGGGTGAGGGACCCTTTAAGGATCATGCCAGTGGCGTCCTCCACGTCTCGGTTCCTCAGGCTGTAGATGAGGGGATACAGGGCGGGGGCCACTACGGTGTAGAACAAGGACACAGTCAGGTTCAGTACTGAGGGGGAATCTGACGGTGGCTTCAGGTAAACACAGAATTAAGTCATGACAAAGAGAGTGATGACGACGAGGTGAGCAAGGCAGGTGGATACGGCTTTGTCCCAGCACTCGGAGGCCGGCATCCTCAGCACGATCCGGAAGATGCACACGTACAAGACGATGTTGAGAATGAGGCAGACAACGCCTAACACTAACACGGTGGTGACGCTCACGTCGATGGCGACGTGGTCCTCGGAGCAGGTGATCTTCAGCAGGGAGGGGATGTCACAGACAAACTGCTTGGCGACGTTGGACCCACAGAGGACAGGGAGAAGGTCGAGGCTGAAAGCAAGACTCCGAACAGGCCCCCACTGAGCCACGAGGCGGCCGGAATCTTCCCATAGGCCACTCTGCTCATGACGACCTCGTAGAGCAAGGGGAGGCAGATGGCGATGTAGTAGTCAAAGGACATCACCATGAGGACAGGGTATTCTGCAGCTACAAAGAAAACCACCAAGAAGACTTGTGACAGCCCAGGAAGGAGATGGATCTACGGTCGGTCAGGGAGTTGCGGTTGGATTGGGGGACGGTGATGGAGATGTAGCAGAGGTCGAGGACGGGCAAATTCCTGAGGAGGAAGTACATGGGGCTGTGGAGGCGCCGGTTGATGGCGGTGATATTGACAATGAGAAGATTCCCTGTCAGAGCTGCTGGTTAGACCAGGAGGAACAGCACGGTGTGGACCAGCTGCAGCTCTCGGGGCTCCGTGAATCCCAGCAGAAGAAATTCCCTCACCGTGGATACGTTGGAAATCTCCTGCAAGAAGTTCTTGGGCATCACGATAGGACCTGATTTCATACAGGGATTGAAAGCATTCAGGTAGAAACTCACATCGCAAGATAATGTCCTCGTCTGGGGATGAACCTCAGTCAATCCATTAATCCATCAGTGATATTTATTGAGAGCTTACTGTGTGCAGACCACTGTACTAAGCACTTGGAAGAGTCTACTACTAAAGAGTTGGTAGAGACGTTCCCTCCCACAACCAACTTGCAGTCAAAAAGTAGAACCTCACCTGGTCATCTCATTCTGCCTCCTGTCTTAATTCAGAACAAAACGGAAAAATTTCCACGTTGGTGATGTCTATTTTATCCTGAAACATCAGCACAGATTGTGGCCAGTGTTCTGCAGACAGTAAGTGCTCAGTACCTTCCACTGCTTGATTTGGGCTTGTAAAAATCTAGAACGCAGGGTTTATGTAATTACAAAACTATGTGTTTAAGGAAGGCTCGTGCTGTACAATTTACTTCGTTCGACACTATACACATACACACAACCCATTTCTTCTTGCAACACAGCACACCGCGTTCAAACAGGCTCCTAGAATGGAAATTTGAAAATTCTCCGACGGCTTCCTTGCCAAGACACCTTCCAGGAAAAGCAAGGATTATGGAAAAATTGAGTCTATCAACAAGCTCTTACTCTCAGGATTTTTAAATGGTATTTGTTAAGGGCTTACTATGTGCCGGGTACTGTACTAAGCACAGGGGGAGATAAAAGGAAATCGGGTTGGACACAGTTTATGTCCAACACGGGGATCACAGTCTTAATCCCCATTTTATGGATGAGGTAACTGAGGCACAAAGAAGTGAAGTGACTTGTTCAATGTCACACAGCAGTTAGTGGCGGAACTGGGATGAGAATCCGAGTCCTCTTGACTCGCGGGCCCATGCTCTTTCCACTAAGTGTCACTGATTCTAATTTAGCGAAATTCTGACTCTGATCCTGGTCATCCCAGTTCCCTATTGTTATTTCCATCATCTTTCACCCGGAACCTACCCGGAGTCACTGGGCCTGTACTGGACTGGGGAGCATCGACCTCTGCTGAGAAAGAGGCTTACTGCATCTCGTCAGTCCTGGGCACTGTTGGCGGTGACAGGAAGGTCTGGGTGAGGGTTGAGAGCTCAGGACCCTCCCTCCCCTTCTCGGCTCTCCAGATGGCTGCACCGTCCTCTCAGATGATGGCCGGTTTATTTCCTGGGGGATTCCCCGTGGAAGGACGGGCCCAGTGCTCCACTGAGACAGCTGACTGTCAGGGAATCTTGGAAGGCTGGGATCGTGGGTTCTCTCTGGTCCTGGGCCCCACAACCTAAATAACTGCCCTTTCCCATGTGGTTCCCACTCTGGGACTCTTTCGTAAGGCAACAGACTAATCACCATTCCCTTCCCGTGATTAATAATAGCGTTCTGGTTAATCTCTGTGGTTTGAAGCTTCATCCCATGCCAAGGCTTGGGACCAGCTGAAATCTGCAGCAATCCATCTTAGACAATCCCTCTAGACTGCAAGCTCATCGTGGGCAGGGAATGTGGCTAGCAATCAATCAATCAACCAATCGTATTTATTGAGCGCTTACTGTGTGCAGAGCACTGTACTAAGCGCTTGGGAAGTACAAGTTAGCAACATATAGAGACAGTCCCTACCCAACAGTGGGCTCACAGTCTAAAAGGGGGAGACAGAGTACAAAACCTGTACCAAACATACTAACAAAATAAAATAAATAGAATAGATATGTACAAGTAAAATAAATAAATAAATAAATAGAGTAATAAATATGCACAAACATATATACATATATACAGGTGCTGTGGGGAAGCGAAGGAGTTAAGATGGGGGATGGAGAGGGGGACGAGGGGGAGAGGAAGGAAGGGGCTCAGTCTGGGAAGGCCTCCTGAAGGAGGTGAGCTCTCAGTAGGGCCTTGAAGGGAGGAAGGGAGCTAGCTTGTCGGATTGGCAGAGGGAGGGCATTCCAGGCCAGGGGGATGACATGGTCCGGGGGTCAATGGCGGGACAGGCGAGAACGAGGTACGGTGAGGAGATAAGCGGAAAAGGAGCGGAGGGTGCGGGGTGGGCTGTAGAAGGAGAGAAGGGAGGTGAGGTAGGAGGGGGCGAGGTGATGGAGAGCCTTGAAGCCCAGGGTGAGGAGTTTCTGCCTGATGCGCAGATTGATTGGTAGCCACTGGAGATTTTTGAGGAGGGCAGTAACGTGCCCAGAGCGTTTCTGGACAAAGACAAATCCGGGCAGCAGCATGAAGTATGGATTGAAGTGGGGAGAGACATGAGGATGGGAGATCAGAGAGAAGGCTGATGCAATAAGAGAAGGCTAATGCAGTAAGCGAAGGCTGATGCATTAAGAGAAGGCTGATGCAGTAACCCTGTTATATTGCTATATTGTATTCTCCCAAGCGCTTAGTACCATGTTCTTCACATCGTAAGCGCTCAATAAATATGATCGATCGATTGATATGCATTATTTTCCCCTACTGAATTTCTATCTGCATTCTCCATTCCTCCCAAGCTCACCATTTCACTGTGCTTCATTCTGAACTCCCTCCACTCAGACTCCTACCTCACCACCTTTCCCCCATTTGGAATTCCCTCTCCATTCATATCCATCAGTCCACAGGGCTTCCCATCTTCAAAATTCCTTCCTGAAACTTTATGAAATCCACGGGACATTTCCTGATTATTCTTTTCATAATGGTACGTGGTAAGTGTTTACTATTTTCTGGGGACCGTTCTAAGTACTGAAGTACATACAAGCTAGTCAGGTTGGACATGATCGCAGTCCCGCATAGGACTTCCAGTCTCAATCCCCATTTTACAGATGAGATTGTTGAGGTAAGAAGTGATATGATTTGCCCAAGGTCACATCGCAGACAAGTTGTGGAGGCAGAATTAGAACCCAGGTCCTCTGACTCCCAGGTGCATGCACTATTAACTAATCTATGCTGCTTCCCTGTGCTTCCCAGTCTCTGGATGCTTAATTGTCTCGGTCTGGGCCCGTGAAAAGAGTCCCCCCTCCATCCTTAATAATAATAATAACAATAATAATTACTGTAAAATTTGATAAGTGTTTTTTATATGTCAGGCACTGTACTAAGTGCTGGGATTCGATACAAGCTAATCAGGTGGGACATAGTCCCTGTCCCACATGGGGCTCACAGGCTCAATTCCCATTTTACAAATGAGAAAACCGAGGCCCACAGAAGTGAAGATACTTGCCCAAGGTCACACAGCAGAAAGGTAGCATCCTTAGACCACCCTCCCCACTGGCTGGCTTGAGGAGGGTCAACCCAGACAAACAGCATAATAAGCAGCATAGCACGGGGGCAAGAGACGGGGCTTGGGAATCAGAGGATGTGGTTTCTAATCCTGGTTTTCCATGTGTCTGCTGCGTAACCTTGGGCAAGCCAAGGTTAATAATTAATTAATAATAATGAATTAATAATAATAATCGTATTTGTTAAGCGCTTACTACGTGCCAAGCACTGTTATAAGCACTGGGGAAGATATGACGTAATCAGGTTGTACCACGTGGGGCTCACAGTCTTAATCCCCATTTTCCAGATGAGGTAACTGAGGCACAGAGAGGTTAGGTGGCTTGCCCAAGGTCGCACAGCATCAACGTGGCAGAGGCAGGATTAGAACCCACGTCCTCTGACTCCCAAGCCCGTGCTTTTTCCACTTATCCATGCAAATCCCATCAAGTTCCCCAAGGAGTGGGAGTACAACGATTGGTCTAGTATTTTTTGTTTCTTTGGAGGCATTTTTTTTCGTTTAGATAATATTTGAACGGATTCCTTTCCTTCGACTCCCTTTTGTGTCCAAGCCTCCTTCCCCTTCTCCTCCCCTGTGTCCTGGGCTCTTACCTCGAGCTGGAAGCTCTGTTTGCCCCTCACTGAAACCTCTCGGGTGTCTAGTCAGTGACTCGGTGACCCAATGGGTCAGCAACAGAGGTGGCCGGGGACCAAGTGACCCAACAAGTCAATAATCTCCATTAAAATGCCTTGAAGGCCTCAAGTGGTGTAATGAACCGGAGATGTATCTGCATGGAGCAACCCTCTCCTTTTGCACCTCAAATATTTCCTTTTCAGGTCCTAAAGACCTTATGGAGAGAAATCAAAGCAATTTTTTTTTTTGCATGACACAAACTTCTCCCTTTCACCACCAATATACTCTATTCATTCTCATTTCCTTGACCTTGAAGGCCTGAAGTGAACTACTAGTCAGGAAGTGTTTCTGCAGGAAGCTAATTTCTCCTTTTCCAGTTTGTACATTTTCCCTTCAGGTCTTCAAGTCTTTAGGTGGAAAGTTATGAGGTGAGTTTTTGTTTCAAGGAAATTTCTCCTTTTTGAACTCCATATATTACCTTCTCCAGCCCTTAGGCAGAGAAACAAAAGCAGGAGATTGTTTGCATGAAGAAAATTTGTCCTTTCCCAACACTCATATTATCTTTCCAGTTCTTGAAGACACTCAGTATGAGAAATTAGGAAATGGTTTACATAAAGCAAAGTTCCCCAATTTCAGCTCAAACATTCTTTTTTCAGGCCTTGAGGACCTTTAGAGAAGTAAGAGCTAGAGGTTGATTTCATGAAGCAAATTTCGCCATTTTCACCTCAAATATTTTCTGACCTTGAAGACCTTAGGCAGTGAAATAAGGGCTGGAGGTCGTTTGTCTGAAGCACATTTTTTCCTTTCCCACTTCAAATATTCTCTTTTGCGTCCTTGAGGACCTTAGACAGAGAAGTAAAAGCTGGATACGATTTTTGCAAGAAGCAAGTTTCTTCCTTTGCACTTTGATTCTTCTATTTTCTGTCCTTAAAGAACTGAGGGTAGAGAAATGAAAGTTGCAGGTAGTTTTCAATGAAACCCATTTTCTCTGTTTTCCCTCCAGTATTTGCTTTTGAGGACTTGAAGACCTAAGAGAAGGAAAATACTGGAGATTCTCCTTTTTACACCTCCACATAATCTCTATTCATTCTCAAATAAAAGGTCTTGAAGGGCTGGGGTGGAGGAATGCACAAGAAGTATATCTGCACTTGAAGATCTGCCTTGAAGACCTCATATAGAGAAATCGAAGATGGAGATTTTTTGTGTGAAACAAGGTCCTCCTTTTTCAAAACAGATATTCTCTTTGATGGCCTTGAAGACCTTAGGTTGTCAGGTAAGCAGGACACTATCTCTTCAGGCCTTGAAGACCTTAGAGAAATTAAAGTTAGAGTTGTACTGCGTGATTCAAATTTATCCCTTATCACTTCAAATATTCTCTTTGAAGGTGTTGAAGACCTAAGACCTTACAGATATAACACCTGGAGATTGTTTACATGAAGTAAACTAAGCATTCTTCACCTCATATACTCTCTTGGAAAGGCCTTGAAGAACTAAGGTGGACAAATGAGCAGGCGGTTTTTTTCATGAAGCAAAATTGTCCTTCTTAAACCTCGTATTTTTTTTTAATTCCTTGATGATCCGATTTAGAAAAATGAGGGCAGTAAATTGTTTTGCCTAAAGCAAATTTCCCCCTTTTCACTTGAAATCTTCTCCTTTGAGGCCCTGAATACATGGAGACAAACTGGAGATTGTCCGCATGAAATTTTCTCCATTTTCCAGTAAAAGCTGGAGAAGGTTTGCATGAAGCAAATTTCCACTTTAGTACCTCAAATATTCTCTATTCATTCTCAGGTACAAAGCCTTGAAGTGGAGTAATGCACAGGAAGTTTATCTGCCTTTTAATGTCTGCCTTGTATAGAGAAAAAACAGCCAGAGATGGCTTGCATGAAGCAAATGCATCATTTTTCACCACATAAATTCTCTCTGATGGCCCTGAAGCCCTTAGGTTGGCAACTAAGCAGGGCATTTTTTGCATGAAGCAAAATTCTCCTTTTTTAATGTCATATACTATCTCTTCAGGCCTTGAAGAACTTAGAGAAATAAAAGCTAGACGTTATTTGCATGAAGAAAATTTCTTTTTCCCACCACAAATATTCTCTTTGGAGTTCTTGGAGTCTTTATTAATCAAAACTAGCGTTGGATTGCATGGACCAAATTTCTCTATTTTCACCTCCAATATTCTCTTTTCTGGCCTTGAAGACCTTAGGTAGAAAAAGAAAAGCTTAATTTTGTTTGCATGAAGCAAAGTTTCTCCTTTCCCTCCTCAAATATTCTCTTTTGACGTCTTGAAGACCTTAGTCAGAGAAGTAAAAGCTGGGGATGGTTTGCATAAAGCAAATTTCTCCTTTTGCACCTCAAATACTCCCAATTAAAAGGCCTTGAAGGCCTGAGATGGAGTAGTGCACAGGAAGTGTATCTGCCCTTGAAGCTTAGCCATGAAGACGTTGTACAAAGAAATAACAACTGGAGACTGTTTGCATGAAGCAAATTCATCCTTTTTCATCTGATATATTTTCTTTGATGGCCCCGAAGCCCTTAGCGTGACAAATAAGCAGGACATTTTTTGACATGAAACAAAGTTCTCCTATTTTAATGCCAAATACTATCTCTTCAGGCCTTGAAGACCTTAGAGAAATAAAACTAGTGTTTGTTTGCATGAAGCAAATTTCTCCTTTACCACCTCAAGTATTTTCTTAGGAAGCCTTTAAGTCTTTTAGAGAAATCAAAACTAGAGTTGGCTTGCATGAACCAAACTTCTCCTTTTCCACCTCAAATGTTCTCTTTGGAGGCCTTGATGACCAAATATTCACAGAAATAACAACAGCATATTGTTTGACTGAAGTAAACTAATCATTGTTCACCTCATATATTCTCTTGGAAAGGCCTTGAAGTCCTCAGGTTGACAAATAAGCAGAACATTTTTTGCATGAAGCAACATTCTCTTTTTTAATGCCATATATTATCTCTTCAGGCCTTGAAGACCTTAGAGAAATAAAAGCTAGACATTGTTAGCATGAGACAAACAAAGAGAAGCTTTCATGAGAGAAGCAGCGTGGCTCAATGGAAAGAGCACGGGCTTTGGAGTCAGAGGTCATGGGTTCAAATCCCGGTTCCGCCACTTAGCTGTGTGATGTTGGGCAAGTCACTTAACTTCTCTGGGCCTCAGTTACCTCATCTGTAAAATGGGGACTGTGAGCCCCCCGTGGGACAACCTGATCACCTTGTAACCTCCCCAGCACTTAGAACACTGCTCTGCACATAGTAAGCGCTTAATAAATGCCATTATTATTATTATGAGCTACATTTATCCTTTCCCGCCTCAAATAGTCTCTTTTGAGTCCTTGAAAACCTAACACCTTACAGCCAAAAGAGCTGGAGATTGCTCACAGGATGAAAACTGATCATTTTTCACCTCATATATTCTCTTTCAAAGACCTTGTAGACATAAAGAGGATGAATAAGGGAGACAGTATTTTCATGAATCAAAATTCACCTTCTTTAATCTCATATATATATATATATATATATTTCAGGACTTGAAGATCAGATTTAGAAATCTCAGCGCAGGAAATTGTTTGCTTAAAGCAAATTTCTCCTTTTGCACTAGATAAATTCTCTTTGGAGACGTTGGAGAAATACAAACTGGTAGATTGCATGAAACATTTTCCTTTTTCACCTCAAATATCCTCTTCTGGGTCCCTGAAGGCCCTCGGTAGAAAACTCAAAGCTGCAGACTCTTTACATGTAGAAAAGTTCTCCTTTTCCACCTTAAATATTATATTTTCTGGCCTATAAGAACCTCAATAGAGAAATCAAAGCTGGAAGCTGTTTCCAAGAAGGAAATGTTCTCCTTTTTCATCTCAAATACTTGCTTTTGAGGCCTTGAAGTCTTTAGACAGAGAAGAAAAAGCGGGAGTCGGTTTGCATGAAGCAAATTTCTCCTTATGCACCTCAAATACCTTCTCTTCTGGCCTGGAAGACCTTATCAAACCTGGAGGTATTTGCAGAAAGCAAATCTCTCCTTTCTTACCTCAAATATTCTCTTTTTTTAAGTCCTTGAAGACCTTAAGTGGATAAATAAAAGCTGGAGAGGGTTTGCACGAAGCAAAGTTCCCCTTCTACACCTCCAATATTCTCTTTTTGGGCCTTGAAGACGTTCGGTAGAGACGTAAAAGCTGGAGATGGTTTGCAATAAGCAGATGCCTCCTAATGCTCCTCAAATATGTTCTCTGCTGGCCTTGAAGACCTTCAGTAGAGAACTCTAAGCTGCAAGGCTTTGCCTGAAGTACATTTACCCTTTTTCATTTCAAATAACTACTTTTCAGGTCTTGAAGACTTAGGTTGACAAATGAAAGCAGGGGATGGTTTTACATGAAACACATTTCTCTGTTTTCAGCTCCCTTATTCCCTTTGGAGGACCTGAAGACCTCAGATGGAGAAACAAAAGCTGTAAATGGTTTGCATGAAGCAAATTTCTCCTTTTTTATCTGCCACATGAAGCGCATTTCTCCCTTTTAACATAAATCATTCTCCTGTAAGGCCTTTGAAGACCTTACGGGAATTACAGCTCAAAATTGTTTGCATGCAGCAACTGGATCATTGTTCACCTCTCAGCTGCCTTTCGAAGGCCCTGAAGACCTAAGGTGGACTAATAAGCAGGACAGTTTTTGCATGAAGTAAAATTCCCTATTTTTTAATGCCATATAGTATTTTTTCAGGTCCTCAAGAGCTTAGTGAATAAAATGAAAGCAGGAAATGATTTGCATAAAACAAAGTTCTCCTTTTTCCCTGGAAAGATTCTCTTTTGGAGTCTTGAAGACCGTAGAAAAGTGTCAGTTGAAGTTGTGTGACTAAGACAAACCTTCTCCTTTTTCAGCTCAAATATCCTCTTTCAGAGGCCTCGAAATCCTCTCAGAGAAAGAAAAGCCAAGATTGTTCAGTGCAGAAAGCTTCTCTCTTTTCGCCTCAAATATTCTCTTTTTTCATTTTCAATTGAAAGACCTTGAAGGTCCTAGGTGGAGAAAGGACCAGGAGATATATTTGCAGGGAAACAGATTTCTTCTTTGGCACCTCAAGTACTCTATTTTAAGGCCTTGAAGACCTTGGGTGGACAAATAAAGAGGAGTGTTTTTGCATGAAGCAAAGTTCTCCTTTCTTAAACCCAAATATTGTCTTTTCAGGCCTTGAAAACTTTAAAGAGAAACTACATCAGGAGATTTTCCTCTTAGAGCAAAGTTCCTCTTTTTCATCTCAACTGTTCTCCTTGGTGGCGCTGAAGACCTCCTAAGCTAGGGTAAGCAAAGTGGAGATTCTGTGCTTGAAGCAAATTTCTCTTTTGGCACTGCCAATAAGACTGTGAACCCCAGGTGGGGCAACCTGATTCTGTTATATCTATCCAGCGCTTTGAACAGTGCTTGACACATAGTAAGCACTTAACAAATGCACTTATTATTGATATTATTATTATCAGTTTGGGAGGTGCTGAGGGGTTCTGAGAATTGGGTGATGGGAAGGAATCACTGATACTGGCAGGGTGGACATGATAGGAAAATTCCTCGTTTCAGAAAGAATAGGTTGCAGCCTAGGGTTCGTCCCCTTCTATCTCAGAGTTGAGACAGTGTACCAAACTGGGGCGAGGAAGTCACTGCGTTCTCTCTTCTGAATGGCTCTGACCCCTTTCAAAATATCTCAGTGATGGAAAATGGAGAAATAATCTGTCAGCCCACATTTCCTTCTGCCCCCTTCCAGTCCATCAGAGCACAGCTTTCCCCATGTACAAAGCCTCTCCATCATCCCACCACTTCCAGGATGCCTCGCACGATTCTTCTCCCTAAGTCATTTCTCCCAGTTACCAGTCAGAATCTTAAACTACTTCTCCATTTTTGAACTCACACTCACCATTATAGTTTTGTACATAGTGGCTTTAATAAAATGCACTCTTTAAACATATAGTTATCTATTTACCATTCTTTCCTTTCTCTTCTTCGTCCTCCCATTAATTAGTTCTGTGTTTATCTTTCCTGTTAGATTTTAAGCTCCTGGAAAGCAGGGATGGTGTTTAATGTATTTTGATCTCTCTGAAAGGTTCACTACAGTACTTTACACCCAGGATGCATTCAACAAATATCATTTATTGATTGATGGATGGATGGATTGATAGATGAATGCATGGATGGGTTGTTGAATAGATGGATGGATGGATGGAAGAGTGGGTGAGTAGATGGATGGATGGATGGAAGGGTGGGTGAGTAGATGGATGGATAGATGGGATGGATGGATGGATGGGTGGATTGTCTGCTGTGTGACCTTGGACAAAACACTTCACTTCCCTGTACCTCAGTTATCTCATCTGTAAAATGGGGATTGAGACTGTGAGCCCCACGTGGGATAGGGAATGTGTAAAACCTGATTAGCCTGTATCCACCTCAGCACTTAGAACAGTGCCTGGCCCTTAGTAAGCGCTTTACTAATCCCAGCGCACAACGTGCTCAGTCTAGAAGGGGGAAGACAGGCATCAAAACAAGTAAACAGGCAGTCAAATGTGAGGGATAGTTTCCATGATTGCATTCCTGATCCCTTGTCACCCTCTGATTTATTGATATATTGAATCCCGATTTGAAAGAGAGACTCAAAGAGGATACATGGCTGGACAAAGGTCATATAGCAGGTCAGTGGCAGAACCGGGCAGACCTTTCGAATCTCATGATTCCCAGCCACATGCTCATTCCACTGAGCCATGATGCCGCCCAAACAATCACTTGTCAGTCATTTATTCATTCATTCAATCATATTTATTGAGTTCCTACCGTGTGCGAAGCACTATATTAAGTGCTTGGAAAGTACAATTCAGAATAAAGAGAGACAATCCCTGCCCACACCGGGCTTACAGTCACACATGTCTTAGCAACCTCTGTCCCAGACATTGACAAATTCTTAGACACTGGACATTCTCTTTGGACAGCTCTTTATATGGTTACCCACATGGTCAGAACACTGATGGGGAATGGGATAGTCAGCAAAGGGAAACAGACATTTTATCCCTTAGAGGAGGAAAGAGGAATCTCCCCTTTAGGACTCTCCCCAGGGCGGACTTCATGTCCCGGTTCCTCAGGCTGTAGATGACGGGGTTCAGGGCGGTAGTCACCATGGTGTAGAACACGGATACCAGCAAGTCCGGGGTCGAGGGGGAGTCAGGCACGGGCTTGAAGTAGGCAATGGAGGAAGTAGCGAGGAAGATGATGACAACGGTGAGGTGAGGCAGGCAGGTGGAGAAGGCTTTGGCCCGGCCCTCGGTGGCCGGCATCCTCAGCACAGCCTGGAAGATGTGCACGTAGGAGATGATGATGAAGACAAAGAAGCCTAAACATAACGTTAACCCACCGGTGATGCTCACATCAATGGCGACATGGTCCTCAGAGCAGGAGATCTTCAGCAGAGTGGGGACGTCACAGAAGAACTGCTGGACGATGTTGGACCCACAGAAGCTCAGGGAGAAAGTCGAAGCTGAATACAGGACCCCCAGAAGCATCCCAGTGAGCCAGGAGGCTGCTGCCATCTTTCCACAGGCCGTGTTGGTCATGATGATCTCATAGTGAAGGGGGTGACAGATGGCTGCGTAGCGGTCGTAGGACATCGCTGTAAGGATGGGAAACTCTGAACCGACAAACAGGATCACCAGGAAGACCTGAGCGGCACAGCCCAAGAAGGAGATGGAGTTGCGATTGGTCAAGGAGTTGTGGATGGAATTTGGGACGATGACGGTGATGAGGCAGAGGTCAACGACAGACAGGTTCCTGAGGAAGAAATACATGGGGGTGTGGAGGCGACGGTCGAGGACGGTGATGGTGATGATGAGGAGATTCCCCATCATGGCCGCCAGATAGACCAGGAGGAACAGCGCGGCGTGGACGAGATGTAGCTCCCGGTTGTCTGAGAAGCCCAGCAGGAGGAATTCCCTTACCGTGGAGATGTTGGGCATTTTTGGGAGGCAGCATTGACTTTCTGCAATGGAAGGGGTAGAGCCAAAGTTATAGTCAGTTGATGGGATGAGTGAAGAAATAGACTTGCTGGTGATTCTCTATGGAGAGGAGACAGTTATTGAATTCAAAATTATCTTTGAGTTCACCGTGGAGACATTGAATATTTCTGGGCATTGATGTGGACTCCATGCACAGGAAGAGGGAAGACTTCAATTTAGAGACTTTGATGTTGCAGGTGAAGTAATAAGACTGAGTCAATCAATTCTATTTATTGAGTACCTACAGAGGACACAGCATTAGGGCATATGATCACTGCCCCCAAGGAGTTTCCATTCTATTGGAAGCACCGAGCTTCGAACTGTGTAAAAGCAGGGTGCACTATTGGGAAGAACACAGGCCTGGGATTCAGAGGACCTGGGTTCTAATACCAACTCTACCAGTTTTCTGCTGCATAGCCATGGGAAAGTGACTTCATTTCTCTATGCCTCAGTTTTCTCAATAGTAAAATGGGGATTCGATTCCTGTTTTCGCACTTACGTAGTCATTGAATACCTTATGGGATACGGTCTGTGTATACCAGGTTGCCCTGAATCTAGCCCAACACTTAATACTTTGCTTATAACATAGTAAGCACTTAATAAATATCAAGAGAATTATTTTTGGCTGAGTAGACAGAAACAAAAATGAATAGCAGATAGCAGAGGTCAGAGAAAATAAAGATATGTTCATGACTGGTTGGGTGGTTTTAGGGTCAAACAAGATCTGCCTTTGCACATAAATTCATCCATTAGGTGGAGAGAGAATGGGCCTGATATACAGAAGGACCTGGATTCTAATCCTGTCTCCATTCCTTGTCTGCTGCGTGACCTGGGGCCTGTCACTTACACACACAAACACAAGCATACGTCATCATTCATCTAGTACCTTCCTAAAGCATCACTCTGCCTACATCTCTCCTCTCCTCAACCTCCTCTCACGACAAGTTGTGTCGTTTCACAAGCAACAAAATCTCACAATCGGTTTGAAGGCTCTCTGCCGTATGACTGCACTTCATCCCCTTTCCAATGTGTAACACGTCTTCACAGCTCTCAAAGCAAATTCTAGTTGTTGCGATCGATTCTCTCCTTTCCATCCTAGCCTAGAACTCGCTCTATTATTCACGCAAAATCTTAGAGAGCACAGGTTTTTCCATATTCTGAGCACTGATAAAATCTCTCCTCACATCCCCACTTCAACCAGCTTCCCCGGTTCATTTCCCAGCCCTCTAAATCCACTTCACCTAACTCAAGCGTGAATCACCTCATGTCCATCCTCATTTAGTGGAGAAATCGTGGGCCCAGGAGTTCTCTTCTTGACTGTGAGCTCCTGGAGGGCAGCGTACACATCTAACAGCTCTGTTCTATTGTACTGTCCCAAACATAGCTTAGTGGGAATCAGAGGATTTTGGTTCTAATCCTGGCTCTGTCCCTTTGCTCGATGAGGCACCTTGGGCAAGTCGAGTCGCTTCTCTGGGCCCTAGGTTCCTCATCTGTAAAATGGCAAGCAATAATTGCATATTCATCTTTCCATTCTTTCTTTCCTTCGAGAATGGGCAGGGAATGTGTCTGTTATGGTGTTATAAAGTGAATAGAACACAGGCATGGGAGTCAGAAGGGGTAAGAAAGACCTGGATTCTAATTGCGGCTCGGCCTCATTTCTGCTGTGTGATCATGGGCAAGTCATTTCACTTCTCCGAGCCTCAGTTACCTCATCTGTAAAATGGGGGTAAAGGCTGTGAGCCCCATGTGTAACGAAGACTGTATTCAATCTGCGTAACTTGTATCTACCCCAGCGCTTAGGACCGTGCTTGGGACATAGTAAGAGCTAAACAAGTACTACTATTATTACTCTCCAAGTGCTTAGTGCACACACTAAGTGCTCAATCAGTATGATTCAAGATCAATTGATTGATAGTAAATTAGACTATGTCAACTTTGCCCAGTAGGCTGGAAAGCCCATGAAGACAGGGATTCCAACCTTTCCCACAATTTGTCATTTCCCAACATTTGGGAAGAACTCTTACAGGGAGGAATTGCTGATGGTGCCAGTCGTTGTCCAAATCCGGTCACAATCTCTCAGCCCTGCCTGTCATTTACCCTCTGCAAGGGATTCTGCGATCCACCGAAGGCTAAAATGACTGTGCACAGTGCTGACGCTGTGCTGGAGCACTGTAGCCTGGCGAGTAGTTGGCATGGTAGCAAGGTTTCAGGAGCAAGGAGGAGAGGTTTGCGATGGTTGATGGTTACTGAACTGGAAAACACCTTCCCACCTGCTAGCACCCCTGACTGCTCGGTGCCGCGGCCCTGGTCTGAAACCCCAACTTAGGCCCCAGACTGTCTTTCCTCCTCATACTCGTCCCATCCTGCCCTTCCATCCCACTACTTCCCAGTCACTCTTACCGGGGCAGGGTTGGGCTTGGGGTCGCTGAGCTCTGCAGGCCTGGGCTGGTCCCCTCTTTCCCCTCAGACTCATGGGTTTGCTCAACCAGGAAGGAACAAAGAGGAGCCCTCAGTTCCTCTCCGCTCACCCCCAGACCCTGAGAAGCTCTCCAGACAGGCCCCCCTCCCTGTAGATAAAGCAGGAACTGCTCCGAGGGGGATCCCTGGAGGATGGCTCGGGGCGCTACGAAGGGACCTCGTGGCCTAGACAAGCCACGCACCCTCTGGTGACGTGGTTCCTGAGGCTCCTGGGAGACCAGGCCCCGGTCCCTGCAGCATCAGTGATGGTTCCCACGGAAACAGCGGCATCTGCATCCCAGTGCCCCAACGGTTTCTGTTTCCAACGACAGTCTTTAGCCACTGTGAATGCTTTCACCTTTGTCTAATTCACAACCTGATACACTCAATCTGTAAGTCAATCAGATTTTTCCTATGGTCTTTTTTCTATGGTCTTTGTGAAGCGGTTACTCTATATCAGGCACTGTACTAAGTGCTGGAGTAGTTACAAGCTACTCAGATTAGACAGAGTCCAAGTTCTCTGTGGGGTTCACTTCTCATTCTCCAGTTTTACAGATGAGGGAAGTGAGGCACACAGAATTAAAGCGACGCGGCCCAGGGTTGCACAGCAGACATGTAGTGGAACCGGGATGAGAACTCATGTCCATTTGAATCCCTGCGTTCTTCCCACTAGGCAATGCTGCTTCTTCTGAGTTGTCCTGATTGCAAATCCATCGAGGCTCTGTTCATAATTACCATATAAACTGTACGCTTGAATCAGGCATTCATCCACTTTCTCATCTTTCCCTTCTCTCCTTCTTCTACGTAATTTATTCTGTGTCTATCGCCCCCATTAGATCATAATTTCCTGGAGAGCAGGAACAATGCGATTTTACCTCTTTCCAACTCTCCTGAGAGATTACTACAGTGCTTTGCACCCAGGATGTGGTCAATAACTACCATTGATAATCATAATAGTGATACTTTTGGTCTTTGTTAAACGCTTACTATGTGTCAAGCACTGTTCGAAGTCTTGGGGTACATACACAATAATCAGTTTGGACACAACCCCTGTCCCACAAGGGGCTCACAGTCTCAATATCCATTTTGCAGATGAGGTAACTGGGGCAGAGAGAAGTGAAGTGACTGGCCCAATGTCACATGCCAGACAAGTAGCGGAATGGGGATTAGAACCCGTGACCTCTGACTCCCAAGCCCATGCTCTGGACGGATGGATGGTTGGATGAATATATGCATGGTTGGAAGGTTGGATGGATGGAAGGAAGGAAAGATGGATTGATGAGAGAGCATGGATTTGACAAAACAGATGGAGTTGAAGTCATCCTTTCTTCCCTTCTCCCATACCACCTCCCATTTTCCAAATTTTATTCCCACCCCCAGAGTCTTTCTAAAGAGCATATCATTATATTTTCATAGTCATTACTAATAATGATACCATTATTGTATTTATTAATAGATTATGTGCCTAAATTGTTCCACCTGCTGAAGTAGAAACAAAACGATCAGTTCAGACACAATTCCTGTCCCACAGGGGATCAGCGTGTAAGAGGAAGAGAGATCCTAGGCAAGTTAAATCACGGCCCCTAGGTCCAAAGCAAGCCAGTAGCAGAGCTGGCATCAGAACCCAAGTCTTAATCAATCATATTTTTTGAGCACTTACTCGGGACCCAGCACTGTACTAAGCACTTGGTAAAGTTCAATATAACAAAGTTGGTAACACGTTCCCTGACCACAATGAGCTTACAGTCTAGAGTGACTGTAGAGCAGAGCTTTAGGCCATGATAAATTTATATAAGACTATATACATATATATAGTCTTTCTTAAACTCTTGCTATGTTCCAAGCACTGTTCTAAGAACTGGGATAGATACAAGGTAATCGGGTTTTCCCACATGGGATTCACAGTCTAAATCCCCACTTTACAGATGAGGTCACGGAGGCACAGAGAAACTAAATGGCTCGCCCAAGGTCTCACAGAAGACAAGTGGCAGAGCAGGGAATAGAGCCATCCCCAAACTGGATTTACTAAATGCTGGGAGAGTTCAGTCTAACAGAGTTGTTAAACACATTCCCTGCCCACAATGAGCTTACAGTCTACAGGGACTCCCCTTCTTTTAGGCCATGATGCCTCCCCAAAACTGGATTGTTAGTCCTACTTCAGTGTGTCCTACTACAATCGTAGCCGCCTCCCTCCCAGACTTTGACAATTCATCAACGTCCAGTGTTTTCTGTGAACGCTGTAGGAGCTAGGTCCCAGGGCAATTCCTTGGTTAAGTGGTGGTGTGAGATTATTTGCACAAAGAAGGGGACATTTTATCCTAGAGCGGTGGCTGGGTGAATGACCCTTTTAGGACCCTGCTCATGGCGGCCTTCATGTCCCGGTTCCTCAGGCTGTAAATGAGGGGGTTCAGGGAAAGAGGCATCACCGTGTAGAACACAGACACCAGCTGGTCCGTGAGCAAGGAGGAGTCTAAGGCGCCTTGATATAGAGAAATACACCCTCAGAGAAGAAAAAGGTGACGACGACGAGTTGGGGCAGGCAGCTGGAGAAGGCCTTGGCCGGGCCTCGACAGCCTCAGCACGGCCCGGAAGATGCGCACCTTTGAAATGATGATGAGAATGAAGCAGCGGACACCTTACGCTAATGCGGTGGTGATGGCGTCGATGGCGACGTGGTCCTCGGTCCAGGTGATCTTCAGCAGAGGAGGGACGTCACAGAAGAAATGGGGGATGATTTTGGATCTGCAGAAGAAGAGGGAGACAATCCCAGCTGAACACATTGCTGCAAACAGACCCCCGCTGAGCCTGGAGGCAGTGAACCTCTTAACAGGCCCCGCGAGCCATGACGACGTCGTAGTTCAGGAGGAGGCAGATGGCGACGTAGCAGTCTTAGGACATCACCATGAGTACGGATAACTCCGAGAAAGCAAACCAAATCACAGGGAAGACTTGGACGGTTCAGCCCACTAAGAAGATGGATCTCTTGTTGGTCAGGGAGTTATGGATGAACTTGGGGACGGTGACCCAGAGGAGGCAGAGGTCGATGAAGGACAGGTTCCTGAGGAAGAAGTACATGGGGGTGTGGAGGCACCAGTATACGGAGGTGACGGCGACGATAAGGAGATTCCCCGTCAGGGCCGCCAGGTTGACCAGGAGAAACAGCGCGGTGCGGACCAGCTGTAGCTTCCGGACCTCCGAGAAACCCAGCAGGAGGATTTCCCTCACCGTGGAGATGTTGGTCATTGGTAGCTGATGATGACTCTCTGCAAAGGACAAAGAACTTGATGAGGTGAAGAAATCATCAGGAATTTTGCTGGTGATTCTATGAGAGGAGCAATTTATTTTATATTGTAAGAGAATTATTAATTACAAAATGACCGAGAAACTTGGTAAAAGATTTCCATATAACAAGGTGGGAATTCCAAAGGAGGATTAACATCATATTTTTCCAAGTGAGGATAACAAGATGACAAAGATACAGGATGGGAAAAAAGTCACAGTAATAGTAGGAGTAGTAGCCCCAAAAGCCCTAGTAGAAGTTGTAATATCTATCAATCAAGCAATTTAGAATTCGTATTTTTGAGCATTTACTGTGTGCAGAGCATTGTACTAAATACTTGGGAGAATACAATGTAACAGAGGTGGTAGACATGTTCTCTCCCCACAACAATCTTACAGTCTAAAGGGGGCTAAGGATGTTAAAATAAAATAAATTATGGATATGTACAGAGACTGTAAACTCGTTGTGAGTAGGGGGTGTGTCTGTTATATTGTTATATTGTACTCTTCCAGGCACTTAATGCAGTGCTGTACACTGCTCTTTGCTCAATGAATATTCATTCATTCAATCGTATTTACTGAGTGCTTACTGTGTGCAGAGCACTGTACTATGCTGAATGATTGGCTGATAATGGTAATAACGGTTTTTATCGAGCCCCCAGGGGACAAAAAAGGCAAGGATATACCAACTCTACAAGGCTCCCTGGACAACACAAATTCACTCTCACACCCAAAATCACAGCTAAACATGCATGTATCCAAACATATAATACCCTCACGTGTATTCCCGCTCGCTCACAAGCCGGGGTTCTCCCACAGACGGACAGTCGTACAGAGCAATCGTATTTATCGAGCGCTTACTGTGTGCAGAGGACTGTGCTAATCCCTTGGGAGAGTACTATACAAAGAGGGTGGTAGATACATAAACCCATAAATGTATCTAGCCACTCATTCGGCTCTTCCCTGACCCCCAAACCTATTCCCTAGGGAGATATGGCGAACATTCCCCACTGTTCCCTATCCAGATGCCCCCCTTTCCTAAAGTGTGGGATTTGTTTCCTAATTCTCCTACCCTGCCCTGAGAGCACACACACACACACATACACACACACATATACATGCGCACGCGCGTGCGCACAAACACTCACAAAGCCGCAGGTCCAGGGAAGCCGATTGCAGCTCTCTCTGTACAAGGAAAATGAACTGCAGAGTGAAGTCTGGCTAAACAGGGAAGGGTCTGACTTGGGACCCCAATTACATACTTCGCCTCTGGCTTGGTAGAGGGCTGGGAGAAATGGTTAATCGATGGTATTTACTGAGTGTTTACTGTGTGCGGAGCACTGGACTAAAGGGTTAAGGAGAGGACAATCCAACAGAGTTGGTAGACACATTCTCTGCCCACAACGAGCTGACAATATAGGGGGATGAAAGGATGATGGGGCGTTGATGAAGGAACGATGGAGGGATGATGGAGGGACGATGGAGCGGTGATGGAGGGATAAGGGAAGGCCGACGGAATGCCGATGAAGTGATGTCAGCGAGACGATGGAGGGGGTGTCCTAGAACAAACAGTAGATAAGTACTGGTCCAGGTACAAAGACCATGCGATTGAGGAACCACAGAGGAAGTGGTTCCAGTACTAGTGGCTTGTGCTGTGGTACCTGCCACTGTGTCGTCCCTGCTGAAGCCTGGTTTCTGCTCCTGCAAACTCGACTGCTATGCTGCCCTGGTCCGAGGTTCAACCTGGAAGCCGAGTGCGAGATTCTCCATAGACCCACTATGGGCTGCTGACCTCTCCCCTCCCCTCAATCCCCCCCCTACAGCACACTCACCGGGGCAGCGTGGGACTGGGGGTCAGCGACCTCTGCCAGGCTGGACTGGTCCCCTGTCTCCCCTCGGACTTCTGGGTTCGGTCAGCCAAGGGGGGACATCTAGGAGCCCTCAGCCCCACTCCGCTCTCCCGCAGATACTGAGATGTATCTCCAGATGGACCCCATCCCCCAAGATAAAGCACCCGCCACTCTAAGGGGAAACACTGGAGGACCGGATCGGGGC
Source organism: Tachyglossus aculeatus (assembly GCF_015852505.1). Lineage (NCBI taxonomy): Eukaryota > Metazoa > Chordata > Mammalia > Monotremata > Tachyglossidae > Tachyglossus > Tachyglossus aculeatus. The sequence continues at coordinate 606,067 of NW_024044849.1, forward strand.
CCCCCAAAGTGAAGTGACTTGCCCAATATCACACACCAGATAAGTGGTAGAACTGGGATTAGAACCCAGGTCCTCCTGACTCCCGGGCCCATGCTCTTTCCACTAAACAACACTGCTTTTAATTTAGAGAAATAGTGATTCTGACCTTGGTCATCCAATTCCCTATTGAAATTTCCCTCACCTTTCCCCTGCTCCTCTCCGGAGTCACTGTGCCTGTCCTGGGCTGGAGAGCACGGAACTCTGCTGAGAGAAAGGTTCACTCTACCTCGTCGGTCCTGGACGCTGGTGGCAGTGACAGGAAAATCTGGCTGAGAGGTGAGAGCTGTCAGGATCCTCGCTACACCTTCGGCTGTGTCGTCCCCTCAGATGACAGCCCTGTTATTTCCTGGGGACGGGCCCGGGCTCCGCTGTCCGGGAATCATGGAGGACCGGAATCGTGGGCAACCTGTGGTCCCGGCCTCCACAACATAAATGACTGTCCCACTCTGGGACCCCTTATGACAACATCAACAAACTGATCATCATTCCCTTTCTGTGATTAATAATAGCGTTCTGGTTAAGCTCTGAGGTTTGGAGCTTCATCCCATGCCAGGGCTTGGAACCATCTAAAGACTGCAGCCATCCAACATAGGCATTTCCCTCTAGACTGTAAGCTCATCATGGGCAGGGAACTTGGTTAACAACACTGTTAGATTGTTAAATCGTACTTTCCCAAGCACTTAGTACCAAGGTCTTCACATACTAACTGCACAGTAAATATGATCGATCGATTGCTATTCATTATTTTCCTCTACTGAATTCCTATCTTCATTCTCCATTCCTCCGAAGCTCACCATCTCACTGTGCTTCGTTCCCAGCTCCCCCCACTCAGACACCTACTTCATCACCTTTCCTCCGCATGGAATTCCCTCTCCCTTCATATCCACCAGATCACAGGGCTTTCCATCTTCAAAACTCTTTCCTGAAACTGTTAAATCCACGGGACTTTCCCTGATTTTTTTTTCATAATAGTACGTGGCAAGTGTTTACTATTTTCCGGAGACCATTCTAAGCACTGAAGTAAATACTAGCTAGTCAGGTTGAACCCAGTCCCTGTCCTGTGTAGGACTTCTCATCTTAATCCCCACTTGACAGATGAGGAAGTTGAGGCAAGAAGTGATATGACTTGCCCAAGGTTGCATGTCAGACAGTTGGTGGAGGAAGAATTAGAACCCAGGTCCTCTGACTCCTAGGTCCATGCTCTGGCAACTGGGCTATGCTGCTTCCCTGTGCTTCGGTGTCTCAGGGTGCTTAATTGTCTGGGTCTGGGCCTGTGTAACCCCCCCAACAATCCTTAATAATAATAATAAAAATAACAATAATAATTATTGTGGTATTTGATATGGGTTTATTATGTGTCAGGACTGTACTAAGTGCAGGAGTGGATACAAGCAAATTTGGTCAGACAAGTCCCTGTCCCACATGGGGCTCACAGTCTTAATCACTATTACAGATGAGGTAACTGAGGCCCAGAGAAATGAAGTACCTTTCCCAAGATCACACAGCAGACAAGTGGTGGATTAGATTAGGACCTGGATTAGAACCCAGACCCTTAGGCCACACTGCTTCTCTTGGCTTGTTGCTGCTGGGATCAAGACACCTGGTCTTTTTACCCGAGCGGCACTTAATTGGAATGGAGGCCAGGCAGCTTCCCTGGGAATCTATGGAAAATCTATGTTGGAACCAGGTGATGCCTGTTTCCAGATTGCATTTATCCTCCGGTCTCTCTGAATAATTAGAAAAGGGCAGACGACTGAAAATGTGAACCCTGACACCGTTTGGCAGTTCAACAGCAGAGGAGATTTTTCTTTCATGTTGAGTATAACCTTCAGCATGATGGACGGTCTCACATAACAGAGGCGATAGAGAGCGACCAGGACCACCACCCCTTGGTCACCCTGACCTCGGGCATCGCCCCGGGAGAGCATCCGGGGCTGTGGAGGTGGCGGGCCCGCCGGTGGTTGTCTGTACAGGACAAACAACAAGTAATACCTGGGATTAGAACAAAGGTCCTTCTGAGTCATAAGCCTGGGCTCTATCCCCTAGGCCATGCTAAAGCCACGGGTTTGGGAGTCAGAGGACTCGGGGTTCTAATCTGCTGTGTGACCTTGGGCAAGTCGTTTAACTTCTCTGGGCCTCAGGTACCTCACCTGTAAAATGGGGTTGAAGACTGTGAGCCCCACGTGGGACAACCTGATTACCTTGTATCTACCCCAGTGCTAAGAACAGTGCTTGGCACATAGTGAGGCTTAGCAAATATTCACTCATTCATTCATTCAATCGTATTTATTGAGCGCTTACTGTGTGCAGAGCATTGTACTAAGTGTTTGGGAAGTACAAGTTGGCAACATATAGAGACGACCCCTATCCAACAGAGGGTTCACAGTCTAGAAAGGGGAGACAGACAACAATACATATAAAGCAAATAAAATAAATAGAATAAATATGTACAAGTAAAGTAAATAGAGTAATATGTACAAACATGTATACATATATACAGGTGCTGTGGGGAGGGGAAGGAGGTAAGTTGGGGGGATGGGGAGGGGGTGTAGAGGTAGAGGAAGGAGGGGGATCAGTCTGGGAAGGCCTCCTCGAAGAGGTGAGCTCTCAGTCGGACTTTGAAGGGAGGAAGAGAGCTAGCTTGGCGGATGGCTGGAGGGAGGGTATTCCAGGCCAGGGGGAGGACGTGGGCCGGGGGTCGACGGCGGGACAGGAGAGAATGAGGCACAGTGAGGGTTACCATTGTTATTATTATTATCATTATTATTATTAAAATATGCCTTTGGCAAGACATGACAATATCAGAATAGCAGCCTGCAGGTTTCAGAACCGTCACAGGCCTTACTAGGTATGGTATTTGTTAAGCTACCAATCAACCTACGCATCAGGCAGAAACTCCTCACCCTCAGCTTCAAGTACAGAGACAGTCCCTATCCAACAGTGGGCTCACAGTCTAAAAGGGGGAGACAGAGAACAGAACCAAACATACCAACAAAATAAAATAAATAGGATAGAAATGTACAAGTAAAATAAATAAATAAATAGAGTAATAAATATGTACAACCATATATACATATATACAGGTGCTGTGGGGAAGGGAAGGAGGTAAGATGGGGGAATGGAGAGGAGGACAAGGGGGAGAGGAAGGAAGGGGCTCAGTCTGGGAAGGCCTCCTGGAGGAGGTGAGCTCTCAGCAGGGCCTTGAAGGGAGGAAGAGAGCTAGCTTGGCGGAGGGGCAGAGGGAGGGCATTCCAGGCCCGGGGGATGACGTGGGCCGGGGGTCGACGGCGGCACAGGCGAGAACGAGGCAAAGTGAGGAGATTAGCGGTGGAGGAGCGGAGGTTGCAGGCTGGGCAGTAGAAGGAGAGAAGGGAGGTGAGGTAGGAGGGGGCGAGGTGATGGAGAGCCTTGAACCCGAGGGTGAGGAGTTTCTGCCTGATGCGCAGATTGATTGGTAGCCACTGGAGATTTTTGAGGAGGGGAGTAATATGCCCAGAGCGTTTCTGGACAAAGATAATCCGGGCAGCAGCATGAAGTATGGAATGAAGTGGAGAGAGACACGAGAATGGGAGATCAGAGAGAAGGCTGGTGCAGTAGTCCAGACGGGATAGGATGAGAGCTTGAATGAGCAGGGTAGCAGTTTGGATGGAGAGGAAAGGGCGGATCTTGGCAATGTTGCGGAGCTGAGACCGGCAGGTTTTGGTGACGGCTTGGATGTGAGGGGTGAATGAGAGAGCGGAGTCGAGGATGACGCCAAGGTTGCGGGCTTGTGAGACGGGGAGGATGGTAGTGCCGTCAACAGAGATGGGAAAGTCAGGGAGAGGACAAGGTTTGGGAGGGAAGACAAGGAGCTCAGTCTTCGACATGTTGAGCTTTAGGTGGCGGGCAGACATCCAGATGGAGATGTCCTGAAGGCAGGAGGAGATGCGAGCCCGGAGGGAGGGGGAGAGAGCAGGGGCAGAGATGTAGATCTGGGTGTCATCAGTGTAGAGATGATAGTTGAAGCCGTGGGAGCGAATGAGGTCACCAAGGGAGTGAGTGTAGATTGAGAACAGAAGGGGACCAAGCACTGAACCTTGGGGAACCCCCACAGTAACAGGATGGGAGGGGGAGGAGGAGCCTGCAAAAGAGACTGAGAAAGAACGACCGGAGAGATAAGAGGAGAACCAGGAGAGGACGGAGTCTGTGAAGCCAAGGTCAGATAGCGTGTTGAGGAGAAGGGGGTGGTCCACAGTGTCAAAGGCAGCTGAGAGGTCGAGGAGGATTAGGACAGAATATGAGCCGTTGGATTTGGCAAGCAGGAGGTCATTGGTGACCTTTGAGAGGGCAGTTTCCGTGGAATGAAGGGGACGGAAGCCAGACTGGAGGGGGTCGAGGAGAGAGTTGTTGTTGAGGAATTCTAGGCAGCGCGTGTAGACACCTCGTTCAAGGAGTTTGGAAAGGAATGGTAGGAGGGATATGGGACGATAACTAGAAAGTGAGGTGGGGTCAAGAGAGGGTTTTTTTAGGATGGGAGAGACATGGGCATGTTTGAAGGCAGAGGGGAAGGAACCAGTGGAGAGTGAGCGGTTGAAGATTGAAGTTAAGGAGGGGAGAAGGGATGGAGCGAGAGATTTCATAAGATGAGAGGGAATGGGGTCAGAAGCACAGGTGGCCGGAGTAGCACTTGAGAGGAGGGAGGAGGGTTTCTCTGAGGATACCGCTGGGAAGGATGGGAGAGTAGCAGAGAGTGTTGAGAGCCGGGGGGATGGAGAAAGGGGGGAAGAGACTTTGGGGAGGTCGGACCTGATGGATTTAATTTTGTTAATGAAGTAGGAGGCCAGATCGCTGGGGGTGAGGGAAGGAGGAGGGGAAGGAACCGGAGGCCTGAGAAGGGAGTTGAATGTACGGAAGAGCTGGCGGGGGTGATGGGCATGGGTGTCAATAAGGGAGGAGAAATAGTTTTGTCTGGCAGAAGAGAGGGCTGAGTTAAGGCAGGAAAGGATAAACTTGAAGTGAACGAGGTTGGCATGGTGTTTAGACTTTCGCCAGCAGCGTTCGGCAGCTCGAGCATAAGAGCGAAGGAGGCGGACAGTGGCAGTGATCCAGGGCTGTGGGTTAGTGGTGCGAGAGCGGCGAAGGGAAAGGGAAGCGAGTGAGTCTAGCTGAGTAGAAAGGGTAGAGTTGAGAGCAGCAATCTGATCATCAAGACTGGGTAGAGAGGAGAGGGCGGCGAGGTGGGGTGTGAGGCGCTCCGAAAGATGGGTGGGGTCCAGAGAGCGGTGATCTCTGTGAGGGAGTAATACGGATTTACAGGGAAAAGGAGTGTGAGTGAGGAGGCAGGTGAGAAGATTATGATCAGAGAGAGGGATTACAGAGTTGGTGAGGGTGGACATAGTGCAGCGGTAGGAGATGATGAGGTCGAGGGTATGACTAAGTTGGTGAGTGGGTGAGGTGGGGTGGAGGAAGAGGTTGGCAGCGTCAAGGAGAGATAGAAGGCGGGCGGCAGAGGAGTCGTTAGGGATATCCATGTGGATATTGAAGTCTGCGAGGATCAGAGTGGGCATGGAGAAGGAGAGAAGGAAGGTGAGGAAGAGGTCAAAGTCGTTAAAGAAGTTGGAAGTGGGGCCGGGAGGGCGGTAGATGACGGCTACAAGAATCTGGAGGGGGTGGTAGAGGCGAATAATGTGGGCTTCAAAGGAAGGGAAGGAAAGGGAAGGGGGAGGAGGGATAGTGCGAAAGCGACATTGGGGGGCGAGAAGGAAACCGACACCTCCTCCTTTTCCGGTGAGTCTGGGGGAGTGGGAGAAGAAGAGGCCTGCACTGCAGAGAGCAGCAGAAGAGACTGTGTCGTCCGGCGACAGCCATGTTTCAGTTAGGGCGAGGAGGAGTAGAGACCTGGAAAGGAAAAGGTCCAGGATGAAAGGGATCTTACTTAAAACGGAGCGGGGGTTCCAGAGGCCACACCTGGCAGCAGCTGTCGAGGGTGGGGAGGGAGGGGGAAGGGTGCGAGGGGTGGGGAGGGTTTGGATTGAGATGAGTTGGCGGGGGCCTGGGCGGGGAGAGTGGGAAGGGGGGTGACGATAGGAAAAGAGAACTGGGATGGGGTGGGGGCGGGGAGAAGGGGAGGGAGGGGGCCGGGAGGGAGAAGCGGAGGACCTGCGCTGGTACGGAGGAATCCTTGGTAGGGGGTGAGGGGGAGTGGTCTTGGTGGGGGAGAGGGAGGGAAAAAGCTGGGTGGGAGAGGGGAAGGGGAAGGTGAGGAATGGGAATGGCAGTTGGGAGCAAGGGAACTGAAAGTTCATGGTGAGGTCAGCAGGGCGAGTGACAGTACAGCGGGGGGTTAACAATTGAGATGCAGAAGCAATAAAACAGTAGCAATGATAAAAGTAGGCGATGGCATCACAGGGTGTAGTTAAGCAATCAATATGCTATGGCAATAATAGAATTGGCAGATAATGATGCCACAGAGAGCAGATGCAAACTATTAAGAGCTGGAGTAGGGTGGGCCAGTTGAGGGGGTCAGGGAGCAGAGGTACCTGGGGAGGGGAGCGAACAGTCAACTAGCATGGGAGGGCTGAGTAGGTGTGAATGAGGTTGTCGTTAATGTAACATGGTGCTAACAAGGGCTTTTTACCTGGGGGCGGGGGGAGAGTCAGTCAGGACCGGACCGGGAATGGGGGGGATGAGGGGCACTTTACGGAAGGCCTCCTAATTGGGGGGGGTGGAAGCAGGGGGGGCGTCCGTGGGGGCGCTGAGATGGCGGGTGGGTGGGCGGCCGGGCCTCTCGGGAACGGCGTCCCGGGCGTCTATGGCGGCGCGCTCTGAGGAGAGGAGCCTTCCGGGAGCAGCAAGGCCGCGCGGTGTGATGGCGGGCGGGCGGGCGGGCCTCTCGGGAACGGAGTCCCGGGCGTCTCGCGGTGTGATGGCGGGCGGGCCTCTCGGGAACGGAGTCCCGGGCGTCTATGGCGGCGCTCTGAGGAGAGGAGAGGAGAGGAGAAAGCCATTATTAATCGCGAAAAGAGAACGATGAGTCCGTTGAGGTTGTTCTAGGAAGGAATCCCAGAGTTGGAACCAAGTGGGATTGGGCAGTTATTTAGGTTGTGGTGGCCGGGACCACAGAGAGCCCACGATCCCGTCCATCCTAGATTCCCGGACAGATAGTCATCTCAGTGGAGCCCAGGCCCATCCTCCCAAGGGGAATCCGCGAGGAAATAACCCGTCCATCATCTGAGGAGGATAGTGCAGCCATCAGGAGAGCCGAGAGGGGGAGGGAGGATCCTGACAGCTCTCACTCCTCGACCAGACCTTCCTGTTAAGGCCACCCGAGTCCAGGACCGAGGAGATGGTGTGAGCCGCTCTCTCAGCAGAGGTCGATGGTCCCCAGCCCAGGACAGGCCCGGTGACTCCAGAAAGGAGCAGAGGAAAGATGAGGGGCAGGAAAGGAAAATTTCAATATAAGCCTAGGATATGACAGGGATTTTCCTGTTCTTTCTTAATGACAATAATTGTGGTATTTGTTAAGTGCTTACCATTTGCCAAGCACCATACTCAGTGCTGGAGTAGATAAGATATAGTCAGATTGGACACTACCCCTTTCCCACATGGGGCTCATTGTCTTAATCCCCATTTTACAGATGGGGAAACCGAGGAGCAGAAAATTTAAGTGACTTGCCCGAGGTCGCCCAGCAGGTAAATGGAGGAGCCGGGATTAAGAACAAGATCCCCTAGGCTCCCCGGACCATCCTCTTTCCGCAAGGCTGAGTTGATTCTCCAATTATGTAGAATTATGTAACCACAATCCTGGCAGATGTTTGCAAATGGAATAGACTTCTACGATCAGGAATGGTTTCAGTGCCATCCTGAACCAAGGCAGGTTGATTGGAGGCAATGAACAACCTGATTAGCTTCTATCAACTCCAGTGCTTAATACAGTGCCAGGCACATAGTGAGTGTGAAACAATACCATAAAAAGCCCCTGAGATTTCTTCCAACCCAAAGATTTTCTCCTCTCCTGTGCACCTTTCTTTGGAATATCATTCTCATCCCTATCTTTTCCAAATGTCCTTAGGCAGTCAACGTCAATTTCCAGAAAATGACCAACGTCACTGTGAAGACAAAATTCCTCTTGCTGGGATTCTCGGAGGTCCGGGAGCTGCAGCTGGTCCAAGCCGTACTGTTCTCCTACTCTAGCTGGCGGCCCTGTTGGGGAATCTCCTCATCGTAGCCATCACCGTCTTCGACGGCGCCTCAACACCCCCATGTACTTCTTCCTCAGAACCTGTACCTCATTGACCTCTGCTACATCTCCGTCACCGTGCCCAACTCCATCCACAGCTCCCTGACCAACAGGAGATTTATCTCCCTAGTGGGCCATGCTGTCCAGGTCTTCTCCGTGGTCTGGTTTGCCGGCTGAGAGCTGTCCATCTTCACGGCCATGTCTTATGACCGCTACACCACCATCTGCCTCCCCTTGAACTACGAGATCGTCATGGCTCGAGGGGCCTGTGGGAAGATGGCCGCCGCCCCTTGAGTCGGCGGGAGCCTGTTTGCAGCAATGTGCTCAGCTGGGACATTCTCCCTGTCCTTCTGTGAGTTCATCACCGTACCCCAGCTTTTCTGTGACGTCCCCCCTCTGCTTAAAATCACCTGCTCAAAGACGTACATCATCATCGACGCGACTGTGATTTTTGGGACAGCCTTAGGTGTCGTCTGCTTCATTTCCATCGTCGTTTGTATGAGCACATCTTCCGAGCCGTGCTGAGGATGCCAGCCGCCGAGGACTGGTCCGAAGCCTTCTCCACCAGTCCGTCTCACCTCGAGGTCGTCACTGTTTTCCTCTCTGCAGGGGTATTTATCTATATCTAGCCATCTTCAGACTCCTCCTTGATCGTGGACCTGCTGGTGTCCGTGTTCTATACGGTGGTGCCTTCCTCCCCGAACCGTTTCATCTACAGCCAGAGGAACCGGGGCATAAAGGCCGCTTGTGCAAGATAATAATAATGATGATGGCATTTATTAAGAACTCACTATGTGCAAAGCACTGTTATCTTAAATGACTCACTCAACCAGCCTCAACTCTGGGATACAATGTCTCCTTCCTTGTGCAAATACTCTCACACCTCCACTTAACCAAGGTATTGCCCTTCGACAGTACATAGATGTCCTACAGGGTTCACAGAAAATGCTGAACATGGATGAATTGTCAAAGTCTGGGATGGAGGTGGCTAGGACTGACGTATGACTGACAATCTAGTTTTGGGGAGGCATCATGGCCTGACTGATTCCCCCCGGCTCTCCTTCCCGGGGAAAAAGTCCCTTGTTATCACCGAGTTACTTTAACAACAACCCCATTCGCACATAGTCAGACCACCTATGCTATTTGGTGGTTTACTCTTCTCCTCGGGCGTCTCCTCTTCCATGACCCTCCTTAACAGTTCCGCCCTACTCCAGAATTGCCATCTTTAGGACTCCATCCTCCACCAACTCAGAGACATTTTTGCCAAGAGCCTCTGGACTGTCCTTGCCATTAGCCTTTTTTATTTGATTTGACTGATCCATGGACAATTCATCCTCCAGCTCTGGGAATCATCTGTCTATTTTATGGTTGCTTCTCCATGTTAAGTGTTAACAACTCTCTGTGATGTCATCATCTGCTCATTTTGTTATTTCCTTCGAATGTTAATTGTTAACGGCTCTCAATGATGTCATTATCTGCTTATTTTATTGCCATTGCATGTCAGTTCATTCATTCAATCAATCGTATTTACTGAGCATTTATTGTTTGCAGAGCACTGTACTAAGCCCTTGGGAAGTACAAGTCAACAACATATAGAGACGGTCCCTACCCAACAACGGGCTCACAGTCTAGACGGGGGAGACAGACAACAAAACAATACATGTAGACAGTTGTCAAAATCATGAGAACGAATAGAATTAAAGCTATATGCACAGCATTAACAAAATAAACTGAATAGTAAATATGTACAAGTAAAATAAAGTAATAAATCTTTACAAATATATATACAGCTGCTGTGGAGAGGGGAAGGAGGTAGGGCAGGGGCATGGGGAGGAGGAGAGGAAAAAGGGGGCTCAGTTTGGGAAGGCCTCCTGGAGGAGGTGAGCTCTCAGTAGGCCTTTCAAGGGAGGAAAAGAGCTAGCTTGGCGGTTGTGTGGAGGGAGCACATTTATTCATTCATTCATTCAATCGTATTTATTGAGCGCTTACTGTGTGCAGAACACTGTACTAAGCGCTTAGGCAGTACTAGGTGGCAACATATAGAGATGGTCCCTACCCAACAGCGACATACCAGACGAGGGGAAGGACGTGGGCTGGGGTTCGACGGCGGGACAGGCGAGTATGAGGTACAGTGAGGAGGTGAGTGGCAGAGGAGCGGAGCGTGCGGGCTGGGCTGTAGAAGGAGAGAAGGGAGGTGAGGTAGGAGGGGGCGAGATGATGGAGAGCCTTGAAGCCGAGAGTGAGGAGTTTTTGCCTGATGCGTAGGTTGATTGGTAGCCACTGGAGATTTTTGAGGAGGGGAGTAACATGCCCAGGGCATTTCTGTACAAAGATGATCCGGGCAGCAGCTTCAAGTATAGACTGAAGTGGGGGGAGACAGGAGGATGGGAGATCAGAGAGGAGGAGGATGCCGTAATCCAGTCGGGATAGTATGAGAGATTGAACCAGCACGGAAGCGGTTTGGATGGAGAAGAAAGAGCGGATCTTGGCAATGTTGTGGAGGTGAGACCGGCAGGTTTTGGTGACAAATTGGATGTGTGGGGTGAATGAGAGAGCAGAGTCGGGGATGACACCAAATTTGCGAGCTTGTGAGACGGGAAGGATGGTAGTGCCTTCTACAGTGATGGGAAAGTCAGGAAGATGCAGGGTTTGGGAGGGAAGATAAGGAGTTCAGTCTTGGACATATTGAGTTTTAGATGGCGGGCAGACATCCTGATGGAGATGTACTGAAGGCAGGAGGAAACACGAGCCTGGAGGGAGAGAGAGCAGGGGCAGAGGTGTAGATTTAGGTGTCATCAGCGTAGAGATGATAGTTGAAGCCGTGGGAGTGAATGGGTTCACCAAGGGATTGAGTGTAGCTAGAGAACAGAAGGGGACCAAGAACTGACCCTTGAGGAATCCCTACAGTAAGGGGATTGGGGGAGGGAGGAGGAGCCTGCAAAGGAGACTGAGAATGAAGGACCGGAGAGATGAGGAGAGATGAGGATCTGTGAAGCCAAGGTTGGATAGCGTGTTGAGGAGAAATGTGTGGTCCGCAGTGTCGAAGACAGCTGAGAGATCGAGGAGGATTGGGATAGAGTAGGAGCCTTTGGATTTGGCAAGAAGGAGGTCATTGGTGACCTTTGAGAGGGTGGTTCCGGTGGAGTGTAGGGGACGGAAGCAGTTAATTGTTAACTGCTCTCTGTGATGTCATCATCTGCTTATTCTATGCCATAACACGTTAATTGTTAACTGCTCTCTGTGGTGTCATCATCTGTTTATTTTATTATTGCCATCGCATACTAATTGTTAACTAATCTCTGAGATGTCATCATCTACTTATTTTATTATTGCTGCGGCATTATTGCTACTTCGTGTTAATTAACTACTCGCTGTGCTGTCATATACCTTGCTGACCTCGCCATGAATTATCAATTTCCCTGCTCCTATATGTCCTTCCCATTCCTCACTTTCGCCTTCCCTTCTCCCACCCAGCCCTTTCCTTTCCTTTCCCCATCCCCCCTCCTCTTTTCCCCTCCCCAGAATCCGTCTGTACCAGCGCCAACCCTTAATCCCAGCCTTCCAACCCTCTCCCTCCCCTCCTCCCCACCTCCACCCCATCCCAGTACTTCTTTCTCATCGCCACCCCTCTTCCTACTCTCCCCGTCCAGGACCCCGCCAACCTATTCCAATCCAAATCCTCCCCACCCCTCACAACCTTCCCCCTCCCTCCTATCCCTCCACAGCTCCTGCTAAGTGTGGCCTTTGGAACCCCCGCTCCATTAAAGGTAAGCTCCCTTTCATCCTTGACCTGGTCCTTTCCAGCTCTCCCCTCTTTCTCACCCTAATCGAAACATGGCTCAGTCTGGATGACACAGTCTCTTCTGCGGCTCTCCCCAGCGAAGGCTTCTTTTCTTCCACTCCCCCAGACTCACTGGAAAAGGAGGAGGTGTCGGTTTCCTTCTCACTCCCCAGTGTCGCTTTCGCACTATCCCTCCTTCCCCTTCCATTTCCTTCCCCTCCTTTGAAGCCCATATTATTCACCTCTATCACCCTCCCAAGATTCTTGTAGCCATCATCTACCGTCCCCCCGGCCCCACCTCCAATCAATCAATCAATCAATAGTATTTATTGAGCGCTTACGGTGTACAGAGCACTGTACTAAGCTCTTGGGAAGTACAAGTTGGCAACATATAAAGACGGTCCCTATCCAACAGTGGGCTCACAGTCTAGAAGGGGGAGACAGAGAACAAAACAAAACATATTAACAAAATAAAATAAATAGAATAGATATGTACAAGTAAAATAAATAAATAGAGTAATGAATACGCACAAGCATATATACATATATGCAGGTGCTGTGGGAAAGGGAAGGAGGTAAGGCGGGGGATGGAGAGGGCGAGGATGGGGAGAAGAAGGAGGGGGCTCAGTCTGGGAAGGCCTCCTGGAGGAGGTGAGATCTCAGTAGGGCCTTAGAGGGAGGAAGGGAGCTAGCTTGGCGGATGTTGGGAGGGAGGGCATTCCAGGCCAGGGGGATGACGTGGCCCGGGGGTCGACGGCGGGACAGGCGAGAGCAAGGCACGGTGAGGAGATTAGCGGCAGAGGAGCAGAGGGTGTGGGTTGGGCTGTAGAAGGGGAGAAGGGAGGTGAGGTAGGAGGGAGCGAGGTGATGGAGAGCATTTTTTCTAACGATTTCTTCCCCTTTCTCACCTTCTTTCTTTCCTTTTCCATGCCCACTCTGATCCTAGGAGACTTCAACATCCACATGGATGTCCCTGGTGACTCCTCTGCCGCCTGCCTTCTATCTCCCCTTGACGCTGCCAACCTCCGGCTCCACCCCACCTTGTTCACTCACCAACCTGGTCACATCCTCGACCTCATCATCTCCTACCGTTTCACTGTCTCCACCCTCACCTACTCTGAAATCCCTCTCTATGATCATAAGCTTCTCATCTGCCTCCTCACTCACACTCCTCCCCCCTGCAAATCTGTATTGTTACCCCACAGAGACCACCGCTCTCTCGGCCCTATCCATCTTTCTCATCGCATTACACCCCACCTCGCCTCACTATCCTCTCTACCAATATTGATGACTAGATTACTGCTCTCAACCCCACCCTCTCCACTCAACTCAACTCGCTCGCTCCCCTTTCCCTTCGCCGCTCTCGTACCACTAACCCACATCCTTGGATCACTGCCACTAACTGCCTCCTTCGCTCTTACGCTCGAACTGCTGAACGCTCCTGGCGAAAGCCTAAACATCGAGCCAATCTCGTTCACTTCAAGTTTACCTTTTCCTCCCTTTACTCTGCCCTCTCCTCTGACAGGCAAAATTATTTCTCCTCCCTAATTGGCACCCATGCCCATCATCCCCGTCAGCTGTTCCTTACATGTAACTCCTTTCTCAGGGCCCCTGTTCCTCCCTCTCCTCCATCCCTCACCCCCAACAATCTGGCCTCCTACTTCATTAGTAAAATTAACTCCATCAGGTCTGAGCGCCCCAATGTTCCCCCTCCCCCTTCTCCATCTCCTCTGCTCTCAACACTCTCCACTACTTTCTAGATCCTTCCCAGCAGTATCTTCAGATGAGACCTCCTCTTTCCCCTCAACTGCTACTCCATCCACCTGTGATTCAGATCCCATTCCTTCTCATATTATGAAATCTCTCGCCCCTTCCCTCCTCCTCTCCTTAGCTTCCATCTTCAACGCTCACTCTCCACTGGGTCCTTCCCCTCTGCCTTAAAATATGCGCACGTCTCCCCAATCCTAAAGAAAACCTCTCTTGACCCCGCCTCTCCTTCTAGTTATCACCATATCTCCCTCCTACACTTCCTTTCCAAACTCCTAGAACGAGTCGTTACACCCGCTGCCTCGAATTCCTCAACCCCAACTCTCTCCTTTGACCCCTCCAATATGGCTTGCGTCCCTTACACTCCACCGAAACTGCTCTCTCAAAGGTCACCAATGACCTCCTTCTTACCAGATCCAACGGCTCCTACTCTATGCTAATCCTCCTCGACCTCTCAGCTGTTTTCGACACTGTGGGTCACCCGCTTCTCCTCAACACGCTATCCAACCTTGGCTTCACAGACTCCATCTTCTCCTGGTTCTCCTCTTATCTCTCCGGCCATTCATTCTCTGTCTCCTTTGCGGGCCCCACCTCCCCCTCCCATCCTCTTACTGTAGGGGTTCCTCAAGGTCAGTTCTTGGCCCCCTTCTGTTCTCTATCTACACTCACTCCCTTGGTGAATTCGTTCGCTCCCACGGCTTCAACTATCATCAACGCTGTTGATACCCAAATCGACATCTCTGCCTCTGCTCTCTCTCCCTCCCTTCAGTCTCGTATCTCCTCCTGCCTTCAGGACATCTCCATCTGGATATCTGCCCGCCATCTAAAACCCAATGTGTCCAAGACTGAACTCTTTATCTTCCCTCCCAAACCCTGTCCTCTTCCTGAATTTCCCGTCACTGTAAATGGAACAACCATTGTTCCCGTCTCACCAGCCCGCAACCTTGGTGTCATCCTCAACTCCGCTCTCTCGTTCACCCCACATATCGAAACCGTCACCAAAACCTGCCGGTCTCACCTCCACTTCATTGCCAAAATCCGTCCTTTCCTCTCCATCCAAACCACTATCTTGCTGGTTCAATCACTCATCCTACCGCGACTGGATTTCTGTAACAGCCTCCTCTCTGATCTCCCATCCTCCTGTCTCTCCCTACTTCAGTCTATAATTCACTCTGTTGCCCGGATCATCTTGGTGCAGAAATTCTCTGGGCATGTTACTCCCCTCCTCAAAACTCTCCAGTGGCAGCCTGTCAATCTACGAATTAAGCAAAAACCTCCTCACTCTCGGCTACAAGGCTCTCCATCACCTCGCCCACTCCTACATCACCTCTGTTCTTTCCTTCTACCGCCCAGCCTGACTCTCCGCTCCTCTGCCGCTAACCTCCTCAGTGTACCGCGTTCTTCCCTGCCCCGCCTTCGACCCCCGGCCCACGTCCTTCCCCTGACCTGGAATGCTTTCCCTCCACACATCCGCCAAGCTAGCTCCCTTCCTTCCTTCAAAGCCCTACTGAGAGCTCACCTCCTTCAGGAGGCCATCCCAGACTGAGCCCCCTTTTTCCTCTCCTCCTCCCGATCTCCCCACCCTACTTCCTTCCCCTCCCCACATGACTTGTCTATATTTGTACAGATTTATTGTTCTATTTATTTTTATTGTACATATTTAACATATTTAATATGTACCATTGACTGATTGATTAATTAGGAGACTGAGGTTCCAATTCCAGCCCTTCCATTGAACTAAGCCTAGATTTCCCTATCTGGAGATTGGGGACCAAATACTTGCTTTTCTTCACTCCTAGACCATAACCCCCATGTGGACGACGGAGTATGTGCGATCTGATTGTCCTGCATCTACCTTGGACCGTAAGAAGGACAGTATTTATTGAGTACATACTGTGTGCAGAGCACTGTATTAAGCGGTTGGGAGAGCACAATAAAACAGAATTGGCAAATATGTTCCCTGTCCATAAGGAGCTACCAGTCTAGAGATAGTAGGTACGTATATGGATAGATAGTTATAAATATAGAGATAGAGATAGATAGATATATATAGAGAGATGTAGATATTTATCTATACTCTTCTATATCCTACACTAAGGAACAGCATGGTCTAGTGGAAAGAGAACTTGGGAGTCAGAGGACGTGGGTTCTAATCCCGGCCCTGCCACGTCTCTGCTGTGTGACCTAGGGCAAATCACTTAACTTCTCCGTGCCTCAGTTACCTCATCTGTGAAATGGGGATTCAGATTGTGAGCCCCACGTGGGACAAGAACTTTGTCCAACCGAATTAGCTTGCATCTTTCCCGGCACTTAGAATAGTGCCTGGCACATAGTAAGCATTTAGCGAATACCATAAAAAAGGGAAGACATATAACCCCTGTCTCCAAGGAGCTAATAGTTTACTGGAAGAGAAGCGGTGTGGCCTAATGGAAAGACCGCAGACTTGGGAGCTCTGCCCCTAGTCTGCTGTGGGACTTTAGGCAAGTCATTTCACTTCTCTGTGCCTGTTTCCTCAACTATAGAATAGGGATTAAATGCTTAGACTGTGAGTTCCATGTGGAACAGAGACTGTGTCTGACCCGATGAACTTATATCTACCCTAGCATTTAGAACAGTGCTTGACACACAGTAAGAGCTTAGCAAATACTATAAAAAATCAGAGGGAGCAGGGTAAAGAAGAAGCATATAGCAGGAAGTTGTAAAATGGATCAAGACGAAATAAATAAATAAATGCAGTGCTAGTAAATATGGAAACAGTTACATAAATAGCTAGAAAGTAGATCCATATGTGCTCAGGATAGGAATGGTGCTCCCAGCGTTTAGAACAGTGCTTTGTACATAGTAAGTGCTTAATAAATGCCATCATTATTATTACTTTATAACGGGTAAGAGAGGTGTTAAATTGACTAGATTGTGGGGTCAGGTGAATTAATCAGGAAAACTTTTCAGAGGAGTTGGGATTTTAGGGAGGCTTTGAATGTAAGAGAATTGGAAGGGAGGTAGCTCCGAATTAGGGAAACAGTAGCATGATCGGGAGAAGGCTTGAGAGTCAGAGTTGGGAGGCAAGAGCTAGATATAGTTGGAATGTGATTTTGGGAATAGAAGTGAAGTGTGAGGCGGGGGAACGGGTGGGTGGGATGGGGAGAGCTGGTGGGTGGGATGGAGAGAGATCGAGGGTGAGATGGGGAAAGCTGGTGAGACGTTTTTAAACCAGTGGTCAAGAGTTCTTGGGGAGGGAGCCCTGTACCAAGTGTTTGGGAGAATCCAATACAACAGAGTTGGCGGACATGCTCCCCACCCACAACAAGCCTACCGTCTAGAGGGGGAGACAGACATTAATAAAAATACATAATTAATGGTCTGTAATTAAAATATATGTATACAAATGTTGGGGGTTTAAGGGTGGGGCGAAGATCAGACCACCCAAAGGGCCCAGATCCAAGTGCTAAGATGATGCAGAAGGGAGAGAGAGCCAGGAAAAAGAGGGCTCATTCCGGAAAGTCCTCTTAATGAGACTTCAAAGATGGACAGAGTGGTCTTCTGGTGTACATGGCGGGGGAGTTCCAAGCCAAGGGCAGGATGTGAGAAAGGGGTCCGCTGTGATATAGACAAGAACGGGGAAGGGTGTGCAAGCTGGCATTAGAGGAGAGAAGTGTGTGGGCTGGGCTGTAGTAAGGCAAGACGAATGTGAAAGCTACTGACCCAGGAAATCAGGAGGAACCAGTGTATTTACAGATTTGGCTGGCCTCCTCGACACCTTCCTTTGAGATAGAAGCCACCACGGGCCTGAAAGACCCCAGAGAGCCCATCACACGATGCACACAGACTCCTCTGAAGAGCTTCGCCCTCGTCTCCTCTTGAGACTCGCCCACAGATGACCAGGGAGCTTTGGGAAAGAAAGGAGACGTCACCATCTGAAGAACCTCTCGGCTCCTTGAGAAAGAAAGAACGGGGGTGTGGGGAGGGGGCTTGTGCCCTCTTCCCTATTAGGAGTCTCGCCGACAATCCGGGGGATGCCAAGAAGTTGGAGGAATGCCGACAGGACCCAAAGCCAGGGGAGACCAGCTAATCCCAGCTCGGGCCTGACCTGGTGACTCTGAGCTGGGAGCTCGTTATGGAAAGGGAATATGTTTGCTAATTCTGTTGTATTCTACTTTCCCAAGCGCTTAGTTTAGTGTTCTGCGCATAGTAAGCGCGGAGCGGTTGTGGGGAGGAGAAGGTGTTCACCGTGGGAAATTCAAGGGAAACAAATGATAATATTAGGAGGGCACTGAAGAGATAAAGACAGTTGTGATCGTACACAACCACCCCGCCTGATAGAAGCCTTACTGAAGGCCCGTCTCCTCCCAGAGGCCTTCCCTGAATAAGCCTTCCTTTCCTCTTCTCCGACACTCTTCTGCGTCCCCCTGATTTGCTTCCTTTATTCACCCCACCCTCAGTCCACAGCACTTATGTATATACCCCTAATTCATTTATTTATATCAATGTCTGTCTCCCCCTCTATACCGTCAGCTCGTTGTGGGCAGGGAATGTGTCACTGTACTCTCCCAAGGGCTTAATTTAATGCTCTGCACACAGTAAGCGTTCAACAAATATGATTGATTAACTTGATGGATTTGGAGTGGGGAGCCGTTCCAGACTAGTGGAATGGCTTGAGCTAGGGGTCAAAGAGCAGCATGGCCCGAATCTGGCAGTCAGAAGGACCTGGGTATGGTACCAATTTCTAGCTTGGTGATCTTGGGCAAGTTGCTTCACTTCTCTAGGCCTCAGTTCTCCTGTTGTCCCACCTATTTAGACTGTGAGCCCCATGTGGGACAGGGACTTTGTTCAACCTGATGTAGCTTGTTTGTACCCCGGTGCTTAGTACAGTTCCTGGCACACAGTCAGCACTTGAACACCACAAAAATTTTTAAAAACAGAGGGTGACCAGAACGGTCTCCCCAGTGTTTGGACCTGCAGAATGGAGAAACAGGCCCTCCCACAGAACTGTTGACCAGCAGTCACTGCCCCTTCTTGATGTCATTTCGCTGACCCTCTGAACTATTTGTGAAAGATAAAATTGTCAAATTTAATGTGTTTTATTACTCATTGCACCCACTGCAGCTATTAAACTGAGGCAGCGCGGCCCAGTGGAAAGAGCACGGATCAGAAGGCCTGGGTTCTGATCGCGGCTCCACCACTTGCCTGCTGGGTGATCTTGGGCAAGTAACTTCACTTATCTGTGCCTCAGTTCCCTCATCTATGAAATGGCGATTAAATATCTATTCTCCCTCAAATTGTGAACTCTACGTGGGACAGGGACCATGTCTGACCTGATTATCTTGTATTTTCCCCAGCGCTAAGAACAGTGTTTGATATATAGTAACTACTTAACGAATACCAAAGTTTTGTAGAGTGTGGCCAGAGATGGGGTTTTAGTTTCCATGCACTTCATACAGTCCACTGCAGGGTGTAAACACCTCAAGGGCAGGAATTGTGTCTACCACATCAATTCTACTCTCCAACAATACTACTCTACTCTACTCTACTCTACTCTACTCTACTCTACTCTCTGCAAACAATAAGTGCTCAGAAATTATCCACTAGGCCACACTTAGAAGCATCATGGCCTAATCGATAGATACAGGGCCTGGGAACCAGAAAGACCTGAGTTTCAATCCTGACTCTGCCTAATATCTGTTGTGTGTCCTTGTGCAAATAGCATGACTTCTCTGTGCCTTAGTAACTTGTTCTGTGAAAATGGGGATTGAGACTATGAGCCCCACATTGGGACAGGGACTGAATCCAACCTGATTATCTTGTATCTACTCCAAGGCTTAGTACCGTGCTTAGCACAGAGTAAGCACTTAACAAATACCACAGTTATCATTATCATTATCATCCCTGTGATGATCACAGTGCTTGGCATAGAGTAAGACCTGCCAGGTCTTACTTTATTCATCTACTCTCCCAGCCCCACAGCAGTTATGTCCATATCTGTCATATTAATGTCTATCACCCCCTCTAGACCGTAAGCTCACTGTTGGCAGATAATGTGTCTGCTTCATGTTATGTCGTACTATCCCAAGCACTTAATACAGTACATTGCACACAGTAAGCTCTCAATAAACGATTGAATGAAAAAATGAATGAATGAAAGTGCTTAGTAGTGTACCCTGTGCATAGTAAGCACTCAATAATAATGATAATGATATTTGTTAAGCGCTTACTATGTGGTAAGAACTGTTCAAAGCGCTGGGGTAGATACAGGGTAACCAGGGTTTCCTACATGGGGCTCACACTTTAATCCCCATTTTACAGATGAGGTAACTGAGGCACAGAGAATTCAATTCAATTCAGTTCAATTCAATTGTATTTGTTGAGCTCTTACTGTGTGCAGAGCACTGTACTAAGCGCTTAGAAAGTACAATTCGGCAACAGAGACAATCCTTATCCAACAACAGGCTTACAGCCTAGAAAGGGGGAGGTAGACAACAAAACAAAAGAAGTAGACAGGCATCAATAACATCAATATAAAGAAATATAATTATTGATCCAAGGCATCATTGCAAGATGTCAAACAAACAAAGGAGCAATGGTCTCTCCATCACCAGCCAAGATTTTAGGATTAAGGAATCTTGCATCATTTCAAAATGATTGAAGACGACCTCGATAGAGAGAGAAGTTGCAAGGTGTGGAGAGCTAATGAGAAAAAGTTAGCCTTCTAAAAGATGCTTTATGAAGACAAGAAGGCTGATGTTCAGTCTAAATTGGACAAATTATTCTCTGAAGTTGAAATCACAGTTAGCAGAACAAGCATTTCATTTTTTAGCCTCCAACAGTGATTGGTACTCATACAAGTCCACAGTTAAGAATAACAGTAATACTACTACTATCAAATCAATCAATCAATCAATCGTATTTATTGAGCGCTTACTGTGTGAAGAGCACTGTACTAAGCGCTTGAGACGTACAAGTTGGCGACATATAGAGACAGTCCCTACCCAACAGTGGGCTCACAGTCTAAACGGGGGAGACAGAGAACAAACCCAGACATACTAACAAAATAAAATAAATAGAATAGATATGTACAAGTAAAATAAATAAATAAATAGAGTAATAAATATGTTCAAACATGTATACATATATACAGGTGCTGTGGGAAAGGGAAGGAGGTAAGATGGGGGGATGGAGAGGGGGACGAGGGGGAGAGGAAGGAGGGGGCTCAGTCTGGGAAGGCCTCCTGGAGGAGGTGAGCTCTCAGTAGGGCCTTGAAGGGAGGAAGAGAGCTAGCTTGGCTGATGGGCAGAGGGAGGGCATTCCAGGCCAGGGGGATGACGTGGGCCGGGGGTCGATGGCGGGCCAGGCGAGAGCGAGGTACGGTAGCAGCAGAGGAGCGCAGGGTGCGGGCTGGGCTGTAGAAGGAGAGAAGGGAGGTGAGGTAGGAGGGGGCGAGGTGATGGAGAGCCTTGAAGCCCAGGGTGAGGAGTTCCTGCCTGATGCGCAGATTGATTGGTAGCCACTGGAGATTTTTGAGGAGGGGAGTAACACGCCCAGAGCGTTTCTGGACAAAGACAATCCGGGCAGCAGCATGAAGTATGGATTGAAGTGGGGAGAGACATGAGGATGGGAGATCAGAGAGAAGGCTGATACAGTAGTCCAGACGGGATAGGATGAGAGCTTGAACGAGAAGGGTAGCGGTTTGGATGGAGAGGAAAGGGCGGAGCTTGGCAATGTTGCGGAGCTGAGACCGGCAGGTTTTGGTGACGGCTTGGACGTGAGGGGTGAATGAGAGAGCGGAGTCGAGGATGACACCAAGGTTGCGGGCTTGTGAGACGGGAAGGATGGTAGTGCCATCAACAGAGATGGGAAAGTCAGGGAGAGGGCAGGGCTTGGGAGGGAAGACAAGGAGTTCAGTCTTGGACATGTTGAGTTTTAGGTGGCGGGCAGACAACCAGATGGAGATGTCCTGAAGTCAGGAGGAGATGCGAGCCTGGAGAGAGGGGGAGAGAGCAGGGGCAGAGATGTAGATCTGGGTGTCATCAGCCAGTACTACTACTACTACTACTAATGGTGATATTTTCTAAGCATTTACTATGTGCCAGACACTGTACTAAGCACGGGGCAAATCCCAGGTACCCAGTTCCTGTCCCATATGGGGCTCACAGTCTTAGTTTCCATTTTACAGATGAGGCAACTGAGGCACAAAGAAGTTTAGTGATTTGCACAAACAGACAAGTGGAGGAGCCAGGATAAGACTCCAGGTCCTTCTGACTCCCAGGCCCATGCTCTACCCACTAGGCTATGCTGCTTCTCAGTTAATAGTGTGGCGTTATGCTTTGAAATACTTTTACATACAATAAACAATACTATGGTGACAGTAATGTCACGCTATAAAGCACACAAGGAAACATTATTTTTCCAGAGATTTTTTTAACAGATCCACTTTATTAAATTTGTCTAAGAGAAAAGAAGTATACCATGATAAAGCCTCATTTTCCAGAAATATAACTCTACTATATTCAGATGCATTCCTGGGTTTTATTATTCATTCATTCATTCAATCGTTTTTATTGAGCGCTTACTGTGTAAAGAGTACTGTACTGAGTGCTTGGGAAGTACAAGTCGGCAACATATACAGACTGTCCCTACCCAACAACGGGCTCACAGTCTAGAAGGGGGAGACAGACAACAAAACAAAACATGTAGACAGGTGTCAAAATCGTCAGAACAAATAGAATTAAAGCTATATGTACATCATTAGCAAAATAAATAGAATAGTAAATATGTACAAGTAAAATAGAGTAATGAATCTGTACAAATATACTCACGTGCTGTGGGGAGGGGAAGGAGGTAGGGAGGGGGGAGGGGGAGGAGGGAAAGTGAGCTCTCAGTAGGGTTTTGAACGGAGGAAGAGAACTAGCTTGGCGGATGTGTGGAGGGAGAGCATTCCAGGCCATGGGAAGGACGTGGGCTGGGGGTCAACGGTGGGACAGGTGAGAACGAGGTACAGTGAGGAGGTTATCGGCAGAAGAGTGGAGGGTGTGGGCTGATCTGTAGAAGGAGAGAAGGAAAGTGAGTTAGGAGGGGGTGAGGTGATGGAGAGCTTTGAAACCGAGAGTGAGGAGTTTTTGCTTGATTCGTAAGTTGACAGGCAGCCACTGGAGTTTTTTGTGGAGGGGAGTCACATGCTCAGAGCATTTCTGCACAAAGATAATCCGGGCAGCAGAGTGAAGTATAGACTGAAGTGGGGAGAGACAGGAGGATGGGAGATCAGAGAGGAGGCTGATGCAGTAATCAAGTTGGGATAGGATGAGAGATTGAACCAGCAAGGTAGCGGTTTGGAGCGAGAGGAAAGGGCGGATCTTGGCGATGTTGTGGAGGTGAGACGGGAAGGTTTTGGTGACGGATTGGATATGTGGGAAGAACGAGAGAGCGGAGTCGTGAAGTGACCTGCCCAAAGCCACCGAGCTGATAATTAGCCAAACAGGGATTAGAACCCACATCCTCTGACTCCCCAAACCGTGCTCTTTCCACTATGCCACGCTGCTCAGTAAATACCACTGATTGATTGATTGATTATGGCCAGGGAACATGACTGCTAATTCTATTGTATTTTACTCTCAAATATTAGTACAGAGTTCTGCACATAGTAAGCGCTCTATAAATGCCATTGATTCATTCAGTCACTGATTTTGGGCAAGGATTGTATCGTACTCTCTCAAGGATAGAACAGCTCTCAGCACATAGTAAGCACTCAATAAGTACTATTGTTTGATTGACTGCAAGGCCATCTACTCCTCTCGTGCTACATTGCCATGTAGACTGTAAACACGACGTGGGAAGGGAGTGTGTCTACCAATTCTGCTGTATGGGACTCTTCCAGTGCTTACTAATGTACACGAGTGCTTTGTACAGTGTTCTACACACAGTAAGTGCTCAATAAACACCACACATCTATCGATTGATTGATTCCTTGTGGGCAGTGACTGTGCCCACCATCTATGTTATATTATCCTCTCCCACGCATTTAGTACAGTGTTCTGCATTCAGTAAGCACCCAATAACCACAATAGATTGGTGGATTGATTGACCGCATGAAGAACCGCACCTAAACTCCCCATAGGCCTGGACATCATGTGCAGGTGTAGAGGGTGCTTCCTAGGGCTGAACTCCACTTTAAGAGGTAAGCGTAAGAGAAGCTTGAGGACTCGGGATATCTGCTAGTGTTGTCACACTCCCCGCTGGCACAGTTCGCCCCTCTAATGCCACCCTTTTCATCGGACCTCCAGCTTTGTACGTATTTATTATTCTATTTATTTTATTAATGGTGTGTGTGTATCTATAATTCTATTTATCTATTTTGATGTTATTGATGCCTGTCTACTTGTTTTATTTTGTTGTCTGCCTCCCCTTTCTAGATTGTGAGCCCTTTGCTGGGTAGGGATTGCCTCTATCTGATCTCTAAGCGCTTAGTATAGTGCTCTGCACACAGTAAGCGCTCAATAAATACTACTGAATGGCTGAATGACTGAATGAATGAATATCTCATTGCAACATCCTGCCTCTGGCCTGGAACGCTCTTCCTCTTCATATAATAACATTGATGGCATTTATTAAGCACTTACTATGTGCCTAGCTCTGTCCTAAACCCTGGGCTAGCTACAAGGTAATCAGCTTGTCCCATATGGGGCTCACAGTCTAAATCCACATTTTACAGATGAGGTTAACGGAGGCACAGAGAAATTAAATGACTTGCCCAAGGTCACACAGCCGACAAGTGGGTGATCCGGGATTAGAACCCACGTCCTCTGACTCCCAAGCCTGGGCTCTTGCCACTAGGCCACGCTGCATCTCTTCATATCCAGTAGGCAATCACTTTCCCCATCTCCTCTAGGGGGTCTTTCCTGACTAAGCCCTCCTTTCTTCTTCTCCCACTCCCTTCTGCGTCACACTAACCTACTCCCTTTATTCGTCCCCTCCCAGCCCCATGGCACTGATAGCCATATCTGTAATTGATTTATTTCTATCAATGTCTGTCTTCCCCTCTAGACTGAAAACTCGTTATTGGCAGGAAATGAGACTGTTTATTGTTATATTGTACTCTCCCAAGCACTTAGTGCAATGCTGTGCACACAGCAAGCACTTAATTAATACAACTGACCGACTGATTGACTGACCACTCTGAGAGGTTAGAGTTAGAAAATGACCGAAATCACATCCTGGTGAGAGTTCGACCCTTTTCTGCTTGTCACGAGACTGTGAGCCCCATATGGGACAGGGTCTGTGTCCAACTCAATTTGCTTCTATCCAGCTCAGCGCTTAGTACAGTGCCTAACACATAGTAAGCGCTTAACAAATACCATAGTTATTATTATTAATGGCTCTGGTGGTCACATCGTCCGTTCTGGTCCAGTCTTCCCTCAGCGACTCCCAGAGTCCTCTGCTCCGGGGACCGGGAACCAGAGTAAGTCAACAGCCAACCAAGAAACCGAGGAAATCCCAGAGCAGAATCCGATAATCCCGCCTCCTAGTTGCCCCCTGAAGCCCAGCCTGGAAGCAACAGACCCATCTCCAGTAGGGGCATCCCCAAGCCTTGCGTCTGTACTCCGGAAACTTTTCATCCACGACGAACACATCGTCCGTTACTTAAGCATGAGTGAGAAGCCATCTCCCTGACAGGTGGGCTCTGTGGTCGATTCTAGAGGAAGCTGAGTCTCTGATTTATTCTCCTTTGTTCTCCCGCGTCAGGACCACCTATCTCAAATAGCCACCACTGAGGAACTCACATAAGTAGCTGCTTTGTTGTTGTTTTTTAAATGATATTTGTTAAGTGCTTACTATGCACCAGGCACTGCACTAAGCGCTGGGGTATATGCAAGATAATCAGGTTGGGCACAGTCCCTATCCCACATGGAACTCACAGAGGGAGGAGAGTAACTGAATCCCCATTTTAGAGAAGAAGAAGAAACAGGTGCATGTAGAAGTAAATTGACTTGTCCAAGGTCACAGAGAAGGCAAGAGGAAGAGCTGGAATTATAAACCAGTCCTCTGACTCCCAGGACCGGGGTTTTCCCACTAGACCACTCTAGGAATGATAATTTCTCCTTCTCCCTAGTTCACAGAGATGTTGCAAGGTCAAAGATGGGATGAACAACTTGAAAAGGCTTTGGAAAATAAAAGTTCTGTATAATACCCATAATAATTACTATACATTATGTATAATAATGTAACCTCTCCTCCCCTCCCCATCCCCCCCGCCTTACCTCCTTCCCCTCCCCACAGCACCTGTATATATGTATATATGTTTGTACGTATTTATTACTCTATTCATTTGTTTTACTTATACATATTTATTCTATTTATTTTGTTTTGTTACTATGTTTTGTTTTGTTGTCTGTCTCCCCCCTTCTGACTGTGAGCCCGCTGTTGGGTAGGGACCGATTCTATATGTTACCATCTTGCACTTCCCAAGCGCTTCGTACAGTGCTCTGCACACAGTAATCAATCAATCAATCAATCGTATTTATTGAGCGCTTACTGTGTGCAGAGCACTGTACTAAGCGCTTGGGAAGTGCAAGATGGTAACATATAGAGACAGTCCCTACCCAACAGTGGGCTCACAGTCTAAAAGGGGGAGACAGAGAACAAAACCAAACATTCTAACAAAATAAAATAAATAGAATAGATATGTACAAGTAAAATAAATAGAGTAATAAATATGTACAAGCATATATACATATATACAGGTGCTGTGGGGAAGGGAAGGAGGTAAGATGGGGGGATGGAGAGGGGGAGAGGAAGGAAGGGGCTCAGTCTGGGAAGGCCTCCTGGAGGAGGTGAGCTCTCAGTAGGGCCTTGAAGGGAGGAAGAGAGATAGCTTGGCGGATGGGCAGAGGGACAGCATTCCAGGCCCGAGGGATAACGTGGGCCGGGAGTCAATGGCGGGCCAGGCGAGAACGAGGTACGGTGAGGAGATTAGCGGCAGAGGAGCGGAGGGTGCGGGGTGGGCTGTAGAAGGAGAGAAGGGAGGTGAGGTAGGAGGGGGCGAGGTGACAGAGGTGATCGGGTGAGTAAGCGCTCAATAAATACGATTGAAGAAGAAGAAGGAATGAAACATGACTGCTGTGCAAAAAAAGTGACATTTATGAAGCACTTACTAGGGGCTAAGTGTTGATATAGATGCAAGATAAAAATTCAATCTTAGAAAAAGAATGGGGGTGCTCTAATCTTTTTTTGTGCGAGTGGTGTTTGCAAAGCGCTTACTATGTGCCAGGTATTGTACTAAGCGCTGGGGTAGGTTCAGGCTAATAAGTTCGGACATAATCCCTGTTCTACATGGGGCTCACAGTCTTGATCCTCATTTAAAAAATGAGGGAACTGAGGCACAAATAATTGAAGTAACTTGCCCAAAGTGACACAGCAGGTAGGTGAAAGAGCTAGGATTGGGTTTGGAACCCTAATCCTCTGATTCCCAAGCCCTAGCTCTTTCCACCGGGCCACCCTGTAATCAATCAATAGCATTTATCATGGACAGAGCATTGTGAGCTTGGGAGAACAAGAACGAGTTAGAAGATACGAACCCCCCTCCTCATCGCCCCACTCACACACCTCGGGGAGATACAACCAGGTGAGTAATTACCTCTGTAGCTCCATTTCCCACAGTGCTCTACACCCAGTAAGTTCTCAATATGCATCATAAATTGATGATTTGGCTATATGTAACAAGAATCAGAAGGACCCTGGTTCTAATCCCAGCTCCACCACTTCTCTGCTGCCTGATTTTGGGCAGGTCACTTAACTTCTCTGGGCCTCAGTTACCACACCTGTAAAATGGGGAGATTAAGAGTGTGATCCCCATGTGGGACAGGGACTATGTCCAAACTCATTAGCTCATATCGGCCCCAGTATGTAGTTCAGGTCCTGCCTCAGAGTAAGCGCTTAATAAATACTATGAGAAGAATGACTCTATCTGTATGAAATCTGTTGGTGTTAAGAGAATTATCCTGTTCATCGAATTACTCACTTGTAGTATTGTTGTTTTTATTATTTGGTATAATTATTAAAACTTTGATATTTGTTTAGCACTTCTTATATGTCAAGCACTGTACTACGTGCTGGAATAGAAGCAGGATAATCAGGTCAGACACAGTGACCTCCCTACATGGGAGTCACCAGTCTAAAGGGAAGGGAGAGAAGGAGAGAAGGTATTTTGTTTTTTTTTAAGGTAGCTGTTTGCTAAGCACTTACTATATGCCAAGCCCCATTTCACAGATGAGAAAACCTGACAGCCGGAGTCATGGTCATGTGGAGAGAAGTTGAAGTGTTTAAAATAAAATGTCTCATACTGGAAAGAAGATAAGACAAGAAGTCACGAAACCTGGCCTCTTATCTCGGATCCGCTAGCTCTGTGTGACCTCGGGCAAGTCACTTAACTTCTCTAGGTCTCGGTTTCCTCACCTGTAAAATGGGGATAAAAGCGGATAAAAGACCTGCTCCCCCTCTCTCTTCTGAGCCCAATGTGGGATGGGAACTATGTCTGACATAGCTGTCTTGTATTTTTTTATGGTAGTTGTTAAATGCTTACTATGTGCCAGGCACTGTTCTAAGCACGCGGGTATATAGAAGGTAAGCAGGTTGGACAATATCCATGTATTGCATGGCCCTCATTTTACAGATGAGGCAACTGACGTGCAGAGAAGTAAAGTGATTTGCCACGGGTCACACAGCAGACAAATGAAGGAACCAGGTTTAGAACCCAAGTCCTTCTGACTCCCAGGCTGCTAAGCAAATAGTGAATGTTTAACAAACACCATAACCATTCTTGCTATAAAGGTAATCTGGAGCCATATCTTTGCCAGTCATCATACTCTTCTATCTTCCCCAGTGCTCAGTATAGTTCGTAGCACATACAGTTCTTAACAAATGCCACAATTATTATATCATCATCAACATCAATGGTATTTATTGAGCACTTGCTGTGGGCACAGCACTGTACTAACAGCCTAGGAGAGTACAATATAACAGAAGTGGTAGACACATTCCCTGCCTATGTCAAGCTTACAATCTAGAGGGGAAGACAGACACGAATATAAATAAATGATTAATACATAATTTATAAATGTGTATGTAAGAGTTAAGATTTGCCCAGAGGCCATAGATCCAAGGGCTTAGACAATGAAGAACGGAGAAGGAGGTGGGTAAAAGAGGGTTTAAGCAGGGAAGGCCGCTTGGAGGAGATGTGCCTTCAGTAAGGCTTTGAAGGTGGAGAGAGTGGGGGTCTGGAAGGGGAGGGAGTTCCAGGTGAGGAAGAAGATGTGGGAAAGAGGTCGGTGGTAAGATAGATGAGATGATAGATGAAAGAAGAAGAAAGGGAGAAGGGAAAAGAAGGAGAAGGAGAGAGGAGAAGGGAGAAGGAGAAGGGAGAATGAGAAGGGAGAAGGAGAAGGGAGAAGGGAGAAGGAGAAGGGAGAAGGGAGCTCAGTCTTAGACATGTTGAGTTTAAGGTGGCAGACAGATATCCAAGTGGAGAGGTACTGAAGGCAGGATGAGATACGGGCCTGGAGGGAGGGAGAGAGAACAGAGGAGGAGATATAAATTTGGGTATCATCCACATAGAGATGATAGATGAAACCATGGGAGCGAATGAGTTCACCCAGGGAGTGAGTATAGATCAATTCGAGCAGGACAAATCCATTCACGGTTGTTAGGTTTTCCATGATTGAATCCTGCTGGCACTGAGTGAAAAATCGTGAAAGGTTTGAGAATGCAAGTGGGAGAAGAACTAGAAAGTCCGTGGAGTAACAAAATTCTCATCTCTTCACTGGCCATAGATGTTGTTCAGTCAGTCAGTCAATCATATTTGTTGAGCACTTACTGTTTGCAGAGCACTGCACTAAGCACTTGAGAGAGTACAATATAACAATAAACAGACACAATCTCTGCCCACAACGAGCATACAGTCTAGAAGGAGTGACAGGTCTAAATAAATTACAGATATGGACTTAAGTGCCGTGGGGCTGGAAAGGGGGATGAATAAAGGTAGAAAGTCATGACGACACAGAAGGGAATGAGGGATGAGGAAAGGAGGGCTTAGTCAGGCAAGGCCGCTTGGAAGAGACGTGTCTTCAATACGTCTCTGAAGGAGGGGAGAGAAATTTTCTGTAGGGTATGAAGAGGGAGGACATTCCAGGCAAGAGACAGGATTTGGGGGAAAGATCATTGGCGAGAAACATGAGATTGAGGTGGAGTGAGAAGGTTAGCACGAGAGGGATCGAAGTGCAACATCACGTCCATTCTCTCACTCGGCTCCCTCATTCATTCATTCAGTTGCATTTATTGAGCGCTTACTCTGTGCACAGCACTGTACTAAGCGCTTGGGAAGTACAAGTTGGCAACATAATGCGAGGGGCAGGGGCATGGGCAGCTTCTCTGACCCTAAGGAGCTGGGATCATCTTCACCTCACTGTCAATGTAGAAGCAGCATGGCCTAGTAGGAAGAGCCCAGCCTGGGAAGTCAGAGGACTTGGGTTCTAATCCCAACTCTGCCACCTGTTTGCTGTGTGACTTTGGGCAACTTACTTTACTTATCCATGCCTCAGGTACCTCATCTGTTAAATGGGGATGAAGACTGTAAGCCCCATGTGGGACATGAACTATGT
This sequence comes from Tachyglossus aculeatus, assembly GCF_015852505.1. Taxonomy (NCBI): domain Eukaryota; kingdom Metazoa; phylum Chordata; class Mammalia; order Monotremata; family Tachyglossidae; genus Tachyglossus; species Tachyglossus aculeatus. The sequence continues at coordinate 636,512 of NW_024044849.1, forward strand.
CCAAATCGATTATCTTGTATCTACCTCAGTGCTGGCTTCAAAGCTCTCCATAACCTTGCCCCCTTCTACCTCGTCTTTCTTCTCTCCTTCTACAACCCAGACTGCACATTCTGCTCCTCTGCCGCTAACCTCTGCACTGTGCCTCTTTCTCACCTGTCCCACCGTCGACCCCTAGCCCACGTCCTACCTCTGGCCTGGAATACCATCCTTCCTCCCATCCGCCAAAGTAGCACACTTCCCCCCTCCAAAGCCCTGCTGAAAGCTCACCTCCTCCAGGAGGCCTTCCCAAATTGAGCCCCTCTTTTCTTCTGCTCCTCCTCCCCTCCTCATTACCCCGACTCCTCCCTCTGCTCTACCACTCTCCCCACCCCACAGCACTTGTGTATATGTGTACATATTAATTATTCTATTCATTTTATTAATGATATGCATGTGTCTATAATTATATTCATTTATATTGATGCCTATCTACTTGTTTTGTTTTGTTTTGTTGTCTTTCTCCCCTGTTCTAGACTGTGAGCCTGTTGTTGAGTAGGGATTTTCTCTATTTGTTGCTGATTTGTACTTTCCAAGTGCTTAGTACAGTGCTCTGCACACAGTAAGCACTCAATTAATACGATTGAATGAATGAATGGATGCAGTGCATGGCACATAAGTGCTTAAGAAATACCATTAAAAAACTCCTTTCTCTCTTTTACTACCCTCCTTCAATCTGTCACTAACTCCTACCAGTTTTTCCTCCACAATATCTCCCAGATCTACCCCCATCTTCCCCATACTCAAAGCCACCACCCTACTTTAAATTCCTGTCGTTTTCCCACTAGTCTACGACATCATCATTTTTTTCTGACACAGAAAGTGCTCATCTTATTAAAGTGTAAGCTTCTTGAGAGTATGGAACATTCATTCATTCATCCAATCGTATTTATTGAGTGCTTACTGTGTGCAGAGCGCTGTATTAAGTGCTTGGAAAATACAGTTCAGCAATAGAGACAATCCCTGCCCACACAGGGCTTGCAATCTAGAAGGTGGTGACAGACATCAAAACAAGTAAAAAGGCATCAATAGTATCAATATAAATAGAATTATAGATCTATACACATCAGAACAAGTAAACAGGTATTAATGCAAATAAATGTGTCCGAATGTACACATATGCTGTGGGGCACGGAGGGGGTTAGAGCAAAGGGAGGGAGGTGGGGCAATGGGGAGAGGAGGGTAGCTGAGGAAAAGGGGGTCCAGATCTTCTACCTTAATTATACCCTCCCAAGTGCTTAGTACAGCATAGCGGCAAGAGCACGGACTTGGAAATCAGATGTCTTGGGTTCTAATCCCACTCTCTGCCACTTGTCTGCTGTGTGACCTTCAGCAAGTCACTTCACTTCTTTGTGTCTCAGTTACCTTATCTGTAAAATGTTATTGATGCCTGTCTACTTGCTTTCTTTTGTTGTCTGTCTCCCCCTTCTAGTCTGTGACCCCGTAGTTGGGTAAGGATTGTCTCTATCTGTTGCCGAATTGTACTTTCCAAGAGCTTAGTACAGTGTTCTGTACACAGAAAGCGCTCAATAAATGTGATTGAATGAATAAAATGAATGAATAAAATGGAGAATGAGACTGTGAGCCCCATGTGGGACATGGACCGTGTTCAACCTGATTGCCTTGTAACTATCCCAGCGCTTAGAACCGGGCCTAGCACAAAGAGAAGCAGTGTGGCTCAGTGGAAAAAGCCCAGGCTTGGGAGTCAGAGGTCATGGGTTCTACTCTCGCCTATGCCACTTGTCAGCTGTGTGACTTTGGGCAAGTCACTTAACTTCTCGGGGGCTCGGTTACCTCATCTGTAAAATGGGGATTAAGACTGTGCACCCCATGTGAGAAAACCTGACAGTCATGTGTCCCCCCAGCGCTTAGAGCAGTGCTTGGCACATAGCATGCACTTAACAAATGCCATTATTCTGCTTATTATTATTATTATTATTATTATTATTAAAGTAAGCGCTAAACAAATACCATAATTAGAAGTAGTAGGAGTAGCACAATCCGCTGTATGTAGTAGGTGATTACTTGACCGTGGGCCTTGTTTCTATTTACTCTCCCAAGCATTTAGTGCAGTGCTTAGCACTCAAAAGGCATTCAATAACCATTGATTGATTGATTGATTGATTAACAGACTGATCGATCCCAAGAAGCCCTGTCCACGAGAAGCAGGGCACAAATAAAGTATACCTAGGCTACAGGACTGAACTCATTATAGGCTCGAAGTGAATATTGCCTGCTCCAGTGAGAAAAGCAATTATGGTATTTGTTAGGCACTTACTATGTGCTGAGCACTGCTCTAAGCGCTAGAAGCAGCGTGGCCTAATGGATAGAGTACAGGCTTGGGAGTCAGAAGGACCTGGGTTCGAATCCAGGCTCCACCCCTTGTCTCCCATGTGAGCCCCTATAGACTGTAAGCTTGTTGTGGGTGGATAACATACCTGCCAACTCTATTATACTCTACTCTCCCAAGCGCTTAGCACAAGGTTCTGCACACAGGAAGAGCTCAATAAATATGATTTATTGATTAATTGGTATAGCTGAAGAGGCAAATCAACGTATACAAAAACGCCAAGGGAGGTTGTGATTGCAAAGTGCTGAGCAAGCTGTTTTCTATTAATAGAAACTTAATAAATACGTTTTTATCATTAATATCAGTTACTTATAATCTCATAACAATAATAATAGTAGTGGTATTTCTTAAGCACTTGCTCTGTGCCAATCACTCTACTAAACATTGAGAGAAATACAAGATAACCAAGTTGGGCACAGTTCCTGTTTGACATGGGACTCACAGGCTACGTAAGAGGGGGAATCCTTCAATCAGTCAATCAATCATATTTATTGAGCACTTCCTGTGTACAGAGCACTGTACTAAGCGCTTGGGAGAGTACAATATAACAGAGCTGGTAGAAACATTCCCTGCGCACAATGAGTTTACAGTCTAGAGGAATGAATCAATCAGTGGTATTTATTGAGTGCTTACCGTATGCAGACATTGTATTAAGAGCCTGGGAGAGTACAATATAACAGATTTGGTAGACAAATTCCCTGCCCACAATGAGCTCACAGTCTAGAGGGGAGAACCGGTTTTTAATCCCCATTTTACAGATGAGGAAAATGAGGCCCTGAGCAGTGAAGTGACTTTCCCGAGGTCACGAAGCAGAAAGAACTTTGCTTCCTGTTGAACTTTCCCAATCACTTAATATAGTGCATTGCCCTAGAAGCAGCCCTAGAAGCAGCGTGGCTCAGTGGAAAGAACATGGGCTTGGGAGCGAGAGGTCATGGGTTCTAATTCCGACTCTGCCACTTGTCAGCTGTGTGACTTTGGGCAAGTCACATACCTTCTTTGTGCCTCAGTTACCTCATTTGTAAAATGGGGATTAAGAATGTGAGCCACACGTGGGACAACTTGATCACCTTGTATCACCCCCAGAGCTTAGAATAGTGCTTCAACCATCGTAAGCGCTTAACAAATGTTTTATTATTATTATTATTATTATTATTATTATTATTATTATTACCCACACTGGGCAGTTAATAAATACCTTTAATACCACAGAGGAGAACAGGACATAGTGAATTCAATTTCAATGCCTTCCTAAAAAGCCATCTCCTCCAGGAAGACATCTCAGATTAATTCCCAAGCTTTCCTTCCAACACGTCTTCGCACTTTTGTACTTTTTCCCTTTCCTCAGCCCATATGCCTATGCGATTTTTATAAAGCTGTTATTTATGGACCCAGAACCGTGCTGTAAATGCTGAGATTGATACAAGATAAACTGATTTGACACAGTCCCTGGACTAATATTCTGAGAGGGAGGGAAAATGGTTATTGTTTCCCCATTTTACCAATGAGGAAACTGAGGCACAGAGAAGTTAAGGGGCTTTCCCAAAGACACACAGCCAAAAATAGCACTGCCGATTCCCAAACCCAAATCTCATGCCTTTCAGTCCTGGATTAGGCTGGGATTGGTAAAGTCACATATGACAGTATCACAAAGGATAATCAGTCAGTAAAACAATCAATCAATGGAATTTATTGAGTGTTTTCTGTGTGCAGAATACTGGACTAAACATTTGGGAGAGTACAGCATAACAGAGTTGGTAGTCACTGTTAACATTTACTATGTACCAGGCACTGTACTAAGCACTGGGGTAGATACAGGCTAATCAGGTTGGACCCGGTCCTAATCCCCAGTTTACAGATGAGGGGACTGAGGCACAGAGATGTGACTTGCCCAAGGTTACACAACAGACAAGAGGAGGAGGCAGAATTAGAACCCAGGTCCTTCCGACTCTCAGACCCGGGCTCTAGCCACTAGACCACGCTGATTCTCACACTCCTCCTCCACCTCTCAGTCAGGGTGTGAGCTGGGAGTGGATCCCCTCTAGGAGAAAATAAAATCCCTCCTGCTGGCCCTGGGGGTGCCAACAGGGGCCAGCGATCTGAGGAATTTGGAGGGGCAGGCGGGAAGCAGGCCCGCGAAGGAATCAAGAAAAAGTCCAGCATTCTTTCGCATCCGCTGTTCATTTCCCCCGCCTCTCCCACTTCACTGTGTGAGAACCGGGCCTCCGTGTGACTTGATTTCCCTGTCGGGAGCGGGGCTAAACTTTTCCGGCAGCTGCCGTCTCCTTTCTTCGTTTTCCTAAGCCCCGGGTGGCCTCTGCCGAATGCTTCGTCTAGCTGGTAGACCCCTGAGATCTCGTTAGGAAATCCACAATCTTGCATCTTATTAATAACTTTTTGAAGCACTCAACACGTTGCACTTTTAACGAGTCCACGAGAGACTCCCTGCAATGAGCAACTCTTGGTGACTAATTTCCACCAAGCTCGTTTTAGCCTGGGAGAGCCAAGTGTCAGAGCAACAGATAAGCTTCTGGTGGTTGTTGGGCTGCTGGAAGGGAGGGAGAGAGGAAGAGTCGCTAGGAGAACCGAGGCGGAGGGCGGAGGGTGTTGACACCCTCTCCCCCCATCTCCGCAATGTCCTAGGAGTGACCCCAGGCACGGTCCCAGCGGAGAGGAGGCCGAGGATGGAGTCGGCTGGGGGAATCAGCCAGTTTCACTCCTGATTGTAACAAAGCCAAGCTCTCAGCTCTCAGACTTCCTCAGCTGAGAACATGGATTCTCGTCCAAGCCTAGAGACTCCATTAAAATGCGATGGATGAGGTTATTGAAAACACAAACAAATGCACACATATACATACATTTTTATCCAGACGTGCATAGCCCCATACACACACACACACACACACACACACACACACACACACACACAAACAAACAGGCTCACACACATACATGTTAGTGTACATATATGCATATGTTTGTATGCAGCCATGCATATGTGCAAATAATAATAATACGGATGATGATGGTATTTGTTAAGCACTTACTATGTTCCAAGCACTGTTCTAAGCACTGGGGTAGATACCATGTAATCAGGTTGTCCCACGTGGGGCTCACAGTCGTAATCTTCATTTTACAGATGAGATAACTGAGGCACAGCGAAGTGAAGAGACTTATACAGACATCCATAAGCACACATTTCTATTCATTATATGCATTATATACATGGTATGCATATATCTATAATTCTATTCATTTATATTGATGCTATTGATCCCTGTTTACTTGTTTCCATATCTGCCTCCCCCTTCTACACTGTGAACCTGTTGTTGGGTAGGGATTGTCTCTATTTGTTGCTGAATTGTCCTCTCCCAAGCGCTTAGTACTGTGCTCTCCACACAGTAAGTGCTCAATAAATACAATTGCATGAAATATAATTGAATGAAATATGATTGAATTTGTGCATATGTGCATGTGCACAGATATATAAACGTGCATATGCATATGTGCAAACATACACCCACATGTATACGGGAATGCATGTATGTGCATTTGTACCTATATATGTATGCATACTCACAAATGCACCTGACTACACTCAGACATACGTGAATACATATACAGACATATAAGCGCACACCTATGTGGAGGAAGCAGTCTTGACTTAGTGGAACGAGCCCAGGTTTGGAAGTCAGAGGACGTAGGTTCTAATCCCGGCTCTTCCATTTGTCAGCTGTGCGACTTTGGGCAAGTCACTTAACTTCTCCGTGCCTCAGTTCCCTCATCTGTAAAATGGAGATGAAGACTGTGAGCCCCACGTGGGACAACCTGATTACCTTGTATCTCCCCCAAAACTTAGAACAGTTCTTGGCACATAGTAAGGGTTTAACATATACCACTGTTTTATTATTATTATTGTTATTATTATTATTATTACCTACACTCTCACACATACATATGCATCCATACATGTATACACGCACACTAGGGTGGCCATTTTCCAAACTTCTATACAGGACAAATTTGGTTTCTAGCTGTTTTTTCCCTATCCAATTAATCAATCAGCGATGTTTATCAGAGCCGACTGGGACCTCAATACTGAGCTAAGCATTGAGTTCTCTACTATAATAAGCATTCAGCATTAAGTACTAAGCACTGAGAAGGGTTCAAGAGAAGAAACAGACGCAGTGCCTTTCCCTCAAGGAGCTTACAATTCAATGGGGGGAGAAATCAAAAGTCTTTAAAAGAATAAAAGATGAAGGAAAAATGAGGTTTTAACAGGAAATGTGTCAGGATGAAATGACTGAATAAAAAATTGAGTAAGTGTAAGTATGTATAAGAATAAATACAACAATAGGCATATGCATAAATATGTATTAATCAATTGATAGTATTTATTGAATTACTTCTCTGTACAGAGCACTGTACTAAAGGCTTGGGAGAGTGTCAGTCTCCCCCTCTAGACTGTTAAATTCACTGTGGGCCCTATATGGGCATGGACTGTTCCAACCTTATTAATTTATACCTACCCCAGCGCTTAGTACAGTGCCTGGAAAATAGCAAGAACTCAGCAAATACCACTTAGAAAAAAATAATCGAATCAGGATTTCAACCTTCCCTAAGTGTGGTAAATTTTCCCCACAGTCCTCCAGGGGAACCAGCTCTCTGTATTAGTCCTTTTTGTACTGTTTGGAGCTACCAAATTCACAATACACAATCGATCACTTGATGGCATTTATTGAGCACCTACTGAGTGCTAACCCTATACTAAGTACTTTATAATTGTTATTATTATTATGATATTGTACTAAGCAGAGGGGTAGATACAACTAAATCGGGTCGGACACATTTCCTGTCCCACACTGGCCTCACAGTCTATTACATTTTTCTGCTTATTATATGGCATTTGTTAAACAACTCCCACGTGCCAGGCACTGTACTGAGCCCTGGGGTAGATGAAAGATAATCGGATAGGAAACAGTCCGTGTCCCACATGAAGCTCATGGTCTTAATCCCCATTTTACAGATAGGTTAACTGAGGCACAGAGAAGTTAACTGGCTTCTCTATGTAGAGGAGAGGGAGAACAGGGATGGAATCCCCATTTTACAAGGAGCCTGAGGCAGAAAAAAGTCAAGCGACTTGCCCGAGGTCAAGCAGCCGACAAGCAGAGTAGCCGGGATTAGAACTCAGGTCGTCTGACTCCCAGACCCATGCTGTTTCCAGTAGACCGTGCTGTTTCAAATCCATGAAGCACATAAGACAATAGCGCTCATTACAGTGCTCTGCACACAGCAAGCGCTCAATAAATACGATTGAATAGTAAGTCATACGTTTCCTTCCCTCGAATAAATTACAGTATAATGGAGATCCATGAGATCAACCTGTCACTGGCAGTTATTGAGCCCCTACTCAGTGGTAGGTATTGTACTAAATGCTTGAAAGAGTACGAGACACTTGTCCCAGACCCTCAAGAAATTTACAGGGCAAAGGAGATAACGTGCTATCAGTTTTACTCTTTTCATTCTATCACAGACCTATTGAGTGTTAGACACTGCACTAAATGCTGGGGAGGGTATATAAAAGAGTAGCAAAACTTATAGTAATAATAATAATGGTATTTGTTAAGTGCTCACTATATGCCAAGCACTGTTCCAAATGCTGAGGTAGATGCAAGGTAATCAGGTTGTCCCACGTGAGGTTCACAGCCTTCATCCCCATTTTCCAGGTGAGACAGCTGAGGCACAGAGAAGCGAAGTGTCTAGTATTCCATTCTCACACGTAATCATAATATCATTATTAACAGTATTAGTATTAATATCATCATCAGCATCAATATTATGGCATTCGTTAAGTGCTTACTCTGTGTCAAGCACTATACTTGGCATTGTGGTAGACACACGCTTAACAGGTCAGACACAGTCCCTGCCCCAAATGGGGCTCAGTTCGAAGTAAAAAGGGCAACATGATTTGAATCTCCATTTTATAGAAAAATAAACTGAAACACAGAAAAGTGAAATGACGAGCCCAATGTCAAACAGCAGGCAAATGGCAGAGCTGAGAGTAGAATCCAGGCCCCCTGAATTCCAAGCTCGTGTTCTATCCACTTCGCTACACTGTTTCTCTAAATCTGTCTGTACATTTATGTATATCTATCAATCAATCATTCAAGCAAGCAAGCAGTCATATTTACGGAGCACTGACCGTGCAGAACACTGTACCAAGCACCTGGGAGAGTACAATAAGCTTACAGACAACAGGGGGAGACAGACACTCAAATAAGTTATAGATTCAGTGTCCCTTTAATCCTTTATTCTCAGTCCACCAGCTGTCAGCCCCTTTTGATCTATTTCACTGATTAGAGCACTTGTTGAAGCGCGTACTATATGCCAAGCACTGTACTAAACACTGGGGTACACACAAGATGATCAGTTCACTCATGGGACTCACAGTTCAAGTAGGAGGGAGAAAAGGTATTGTACCCCCATTTTATAGATGAAGGACCTGAGACATAGAGAGTTCATTTAATTCATTCAGTCGTATTTATTGAACGCTTATCATGTGCAGAACACTGAACTAAGTGTTTGGGAGAGTACGATGTAACAATAACCTGACACGTTCTTTGCCCACAACAAGCTTACAGTGTAGAGCTACACTCAAGAACTACAGTATAGAGACGTGAAGTGACTTGCCCAGGGTTACACAGCAAGTAGGTGGTGGAGCCAGGATCAGAACTCACTGCGAGCTCCCTGTGGGCAGGGAAAAGGTCTGCTTATTGTTATATTGTACTCTCCCAAGTGCTTAGTACAGTACCTTGCATGCAGTGCTCTGCACACAGTAAGCACTCAGTAAATACAATTGAATGGAAGAAGGAATGAAAGGAAGCGCTCAATAAATGAAATTGACTGAATGATTCATGAATGAGGGAATGAGTCTCCTGTTGCGTTTTACCAAGCGCTTAGTCCAGCGCACCGGCTCCCCGGCGAATCCAGTCCATAGCGCTCCTATGGGTGCCAAAGAGACCCCAGCGGGCCTAACATCAGCCTCAGTAACTTCCGGAGGGCCCCTTGACCTCCTCGTTCCTCAGGCTGTAGATGACGGGGTTGAGGACGCCATAAAGCATGCCCACGAACCCGTCGCTTCCGGGAGAGTGACCGGAAGATGGCCGGATGTAGGTGAAGATGACGGGGCCGTAGAGGAGGCCGACGGCCAGCTGGCGGGAGTTGCAGGTGGACCAGGCCCGGCGCTTCTCCTCGGCCGAGCGGTTCTTCAAGGTGGCGGCCGCGACGAGGATGTAGGAGCCTAAAGTGATGGAGAAGATACTGATCCCGCCCACCGCCAGAGCGGGACAGGCCTGTCACCGGAGCGACGTCGCAATAGTACTAGCCCACCCGATTGGAGGGGCAGAAGGTCATAGGGAAGTTGAAGGACTCGTGCAGGGGGGAGTTGAGGAAGCGGGCCGGCCAGGCTCCGGCCGCCAGTGCGACGCAAACCCTCCCGTCCGTGAGAACAGCGTAGCAGATAGGGCGGAGGATGGCCAAGCGATGCTCAGAGGCCGTGACTGCCAGGAGGAAGACGTCCATCCCCACCGGGGCCACTAGGAAATAGAGCTGAAGGGTGCACCCGGACAACGAGATCGTCGGTCTCCGGTGGCTTGGCACCACAGTATCTTGGGCACCGGGGCGGTGGGGTGGGAGACGTCCAGCAACGACAGTTTGGCGAGGAAGAATTACATGGGCGTGTGGAGATGGCGGTCGGCGCGGAGGACGAGGAGGAGGGCACCGTTGGCCAGGAACGTGGCCGAGTAGACGGCATCGAAGGCCCCGAATCGCACCTCCGGCGGGTCCGACAGCCCCATCAGGAGGAGGCCGGTCACCCCAGTCCTGTTTCCCTCTGCCATCCGCGGGCAGTTAGCTCGATCCGACCGTGGGCAGGAAGGACCTGGGTGCTATGCTAATCCCGCTCATCTACTGGGTGACCGCGGGTGAGTCGCTTCACTTCTCTGGGCTTCGGTTTCCTCATCTGTAAAATGGAGACTGGAACTGTGTCCAGTCCTATTAGTTTGAACTACCCCAGAGCTTAGTACAGTGCCCGGCACATAGTAAGTGCTCAACAAATACTCTAAAGAAAAAAAATATCCTTAGAGTGGAACTGGTCTGGGGCTGGAAGTCAGAGGACCTGGTTCATTCATTCATTAATTCATTCAATCGTAGTTATTGAGCGCTAACTGTGTGCAGAGTATTGTATTAAGTGCTTGGAAAGTGCAATTGGGCAACAGATAGAGACAATCCCTACCCAACAACGGGCTTACAGTCCCGGCTCTACCATTTGCCTGCTGAGTGACCTTAGGCAAGGCACTTCACTTTTCTGGGTCTCAGCTTCCTCATCTATGAAATGGGGATTCTCTACCCATTCTTCCTCCTCCTTAGACTGTGTGTCCCATGTGGCACCTGGTGACCTTGTATCTACCCCAGTGCTTAGTACGAGTGGCACATAGTAAGTGCTTAACAAAACATGTTTTGTTGCCTTTCTCTCCCTTCTAGACTGTAAACTCGGTGTGGGCAGGGATTGTCTCTATTGTTGAATTGTACTTCCCAAACGCTTAATACAGTGCTCTGCACACAGTAAGCGCTCAATAAATACGATTGAATGAATGAATAAATGAATAATAATAACTTGCAACTACTCATTCGCTAAGCGCTTACTATGTGCCAGGCACTGTACTAAGCACTGGCATGCATACAAGGGTATCAGGTTGGACACAGCTCACAGTCTTAATCTCCATTTCACAGATGAGGTAACTGAGGCACAGAGAAGTGAAGTGACTCGTCCAGGTCACACAGCAGACAAGTCGGATTGGAGTCCAGATTCTTCTGACTTTCAGACCTGTGTTCTATTCACCAGGCGTTTAATACAAGGCTTGACATATAATAAGGGCTTAACAAATACCGCAATCGTGATTTTATCCAAATCTCTCCTGCTTTCTCTCTTAGCTCATTTCCTCCTTAATTGGCCTTGGGAAGCTGGTCCACCTCTCCTCACAGTCCCAAATAAAGTTATCAATTGACTCTTTGACCTTCTCCAGGCTAGGCTAAAAGTCCTTCGATCAATCAGTCGTACTTATGAAGCACTTATTCTGTGCAGAGCTCTGTACTAAGCACTTGGGAGAGTAAAATACAATAAAGCTTGGTAGACACATTCCCTGTCCACTGTGAGCTTACAGTCTAGAGGGAGAGACAGACATTAAACAGCGTGGCTTAGTGGCAAGATCCCAGGTTTGGTAGTCAGAGGATATGGGTCACTTTTAGACTGTGAGCCCACTGTTGGGTAGGGACTGTCTGTATATGTTGCCAACTTGTACTTCCCAAGCGCTTAGTACAGTGCTCCGCACACAGTAAGCGCTCAATAAATACGATTGATGATGATATGGGTCCTAATCCAGCCTCGTCCACCTGTCTACTGTGTGACCTTGGGCAAGCCACTTAAAATCTCTGTATCTCAGGTACCTCATTTGTAAAATGGGGATAAAGATCGTGAGCCCCAAGTGGGACAACCACTTATCTCCGGGTTTATAGCTCGGCACATAGTAAGTGTTTAACAAATATCATAATTATTGTTATTACTATAAATAAATTATGGATATTCCTTGATTCATTCTACTGTATTCATTGAGCGCTTACTGTGTGAAAACTCTGTACTAAGCACTTGGGAGAGTACAATATAAAAATAAATAGACACAGTCCCTGCTCAAAACGAGATGAACGTAAATGCTGTCGAATTGAAAGAGGAGTGAATAAAGGGAGCAAATCCAAATGCAAGGGCGACGCAGAAGAGGGTGGGAGAAGAGGAAATGAGGGCCTAGTCAGGAAAGGTCTCTTGGAGATTTGAAGGAGTGGAGAAAAAAAACCCGTTCTTCATTTTTCCCTCACCGAGGTTCTTTTCTGTTTTATATGTAGGGTGGTTTTTAAGAGCTTACTATGCGCCAGGCACTATGTACTAAGCGCTAGGGTAGGAATAAGCTAATCAGGCTGGACACAGTCCATGTCCCACGTGGGGCTCAGCATTTTAATCCCCGTTTTGCAGAAGAGGAACTGAGGTGAAGAGAAGTGAAGTGACACATCCAAGGTCACACAGCAGATCAGTGACAGAGTAAGGATTAGAACCCAGGTCCTCTGACTCCCAGGCTTAGGCTCTTTCCACTAGGCCAAGATGCTTCAGTTGATTGATTGATCAATTGATCTTTCGTGTAGGCTGTCTTCATCCACTACTTTTCGGTTCTCATTCTTTCCTTACCCCGAGATCACCTATCAGGTGTATCTCGCTCTTGTCTTTCTTCTCTCCTAATCCTCGCTGCTGTAGGTCTCCTGGCCTAGAGTTCTCTTCCCCTTAAAATAGCCTAGACCGAAGTCCTCCACATCTTCAAACTCCTCCTAAAATCCTACCTTTTCCAGGAAGCCTTCACCAATTAATTCTAATCATCCTGATTGCATCAAAACGATAGCCAGTCTTAGCACCTATAACCTTACATCCATCCTCAATATTTACATAGATAAATAAATCAACGGTACATTCAATCAATAAATTAATCAGTGGTATATATTGAGCACTTACTGTGTGCAGAGCGCTGTACTAAGCACACAGAAGAGGAAAATCTTCAGCCTGACACATTGCTAATCTGACATTCTCACCTGTTACGTCTGTTCTATGGTTCTATTGTACTCTCCTACGTACTTGGGGAACCAGTATGCCCTAATGAGTAGAGCACTGGCCTGGGAATCAGAAGGACCTGGGATCTAACGCCAGCTCTGCCACTTGTATGCTGTGTGACCTCGAGCAAGTCATTTCATTTCTCTGTGCCTCGGTTACCACATTTGTAAAATGGGGATTAAGACTGTGAGCCCTATGTGGGACAGGGGCTACGTCCAACTCAATTATCTTGAACCTACCCCAGCACTTAGTACAGTGCTTGGCATATAGAAATCACTTAACAAATATTACTATTATTATTATCATCATTAATACAGGCAGCAGAAAGGAATGATGCCGACTTGGAATTAGTCTCTAGAGCAGGAGTGGTGGCTGTTCTGTCTTTCTGAAGATCACGAGAAGCAGCGTGGCTTAGTGGCAAGAGCACGGGCTTGGGAGTCAGTGGTCATGGGTTCTAATCCCAGCTCTGCCACTTATCAGCTGTGTGACTTTGGGCAAGTCACTCAGTTTCTCTGAGCCTCAAAGTTATCTCAACTGTAAAATGAGGATTAAGACTGTGAGCCCCACGTGGGACAACCTGATTACTTTGTATCTACCCTTTCACTTAGAACAGTGCTTGGCACAGAGTAAGCGTTTAACAAATTATTATTATTATTGTTATTATCTCATCCCATCCTTTTTCTCCCCTTATACCTACATCCCCCCGCGAGGAGCTTCAGAAAAAGAACAACCAGAATCCTAAGGGGAATTTTACATTTGGTTCTGGAAATTTCAGTGTAAGCACGTTTTCCCGCATGTCCGGGTGCGTGCTTGCTAATTCTGTGGTATTGGACTATCTCAACCGCTGAGTACGGTACTGTGCACATGGGAAGCACTCAATAAATATAGATTGATTAATTGATGTCTTACCTCCTCCAGGAATTCTTCCCAAATCCCTTCCCCAGTTCCAAGTCGACCTCACAGCCTCCTTTGATGCTTATGTATTCATTCCTATCTTTGGCACTGATGGGCATATGCATACTGAATCAATTATTTATTCAGATGTTTCTCAATTAATTTCCCAGAATGCAAAGCAATATTCTTTAATGGTACTTGTTAAGTGCTTACTATATGTCAGGCATTCTATTAAATGCCGTGTTAGGTACAAGCTAATCAGATTGGACACAGGCCTTGTCCCACAAGGGGCTCAAAATCTTAATCCCCATTTTACAGATGAGGGAACTGAAGCCCAGAGAAGTGAAGTGTCTAGTTTGAGGTCATACAACAGACAAGTGGTGGAGCTGGGATTAGAATCCAGGTCCTTATGCCTCCCAGGGCCGTTTTCTATGCACTAGGACATGCCACTTTTCAGTATCGATCAATCAACAGTCGTATTTACCAAGCATTTACTGTGCTCAGAGCATTATACTAAGAGATTGGGAGAGTACAATAAATCGATGTAACAGAGTAGGTAGACATGTTCCCTGCCTGCAACGAGCTAACAGTCTAGATGGGGGAAACAGACATTCATAGAAATAAATTATGGATATGTACATAAATGCTTTGGGACTGAGGGAGGGGGTGAATAAAGGGAACTAATTCTAGGGCAAAGATATAGTCATTGGCCAATTCTAGCACTTCTGAACTTCTTTACACTTGTACCTCTGCTTATTAGGTTATTTATTTTAACCACTTAGTTGTAAATATTTCATTGTTTGTCTCCCTCACCAAAGTGTAAGTTTCTTCTTTCCTCTGTTCTTCCCAAGCACCTAGGACAGTGTTCCGCACCAAGTGGGCACTCAGTAAATACTACTGGTACTTGAACTGCTTCCTACAGTATCTTTTATCTTTCTACTGCTCCGATTATTTGTAAACCTTTTTTGTTTTTTTAATGATTCTATTGCAAGTTCCTACCATTACACTATAGTAGGGGCTTTATTATCAATAAGGTATTTGTTATGTGCTTACTATGTGCCAGGTGTTGTTCTAAGCTCTGGGGTAGATAGAAGGTAATCAGGTTGGATACAGTCCCTGTCCCACACAGTGTTCCCAGTTTTAATTCCCATTTTGCAGATGAGGAAACTAAGGCACAGAGAAGTTAATTGACTTGCCCAAGGTCACACGGCAGACAAGTGGTGGAGTCGGCTTTACTAGACTGTCAGCTCACTGTGGACAAGGAATATGCCTGCTATTTCTGTTGTACTGATTAGATTGCAAGCTCCTACTACTAAGAATAGGCAGGATTAGAGGGGGTGAATAAAGGGAGCAAATTCCAGGGCATATTTAAAGTCACTGGCGAATTCTAACACTTGTGAACGTATTTACACTTGCACATCTGTAACCCAGGTCCTCTGACTCCCGTGCCCAGGCTCTTTTAAAAAAAAATGATCCAAAACACAGCTTCATTTGCAGTCTGCTGGGGAAAGGTCAACCCTTCTCCCGAAACTTTTCACTTGTCAACATCTTATGTCTCTTCAGGTCATGATTCAGGCCCCCGGGAAAGGAGAGGGAAAAGGAAGTCAACAGCGAGATCAATTAAGTCAGAGTCCAGCCAGAGTCCAGCCTCGAACCTCCTCACTCTGCCTCGTTCTCGTCTGTCCCACCGTCGTCCCCAGGCCCATGTCCTATCTCTGACCTGGAACGCCCTCCCTCCTCACATCTGCTAAAGTAGCACACTTCACCCCTTCAAAGCTGTATTGAGAGCTCACCTCCTTCAGGAGGCCTTTCCGGACTAAGCCCCCCTTTTCCTCTGCTTCTTCTCCCCTCCCCGGCGCTCCGACTCCTTCCCTGTGCTCTACCTCCTTCCTCACTCCACAGGACCTGTGTATATTAGTACATATTGATTATTCCATTGATTTTATTAATGAGGTGAACATATCTATAATTCTATTTATCTATTATGATGCTATTGATGCCTGTCTACTTGTTGTCTGTCTCCCCCTTCTAGACTGTGAGACCGTTGATGGATAGGGATTGTCTCTATCTGTTGCCGAACTGTACTTTCCAAGCTGTATAGTATAGTGCTCTGCACACAGTAAGCACTCAATAAATACGGTTGAATGAATTGAATGAGCTAAGTTTATTTTGAGTTGTTACCAGTTCAGAGTAATGAGGAGAAAGTTATATCCTCAAGAGGAGAAAGCCTCACCTTGGAAACTTCGTGGAGCCGAAATCTGGGGTGTAATGGCCTCCTCTGTGCACTTTCTGATTGATCGGGTCAGAGACATCAGGGGCCAAAAGTTGCAATTGGTCCGCCGAGCCCGGCAGGAACATCCACTCTGAATGGTGATGGGGTAGCCGTGGCAACCTCACCAGGCACGTCAGGGGAGGGCCAGAGTCAACCCAAAATGGAGAGCTGAGCAAGAGAAAGAAGTGCGGCCTAATGACTAGAGAGATCATGGGCCTGGGAGTCGCAAGGACCTGGGTTCTAATTCCGGCTCCATCCCTTGTCTGCTGTGTAACCTTGGGCAAGTCACCTCACTTCTCTAGGTCTCAGTTCCGCCTCTCTGGGAGCGGGTGATGGGAGAAGTGAACTGCGATGTATGGGGGGGCGGGGCGTGGAAGCGTCCTGCTTCTATGTGACCTGGCTGATCAATCAGTAGGGCTCACAGTTTTAATCCCCATTTTAAAGATGAGGGAACTGAGGCACAGAGAAATTAAGTGGCTTGTCCAATGTCACAAAGAAGACGAGTGGCGTGGCAGGGATTAGAACCCACGTCCTCTGACTGCCCAGCCCGGGCTCTTGCCTCTATACCAGTAAGCACGTTGAGGGTAGGGAAGTGTCAGTTATATTGTCCTCTCCCAAGTGCTTAGTACAGTGCTCTGTACATAGAAAGAACTTAATAAATATGATTGAGTCAGAAAATCCTGGCTCTAATCCTTGCTCTGCCACGTCCCTGCTGTGTGACATTGGGCCAGTCCCTTTACTTCTCTGTACCTCAGTTCCTCCATCTGCAAAATGAGGATTCAATACCTGTTCTCCCTCCTACTTAGACTATAACCCTCTTGTGGGTCCTGATTATCTTGTACCTGCCCCAGCGCTTAGAAAAGTGCTTTGCGCATGGTAAGCGCTTAGCAAATCCTAAAAAAATCCTAAAAGTCTCCCCCATTCTATAACTATCCACTCTTGACCCCACCTCCCTTTCTAGTTATCACCCTATATCCCTCTACCATTCCTTTCCAAACTCCTTGAATGAGTCGCCTACACCCGCTGCCTCGAATTCCTCAACGCCAACTCTCGCCTTGACCCTATCCAATCTGGCTTCCGTCCCCTACACTCTACCGAAACTGCCCTCTCAAAGGTCACCAATGACCTCCGTCTTGCCAAATCCAACGGCTCTTACTCTATCCTAATCTTCCTCGACCTCTCAGCTGCCTTCGACACTGTGGACCACTCCCTTCCCCTCAACACGCTAGCCAACATTGGCTTCAGAGACTCCGTCCTATCCTGGTTCTCCTCTTATCTCTCCAGCCGTTCATTCTCAGTCTCCTTTGCGGGCTCCTCCTCCCGCTCCCATCCCTTTACTGTAGGGGTTCCTCAAGGATCAGTTCTTGGTCCCCTTCTGTCTACACTCACCCTCATGGTGAACTCATTCGCTCCCACGGCTTTAACTATCCTCTCTACGCTGACGACACCCAAATCTACATCTCTGCCCCTGCTCTCTCTCCCTCCCTTCAGGCTCGTGTCTCCTGCCTTCAGGACATCCCCATCTGGATTTCTGCCCGCCATCTAAAACTTAATATGTCCAAGACTGAACTCCTTATCTTCCCTCCCAAACCCTGCCCTCTCCCTGACTTTCCCGTCACTGTAGACGGCACTTCCATCCTTCCCGTCTCACAAGCCCGCAACCTTGGTGTCATCCTCGACTCTGCTTTCTCGTCCTCCCCTCACATCCAGTCCGTCACAAAAAACTGCCTGTCTCACCTTCATAACATCGCCAAGATCCGCCCTTTCCTCTCCATCCAAACCGCTACCTTGCTGGTTCAATCTCTCATCCTATCCCGGCTGGATTACTGCATCAGCCTCCTCTCTGATCTCCCAACCCACTGTCTCTCCCCACTTCAGTCTATACTTCACGCCGCTGCCAGGGTCATCTATGTGCAGAAACGTTCTGAGCATGTTACTGCTCTCCTCAAAAATCTCCAGTGGCTGCCAGTAAGCCTACGCATCAAGCAAAACCTCCTCACTCTCGGCTTCAAGGCTCTCCATCACCTCGCCCCCTCTTACCTCATCTCCCCTCTCTCCTCTACAGCCCAGCCCGCACCCTCCGCTCCCCTCCTCACTGTACCTCGTTCTTGCTTGTCCCACCGTCGACCCCCGGCCCATGTCCTCCCCCTGGCCTGGAATGCCCTCCCTCCACACATCCGCCAAGCTAGCTCTCTTCCTCCCTTCAAAGCCCTACTGAGAACAAACCTCCTCCAAGATGCCTTCCCAGACTGAGCCCCTCTTTTCCCTCTCCTCCTCCCCATTCCCGCTGCCCTACCTCCTTCCTCTCCCCACAGCACCTGTATATATGTTTGTACAGATTTATTACTCTAATTATTTTACTTGTACATATTTCCTATTCCATTTAATTTGTTAATGATGTGCATCTAGCTTTATTTCTATTTGTTTTGACGACTTGACACCTGTCCACGTGCTTTGTTTTGTTGTCTGTCTCCCTCTTCTAGACAGTGAACCCGTTGTTGAGTAGGGACTGTCTCTATATGTTGCCAACTTGTACTTCCCAAGCGTTTAGTACAGTGCTCTGCATACAGTAAGCGCTCAATAAATACGATTGAATTAATGAATGAATGAATGAACAAATACCATGCATTTTTTTCCTGTCCGAATTCTTTTCAACTCAATAGTATTTTCTGAGCACTTACTGTGTGCAAAACATTGTACTAAGCACTTGGGAAAGGACAATATAAAAACAGACACCTTCCTGCCCACAACGAGCTCAAAGTGTAGAGGCGGAGGCATGAAAAGGCCAGAGGCAGGACCATCAGGCCTTTGATTTCTCCACTATAATAATAATGATGATGGAATTTGTTAAACGCTTACTATGTGCAAAGCACTGTTATAAGCGCTGGGGGGATGCAAGGTGACCAGGTTGTCCCACGTGAAGCTCACAGTCTCAATCCCCATTTTACAGATGAGGTAACCGAGGCTCAGAAAAGTTAAGTGACTTGCTCAAGGTCACAAAGCAGACATGTGGCAGAGTCAGGATTAGAACCCATGACCTCTGACTCCCAAGCCCGTGCTCTTTCCACTGAGCCTCGCTGCTTCTCTAAACCAGACTAATTATCTAAGTTCTTACATGCTTACTTAATGCAGAGAGCTTTGAATTAAGCTCTTAGTACAGTGTTGTGTACACAGTTAGCGCTCAATAATTACGATTGAATAAATGTATTATGCACCATGAATTATTTATATTAATGTCTGTCTGTCTCCCCCTCGAGACTGAAATCTTGCGGTGGGGCAGGAAACGTGACTGTCGTATGTGTTGCTTTGCAATCTCCCGAAAATTTAGAACAGTGCCGTGCACATAGTAAAACGCTCAATAAATGAGCGGGGTGTCCTAGTGGCTACAGCACAGGCCTGGGAATGAGAAGGACCTGAGTTCTAATTCCAGGTCCACCACATACCTCTTGGGTGACCTTGGGCAAGTCACTTCATTTCTCTCTGACTCCCTTACCTCATCTGTAAAATAATAATAATCTTGGCAATTCTTATGTGTGTACAATATGGCAGACACTATATCCACCCCAAAGCTTAGTTCAATGCCTGGCACATAGTAAGGGCTTAACAAATGCTACTACTACTACTACTACTACTACTACTACTACTACTACTACTACTACTACTACTACTGCTACTACTACTATTATTATTATTATTATTATTATTAAGCGCTGGGATGGATATATGCAAATACAGTTGGACACAGTCCCTGTCTCACGTGGGACTCACAGTTTTGAGACTATTGTTCTGCTGTCCTCTCCCAAGCGCTTAGCACAGTGCTCGGGAGACACTCAACAAATAGGATTGATAGACACATGGCAGATTTTGACATGAGTGCTTTGCTGCTGAGGGACGGATGAATAACGGTGGCTCAAGTCTAATCCTAGACTGTAAGCCCGTTGTGGACAGGGAATGTGGCTGCTTATTGTCATATTGGACTCTCCCAAGTTTTTAGTACAGTGTTCTGCATACAGTAAGTGCTTATTAAATACGATTGAATGAATGAATGAAAGAATGAATGAAAGAATAATCCTCCTTCCAGTGGTCATGAAGAGGAGAGTTGTGTGATGTTTAAGATGTTCTTGGCAGGCACTGGAGTCATGGCAGCAGATGGATGCCAGCGTCGCCAAGAAGACCAGCAGCAGTAGGTGGAGGAAGAACAGGAGGAGGAAAGTCTTCCGGAGCTGAAGCCGGAGGAGGATGGAGGGTCCTGGGGGCGGGAGCCCGGCCCGGGAGAAGAAGACGAGTCCGGTCCTGAGAGCTTCCGCCAGTGCTTCCGATGGTTCTGGTACCGGGAGGTGTTGGGTCCCCGCCAGGCCCTGGGGCATCTGCGGGACCTGGGCCTCCTGTGGCTGAGACCGGACCGGCGCACCAAGAAACAGATCCTCGACCTGCTGGTCCTCGACCAGTTCCTTGCCATCCTGCCCTGCTGACACCTGAGCCTGGGTGCAGATCCAGCGCCCCGTGAGCGGGGAGGAGGCCGTGGGAATGTGGAGGAGCTGGAGCGGGAGGTGGAAGGGCCCGGACCACAGGTGAGTGGGGAAATGACAGTCGGGAAAAAGCGTCGTGGGGGTGGGAGGGCAGAATCTGGAAAGCGAGGCAGCAGCTGAACGGGGCAAAGATTCTGGGAATTTCGGGGACCACGGAATCCTCCCCGTGGAGCAGCTGGTCAGGGGTCGGTCCAGGGAGAGCCGGGGGGCGCGGGAATCCTGAGTCGGAAAGGCCAGACCCGGCTCCGGGAGATAGGACAAACTTTTTCCTTTCTTGACTGGGAGCTCGTTGTGGGCAGGGAACGTGTCTACCAACAATGTTACGTTGGACTCTCCCAAGCACTTAGTACAGTGCTCTGCACACAGTAAGCATTCAATAAATACGATTTTTTAACGGTCTTTGGTAAGCACTTACTATTTGCCGGGTACTGTTTTAAATGCTGGGGTGGATCCAAGCTAATCAGGTTGGACACATTCCCTGTCCACAGGGGGCTCACAGTCTTAACCCCCATTTTACAGACGAGGGGACTGAGGCCCAGAGAGGTGAAGCGACTTATCCAGGATCACACAGCAGACAGGTGGAGGGGCCGGGATGAGAACCCAGGTTCTTCTGACTCCCAGGCCCGGGCCCTATCCATTAGATCACATCGCCTTAAGGACTGGCTCTTCCCCTTCCTCCCAACTGTGCCCCCCCAAGCAGTTTCCTGGATTCCCAGTCCCCTCAGCAATTCCTTCCCTCTTCTCCCTAGTGGGTGTGGACCCTCAGTAGACCAGGCCTCTAATCCGGCTCTTCCACTTTCCTGCTGTGTGACCTCGGCCCAGTCACTCGACTTCTCTGGGCCTCACTTTCCTCATCGGTAAAATGGGGATTCCATACCTGTCCTCCCTGCTTTTGAACTGTGAGCCCCAAGTGGAACGGAGACTGTCTGCTCTGATTATCTTGTATCTGCAGTTAATGCAGAATACAGCACTGGGCATGTAGTAAATGCCGAGAAGAATCATGCCGTATTGGACAGAACCTGGACCTAGGGAATCAGAAAGACCTGGATTTTAATTCCAATTTTGCCACTTGCTTGGTGTATGGCCTTGGGCAAGTCACTTCACTTCTCTGTGCCTCACTTCCCTCATCTGTAAAATGAGCATCAGAACTGTGAACCCCACATAAGGCAAGGAAATGTGTCCAACCCGATTGCCTATATCTACTCTAGCGCTTAGTACAGTGCCTGGCAGACAGTAAACATTTAACTGATACCACAATTATTATTCTTCATTTCTCTGTGCTTCAGTTACCCGCATCTATAAAATGGGGGTTAAAACTGGGTCCCATGTAGGACAGGGACCAGTTGTCTCTACCTACCCCAGTGCTTAGTACAGGGTCTGCCAAGTAGTAAACACTTAACAAATGCCATTTTTAAAAAGTTAGTGAAAAAACACCGGAAATATTACAGTTATTATCATTATTATCAATCATTGATTCAATCATATTTATTGAGCACTTACTGTGTGTTTTGCAGACAGTACTAATGACGTTGTGTCTTCCTTATTATCTGCAGGTCCCGGCCTGAACACTGAAGCAGAAAGGCTTCTGGGAGGAGACGGCCTCCCTGAGAGCAGCACAAGAGCCCGCCAACTTCCGGCTCCGGCCCGGGGGCTTCAGGGAGTCCAGCCCCTTGCAAGACAGGGATGAGCAGCCTCATATGTAGGAAGGGAAGAGGACGGGGAGGGGATGATGGCGAATCGCCAACAAGCTTTCTTGGCTTTGGGGTTGGGTTGTCCTCCCCGCGGTCTCCATAGCCCCTCCCAGGGGCGGAAGGACGCCCCAGGCCCAGGCCGAGAGGTTGGGGTGGTTCCTTTCACGCCTGCCATGAGGATGGGAAGTTTGTTGGTCCCACTTTTACCAGGTCGGAGTGAGACCCCTCTCCCATCTGTTTTCCAGGGAGGGTCAGGTCCCACTGACGACCCTGTGTATATATGTACATATTTCTTATTCTCTTTATTTTATTACCGATGTGCCTATATCTATAATTCTATGAATTTATATTGCTGCTATTGATACCTGTTTATTTGTTTTGATGCCTGTCTCCCCTCTTCTAGACTGTGAGCCCGTTGTTGGGTAGGGATTGTCTATCTTTGTTGCTGAATTGTACTTTCTAAAGGCTTAGTGCAGTGTTCTGCACACAGTAAACACTCAATAAATACGACTGAATGAATGAATGACCCCTTTCTCCTCTCTCACCTTGTCTCGCTGTTTTCGGAACCCCTCTCCCCCAAGAAGGCCACACGAGACCCTGGAGGACAACGGCCGAGACCCAAACAGCCTGGGGTACACATATGAGCCATTCTCACTTCCTGCCCACCCCCAATTCTTTGTGTGGTGTTTATTAAGCACTTTTATGTGACACTTTTCTGCTGTGTGATGTAACCTTGGGCAAGCCCACTTCCCCACCCCCTCGGTTCTCCTGTGTCACCCCCTTCCCACGCACGGCGCCGCCGTACCCAATACCCGTCTTTGCAGGGGCCGGTGTCTTTGGAGGACATATCCGTGGAGCTGAGCCGGGGACCGGGCCCAGCGACAGCTTTGCCGGAACGTGATGCTGGACAACTACCGCAACGTGACGTTGCTGGGTGAGGGCCGTTGGGGAGTCCATCCTTCCTCACGAGGAGGTAGGTCGCTGGGATTCCGGGGTCCTGAAACTCAGGCCCTGCCGGGGGCGGCTACTTGGGAAGCGGCTTGGTCGGAGAGGCTGGCGAGGGTGGGTGCCCGAGAACCCCGGAGGAGCGGTCCTCAGGCAGAGCTGGAGTTCCCTGTCCGGGCAACTTCCGGGCAGGCTGCCTCGGTTCACCAAGATGCCTCTCCTCATCCCTGTGCCTCGGAGTCTTTTGCTCCTTCGATCGTATTTATTAAGCGCTTACTGTGTGCAGACTACTGGAAGAAACGCTTGGGACAGGACAGTACAACCATAAACAAACACATTCCCTGCCCACCATGAGCTTATAGTCTCGAGGACGATCTTTCTCTCTCTACCAAGTGCTTAGCACAGTGCTTTGGCACAGAGTAAGCGCTTACCAGCTACCACTAAAATAGGCATGGTGACACGAGCGCTCCCCTCAAACTATTCTTAATCTTGCTGGGACCAGCTGACAAACGTTTTCTCTCTTCGCCTCTGTCTCTACCTTTCTTTCGTTCTCTGTCTCTGTTTTCTCTTTTTCTTTCTCTCTCTCCTTTTTCTCTTTTTTTCTCTGTCTGTCTCTCCTTTTTCTCTCTCTGACTCTTTTTGTCTTTGATTCTATCTCTCCTGATTCTCTTTCTCCAATTGTCTTTCTCTCTCTCTGTCTTTTTCTTTGTCAATACTTTTCTCTTTCTCTCTCTGCCTCTCCTTTTTCTCTTCCTCTCTCTGTCTCTCTTTTTTCTCTTTCTCTCTCGCCTCACCCCTTCTCCATCTCCTCCTCCCTCTCCCTCTCTTCCCCTCTCCTTCTCTCGTGATCTCCCTCTCTCCCTCCTCTGCCATCCCGACCCACCAATTTGTCAGATCAGGTGAAGACACCGGACCCTTGACCCCGTTGTGTTGGTTGGACTCTGGCGTTCCGGAGGAAGGGCCGGAGTCATCCTGGGCCCTGCCGGGTGGAGGACACGGCCGTCAGCGAGGCGCAGAGCCACCGGACGGACAACTTTCCTGGGGGAGCTTGGGGAGAACCCCCGCCCGGTGGGTAGGTTTCTCTCGGCCACAGTCCCCGGAAGGGGGAGCCCCCACTGGAGAACACACGGACAGCGAGGACCGCCCCGCAGCGAGCCTGCGCTCCATCGCCCTGCCCCGAGTGGCCAACCACGAGCGGGGCCGCGCCAACCTGTCCCGGCTGGCCCGAGACCGCAGCGTCCTCGAGGCCGGGAATCCCCCCGCCGGCCGCCGGCACCCGGCCCTCGGCCCAGGGGCCGTCACCCACCCGGGGACCCTCGCGGGAGAGAAACCGGTACTGCAGCCTGCGGGAGCGGCTCTGGTGACAGGCCCACCGGACAGTGTCCCCAAAGCCCCCGCGAGTGTGGAAAGGCCTTGAGCACCTCCTCCGACTCGGCGAAGCACCTGGGGATGCTCAGCAGAGAGAAACCTCTACAACCCAGCGGCCAAGGGAGAGCCTCCAACCAAGTGCTTAGTGCAGTGCTCTGCACATAGTAAGCGCTCAATAAATACGATTGAATGAATGAATGAATGAATGACGGGCCGATCCTCGCCGTGCCCCGGGGAATCCACGCCGGAGAGAGGCCTCCCGGGTTTCCCAAACGTGGGAAAGGCTTCCGGACCAGCCTAACGGGAATGGAAGTCCAGACGTAGCATAAGACTATGATTCTCTGAAGGCTCTCGGCCTCGAGCCTCCACAGAAGCCTCTCGACAGGCTGTGATGGACTGGATCGGTGGCTGGGCTGGGCCCCATGGGGATCCGATGGAGAGCGCGGGGGACTAATGAGGGTTCGCTTCCGTGGGAACACGTTGGGGAGGGCCAAGGGCAGCTGCCTGGACCAGTGGGGAGTGGCCTCATTCCAATGAAATGATTTAACGGGCCGGCCTTCAGGACATGGAGCCACTCAGTGCCTTGATGGTTGGTTGTGTGGTAAACTGTCCCGAGAGCGAAGGGGATGAAAGAAGCCTGATTTCGAACGAATATAGGGTATCTGCATTCTCTGCGCTACACCTCACAGGGAGTGGTAGCGAGTACTTAAAATTACCATAATTACTATCCATATCAATCGGAAAACCTTCTAAACAACCACCGCCAGTGCCCATGGCCTCGGGCCCCGCCGCGGGGCACGATGGGACTGGTAGTTAGGGAGGTGGAGGTGAACGCCAGTCAAAAGCGAGCATCAGACTATGACTCCCAGAGGTCTTTGCGCCCCGATCCGGCACGCCACGATCCCTCCCACGGCGACACGGTCGCATTCTATGGGTGGGTGCCTGGGCTGGTCTCTGTCGCCTCCCCTTTCTCCTCTTAGCAAATCGCGGGTGTGGGGACTGTAGGACCAGATCAGAGGCAGCCTGTATCCCACATCGGGGGTCACAGCCTGTGGAAGAGAGTTAACACCTAGTTCATTCTCAGATTTACAGGAGTGTCAGCTGAGGCACAGAGATTCCGAACTACCTCAGCCAAGGTCACAAAAGTGTCGCAATCGGGACTTAGTCCCAGGTCTGCCACATCCCAGCCCTGAGCCCTTTCTAACTCGCGTCGCTACTTCACGAGGGTGGTACTAGGTTGTTTCGATGGCGGTGGAGCTCTGGGAATCCAGAAGAGCCGGCCTGGCCAGATGAATCCGACAGCTGTCATCTTGTGGTATATCTGGAGTATTATATAGGCGCTCAAGCAATGCTTCAGTCCTTTTAAACTTCATCATCCTCTATGACGTCCTCAGACTGGGGAAACATATTTTTGTCCCTCCTCCCTTTGACATTTTCCAGTTTCGTGGGTCAGGGACCATGTGTACTAGTGCCCCCGGACACCTCCAACTACACATATCCAAAACAGTCCTCCTTATCTCTCAATTCGAACCCTGTTCCGGCACCTGCTTTTACATTGGTCTCTTTGTTTATTCCTCTACTGGTATTTCTTCATAAGCGCTTGCTATGTGCCAGGTACTGTCCTCAGCCCTGGGGTACTTTCAAGCTAATCTAGCTGGACACACTCCTGCCCCACAAGGGACTCACAGTCTTCACCTTCCCTTTAAAAGATGAGGTAACTGAGGACCCGAGAATTAATTCCTTCCTTCCTTCCTTCCTTCCTTCCTTCCTGCCTTCCTGCCTTCCTGCCTTCCTGCCTTCCTTCCTTCCTTCCTTTCTTCCTTCCTTCCTCCCTTCCTCCCTCCCTCCCATCTTCTCCCTCCCTCCCTCCTTCCCCGGAGGAGAATGACGGGAGTGGTCGTTGGGTAGGCGGATGTGAACGAGCATTTGGAGCGACTTTGGTGTCTCCGTGTTTCGGATGCGACATATAACGGGGACTGGTAACAGGTATTGAACAAATAACATGATTACTATCATTAGGAATGGGAAAACACTCTGAACATCCGCCTCCCGCATCTTCCGCGCTCTGCAAACTGGCTGCGGTTCCCCTGCATGGCATGATGGGAGTGCTATTTCGGTAGGTGGAGATGAACGCTGTCTAGAACGAGCATCACACTACAACTCCCAGAAGTCTTTGTGCCCCAAGCCACGGTGCCACTTTCCCTAACCTCGCGACAGGGATAGACATGGCGCCTGGCCCCACAACTGGGCATACCTGGAGAGGTAGTTCGGTATGCGGGGGTGAACGCTGTCTAGTACGATAATCACACTACAATTCCCAGAATACTTTATGTCTCGCGGCACCACGCCACTCTCCTCCTCGGGAAAAGGGCCTGGCATGGCTGAGGCTCTGCCAAGGGGCATGATGGGCATCTTAGTTCAGTAGGCGGAGGTGAACGCTGTCCAGAACGAGCATCACAATACAATCCCCAATTCCCTTTGTGCCCTGAGCAGCCATGTCACTCCCCCTCACCTCGTGGCAGGGCCAGGCGTATCCGCGGGCCTATCCGCAGGACATGACCGGAGTGGTAGTTCCTTGGGCAGAGGTAACACTGTCCAGAACGAAAGTCAGAATATAACTCAGAACCCTTTGCCTCAGGAGCCCCGAAGTCACTCTTACTCACCATGCGACAGGTCTTGAATGTCTGTGTTCGGGCTTGAATGTCTGTGTCCGTGACCGGGATCGACTTCATAGGAACCCTACGGATAGGGAGGGGCCTAATGAGGGTTCGCTGTTGTGGGATCATCTTCGTGAGAGACAGGGCCATCTACATTTGACAGCGGGGAACGGGCTTATTCGAAAGTAGGGATATGTTATAACCCAGGCCGGATTAGGTGCCCGAACACGCTATGTAGAGCCACTCAATGCCTTGACACTTGGTTGTGTTGGTTGGTTGCTTTGACTCTTGGTTATCATCATCAATCGTATTTATTGAGCGCTTACTGTGTGCAGAGCACTGTACTAAGCGCTTAGTACAGTGGTTGTGGTTTCTGGGAGGGTATGGAATTAAAGGGGCCTGATTTGAAGCGAAGTTGGGATCTGTGTTCTCTATTCGACACCTCAGGGAGGAGTGGTAACAGGTACTTAACAAATAAAATGGTTACTAAGATTATAAATGGGAAAACGTCTTAAACGTCCTCCTCCCCTGCCTTCCGCGCTCCGCATAATCTCCGCGGCTTCCCCACGGGGCATTAGGGGAGAGGTATTTCTGTAGGCGGAGGTGAACGTTGCCTAGAACGGGCAACACACTACAACTCCCAGAAGTCCTTGTGCCCCGAGCCGCCATGACACCCATCCTGACCTCGTGACAGGGCCAGACATGAACTCGGGCCTATCTTGGGGGGCATGTCCAAGATTGAACTCCTTGTCTTCCCTCCCAAACCCTGCCCTCTCCCTGACTTTCCCATCTCTGTTGACGGCACTACCATCCTTCCCGTCTCACAAGCCCGCAACCTTGGTGTCATCCTCGACTCCGCTCTCTCGTTCATCCATCACATCCAAGCCGTCACCAAAACCTGCCGGTCTCAGCTCCGCAAATTTGCCAAGATCAGCCCTTTCCTATCCATCCACACTGCTACCCTTCCCATTCAAGCTCTCATCCTATCCTGTCTGGACTACTGCATCAGCCTTCTCTCTGATCTCCCATCCTCGTGTCTCTCCCCACTTCAATCCATACTTCATGCTGCTGCCCGGATTGTCGTTGTCCAGAAACGCTCTGGGCATGTTACTCCCCTCCTCAAAAATCTCCAGTGGCTACCAATCAATCTGCGCATCAGGCAGAAACTCCTCACCCTGGGCCTCAAGGCTGTCCATCACCTCGCCCCTTCCTACCTCACCTCCCTTCTCTCCTTCTACAGCCCACCCCACACCCTCCGCTCCTCTGCCGCTAATCTCCTCAACGTACCTCGTTCTCGCCTGTCCTGCCATCGACCCCCGGCCCACGACATCCCCCGGGACTGGAATGCCCTCCCTCTGCCCATCCGCCAAGCTAGCTCTCTTCTTCCCTTCAAGGCCCTACTGAAAGCTCACCTACTCCAGGAGGTCTTTCCAGACTGAGCCCCTTCTTTCCTCTCCCCCTCGTGCCCCTCTCCATCCCCCCATCTTACCTCCTTCCCTTCCCCACAGCACCTGTATATATGTATATATGTTTGTGCATATTTGTTACTCTATTTATTTATTTATTTATTTTACTTGTACATATCTATTCTATTTATTTTATTTTGTTATTATGTTTGGTTTTGTTCTCTGTCTCCCCCTTTTAGACTGTGAGCCCACTGTTGGGTAGGGACTGTCTGTATATGTTGCCAACTTGTACTTCCCAAGCGCTTAGTACAGTGCTCTGCACACAGTAAGCGCTCAATAAATACGATTGATGATTGATGAATGGAATTAAAGGAGCCTGATTTGAAGCGAGGTTGGGATCTGTGTTCTCTATTCGACACCTCAGGGAGGAGTGGTAACAGGTACTTAACAAATAAAATGGTTACTATCATCATAAATGGGAAAACGTCTTAAACGTCCTCCTCCCCTGCCTTCCGCGCTCCGCAAAATCTCCGCGGTTTCCCCGCGGGGCATTAGGGGAGAGGTATTTCTGTAGGCGGAGGTGAACGCTGCCTAGAACGGGCAACACACTACAACTCCCAGAAGTCCTTGTGCCCCGAGCCGCCATGACACTCATCCTGACCTCGTTACAGGGCCAGACATGAACTCGGGCCTATCTTGGGGGGTATTCCGGGAGTGGTAGTTCGTTGGGCAGAGGTAAACGCTCTTTTAGAACAAAGGTCAGAATAGCACTCTCAGAACTCTTTGTCTCACGAGCTGCCAAGCCACTCTGCCTCACCTCGCAACAGGTCTTGAATGTCCGTGTGGGTGACTGGGCTCGACCAAATAGAAACCCTACAGATAGGGTGGAGACGAATGAGGGTTGGTGCTTGTGGGAGCATCGTCGGGATAGACAAGGACATCTGCATTTGACAGGGCGGAGTGGGCTTATTCAAGTGCAGGGATGTGTTGTAACCCAGCCCGGGTAAGATGTCCGAACGGAGTATGTGGGGCCACTCAGTGTCTTGACACTTTCTGGGGGCAGATGAGCTTAAAGAAGCCTGATTTGGAGCGAGCTTGGGGTCTCCTTGTTCTCTATGCGACACCTCACGGGGAATGGTAACATGTACTTAGCCAATAACATAATTACCATTATTACGAACGGGAGAACGCTTTGAACATCCGCACTCCACACCTTCCGCGTTCCTCTAAATGGCCGCCGCTTACCCGCAGTGCATGACGAGAGTGGTATTTCGGTAGGCAGAGGTGAACACTGTCTAAAACGAGCATCATACTACAACTCCCAGAAATCTTTGTGCCTCGAGCTACCATGACACTCTCCTTCTACATCCTAGAGGGCCCGACACGGCCTAGGCTCCCCCCGGGGAATAATAGGAGTTGTAGGTCAGTAGGTGGAGGTAAACGCTGTCGAGAACGAGAATCGCACTACAACTCCCAGAAGTCTTTGCTCCCCGAGCCGCCATGCCACCCTCCCTCTCCCCCCACAGGGCCTGATTTTTGGCGGGCCCCGCTGCGGGCCATGCTGGGAGATGTAGTTCGGTAGGCGGAGGTGAATGCTATCTAGACGGAAGCTCACACTACAATCATTCTCTATGTTCTCTACGGTAAACCTCACGGGGAGTGGTTTCAGGTACTTAACAAGAACCATAATTACTATCATTATGCATGGGAAACCGCCCTGAACATCCTCCTCCCGTGCCTTCTGAGCTACTGTAAATGGCTGCTTCTCTTTCGCGCGGCATGACGGGAGTGGTAGTTCGGTAGACGAAGGTGAACGCTGTCTAGAACGACCATCATATCAGAACTCCCAGAAGTCTTTGTCACCGAGCCACTATGCCACTCCCCCTCACTGTTCTGGCAAATCCCAACAGATGCCGTCCCTGCGTAACGGGAAGGCCCAGGAATTCCGAAGAAGGAGGCAGACCACGCCGGTTTTTTGAGTTATAGAGGTTAACTGTGGGGAGGTATACTCGCAGACCGTCCCTGGGTGGCTGCAGAGCCCCGAACAGCACACCACAGCCCCCCAACCCTATGGGCAGGGTTTATATAGTCGCCGCAGACTATGAGCTCGCTATCAGTTGTTTATAGCTACATCCTGGGAATATGGGGAGGGCTAACCGGTACGAGGTGGGCTTCGTATAAGCACCCCAACGCAAGGCTACACTAAATGTTGCGAAGTGGGAACTGTTCCCAATCAGATAGACACCCTGGAAAAATGGCCCGCTCTCCCAGAGGGATGAGACAGCATTCTAGGGACGTAAACTAAGAAGCAGAACATGGAAAAGCGGATCGGGGCCGGGGCATTACCACTACACCCCACCCCTCCCGCCCTGCACTTACAATCTGGCGCACAGTTCGTGGGGGGCCCAGATGACGCTCACCACAGGGCGTAGACACCGGATCCCAGAAGATGTGTTCAGACAGGCGATGGAGTCCACTGTTTGTTCCCAACACAGGGGAAACGTCCTTGCCAGCTGCCCCGAAGCTGTGGTGACCCATATTCTCCCCATCCGGATCTAGTGGAGGCCGACAAGTCACATCACGTTGAACAGGCCTCGAGTCTTCCGATGGGCCTCCCAACGACTCTGGTTCTTATAGTCCCTTTGGGATCGCCAAAATTGTTAAGGAAATTTCTCTCGCATCCCTGGATCGTATGCCTGTCTCGAGACAGGGTTCGTGGCCCCCGTGGGAGGTAGTCCTACTTGGCGCAACAGACAAGGAAAAGTTACACAGACACAGAAGAGACAGGCATGACTAGTCTTGAGGTTAACCCTAAAATGGCTCACCAGGAGAAAGACGCTGTTTATTGTTAGCGCCAATTTTTAAAGGGTTACAGCTTTAGGTTGAATCTTGATCATTCACTGGAATTCGTGATTGGTGGGTTGCCATGGAGCCAATGGAGACATCGGGAAGCCCCGCCCGCAAGTTCTCATTATCTTGAAAGAAGGCAGAATTTCTCATTTATATCTAATTATCGATGCCCCCCTCTACCGCGAAGTTCTAGTTTCGTTCGAGGTAACTTGCTCTACGCATGAGCTAGGGCTCAGGGATTGGCTCAGACCCTTTTGGATGCCTCGGGGTTTAGCGAACCTTTACTGAATCCCGGTTCAGCATCTTATAGTGCGGATAAGAAAATTAAAGCTCAGGGATTGGCTGAGGCTCGCACGATTTTTTTTCTCCAACATTCGCCCCTTTGAACCTAGGCGACATAGCGGTTGCTGCAGGGTCATTTCAAGATTCGACATTTCATGTCGAGGGCGTCTTGGATTCCCAGGGCCTTTCTCCTTCACATACACTTCCTCTAACCCTTCATACACATATGGTTCACTGCCCTTCACAGGCCGGAACAGAGCCTCACAAGGGAAAATTACGACATCTGCGCGTGGCCTGGTGCGAATCTGGAGAGGGACTAGCGTGAGCCGAGGAAAGAACTACTCTGCAACTCCTCCAGCTAAACCTAACCCTTCCTCCTCGAGTACAATGATCTTGCACGAGGCCGACGCCTAAATGCAATGCTGCTTTGAGGTCTTCTCTATGGGTACTGTAAAAAAACAATCCTGTACTTCTGGGTCACAGGCTTTGAAGAGTTCCTGGCCTTTCAGGAGCCGAGGTGGCAGTTCAGTGATGATTCTTTTGCTGGACCAGTCTGGAAGTCAGGCAATCCTAATCAGAGACTTGTGAGGCAGACAAGTACCCAGGAGCATCATACGGTCAGATGATAAAGTATGAAATAATAATTTTTCCTAATAACATTTAAAAATTATTCTTAACTCATTCTTAAAATTATTAATAACAATTTAACAATCCTTCCAATTATTATCCTTGTGTTGCTTTCCAAATACTGGGGATACGATGACTAATCCTTCCTAGTCCCTTAAAAGGAAAATCGTAAAGACAAAGTAGGCATCCCAATCTGTACATATATATGATACCGAATAACATGCATTTGCATTTAGCCCACTTAGCTGGGCTATAGCAGAGAAATCACACAAAACTTTCATTGTTAACGCTTAACATAATGGAAATTTTTTATTAAAGACCACTTGAACTAATTTAACAAACAAGGATGAACAATTAACCCCCATTTTGACATTCAATTTGTAATATTTAGAAATTAAATTTGTACTTTGTGAGCAGTAGTCCCCATATTAGTCTCCCTAAAATCAATGGCAGACAAGGTTTCTCAGCCTAACTCTATTTTAGTTACTTCTTAAAATACAATTTAGGAGAAGACAACGCCAGATTCAATTATCATTCCTAGTTTTCCCTCCCAATCTTTACTACTTTTACCCCAACAATATTCCTTTATGCCGAATTTTAATATTCCAGTTTATCAAAATTATACAAAGGACCACCGTCTGGACTACTGCATCAGCCTTCTCTCTGATCTCCCATCCTCATGTCTCTCCCCACTTCAATCCATACTTCATGCTGCTGTCCGGATTGTCTTTGTCCAGAAAGGCTCTGGGCATGTTACTCCCCTCCTCAAAAATCTCCAGTAGCTACCAATCAATCTGTGCATCAGGCAGAAACTCCTCACCTTCGGCTTCAAGGCTCTCCATCACCTCGCCCCCTCCTACCTCACCTCCCTTCTCTCCTTCTACAGCCCACCCCGCACTCTCCGCTCCTCTGCCGCTAATCTCCTCACCGTGCCTCGTTCTCGCCTGTCCCGCCATCGACCCCCGGCCCACGTCCTCCCCCGGGCCTGCAATGCCCTCCCTCTGCCATCCGCCAAGCTAGCTCTCTTCCTCCCTTCAAGGCCCTACTGAGAGCTCACCTCCTCCAGGAGGCCTTCCCAGACTGAGCCCCTTCCTTCCTCTCCCCCTCGTCCCCCTCTCCATCCCCCATCTTACCTCCTTCCCTTCCCACACCACCTGTATATATGTATATATGGCTGTACATATTTATTACTCTATTTATTTATTTATTTATTTTACTTGTACATTTCTATCCTATTTATTTTATTTTGTTGGTATGTTTGGTTCTGTTCTCTGTCTCCCCCTTTTAGACTGTGAGCTCACTGTTGGGTAGGGACTGTCTCTATGTGTTGCCAATTTGTATTTCCCAAGCGCTTAGTACAGTGCTCTGCACATAGTAAGCGCTCAATAAATACGATTGATTGATTGATTGATTGATTGATTACTCTATTCATTTATCTTACTTGTACATATCTATTCTATTTATTTTATTTTGTTAGTATGTCTGGGTTTGTTCTCTGTCTCCCCCTTCTTTACTGTGAGCCTGCTGTTAGGTAGGGACTGTCTCTATGTGTTGCAGACTTGTACTTCCCAAGGGCTTGGTACAGTGCTCTGCACACAATAAGCGCTCAATAAATACGATTTATTGATTGATTGACATACAAAGGACCATATTTTCCTTTCACCACACATTTGGTTAATTCCATAATGAACATATCGAGACAATCTTCCTTATTCATATCATCACACTTACAGCAGCCAGATATATATATATATATATATATACATTCCAAATAAATCAAGATGACTTTTTGTATTTGATTTGCTTATATACCTCTTTTTCCAAGTTAGCAAAGTTAGCAAAACTTACTGCAGTAGAATTTCAGAAACAATGATTAAATCACCACCCCTACTGTTACTCCTAGGCTGGGAGCACGCTGGAAAATTCACTCCTTCTAGAGGGATATGCCTTAGATTGAGGAGGGCAATCATTCCCTTGAGGGAGGCAACCCTTTGCTAGAAGCAGGTGCCTTCTCTCAAAGGAATTTCCTTTGATATTCCAAACTGATAGCTGTGACCCTGAAGGCAAATTGGTTAAATCTCCTACCCCCATGCCTTACCTGCATTATGTCCACCACCAGAACACGCTCCGGTATTGGGGAGATGTACACCTGACATGGTGTTGGGGTTAGGAGGCCGACCTTGAGGGTCAACGTCACCGCCTTATCCCTGACAGCAGTCCCACAGTATCTGCCAATTGCCATTACAGGACCCTGAAAGCGGGAGATGTTACCGCAGATAAAGGTGCACTCCGCCCCCGTGTCTACTAAAGCTAAAACACGCTGCTTGTTAGTGCGGGACCAGTAAATCACTAGCTCCACGTGAGGCCTCCGGTCGCCCACCCGGCCCGCACTTCGGGGAGACCTTGGCCTTTCTCCTAGAGGAAGGGTCGCGATGGGGCCCACCCCCTGGGGTCTTCCGCCTCCGCCCCGTCGCCAGCGGCTTCATCACTACACTCCCCCTTCTCCCAGGGGCTCCATGTTTTCGCGTTCCACTCCGATCGGGAGTTAATGGTGCACACTTGCTGCCGGAGCATTTGTCGCCCCGCTAGTCTCACAAAGCGGCAAGCAAAACGCCCCAACCTCTGTCCTCTAACCTCCATTTCCTTCCTCTGCTCTTCCAGGCCGTCCGACAGCCCAGAGGCCAACAGTGTAGTGGAGGTCCGGGCAACCCATTACCAGGATAATTCATCCTCCAGACTCCGGAGATGGGCTTCCACCCTTAACTGGGCTTCGGTCATCAAACGGGCAGCCCACAGGAGGGGCCAGGCTACCGCCGCTGACCCCCGTTTCCAGGACCACTCCGCGATTTACCCCGCCAAGGTCCCCTTCCCCATACCTCCTTCCTCGGAATCCTGCCGACTACACCAATTGTTCCAGCAAATCCCTCCAGATACTGTCCCTGCGTAACAAGACGGCCCAGGAATTCCCAGGAAGGAGGCAGACCACGCCAGTTTGCTGGGTTATAGAGGTTTATTGTGGGGAACTGTACTCATAGACCAGCCCTGGGTGGCTGCAGAGCCCCGAACAGTACACCACAACCCCCCAACGCAATGGGTGGGGTTTATATAGCCGCCGCAGACTATGAGCTCCCTATCAGTTGTGTATAGCTACATCCTGGGAACACGGGGACGGCTAACTGGTACGAGGGGGCTTCGTCTAAGCAACCCACCGCAAGGCTACACTAAAGGTTGCGAAGCGGGAACTGTTCCAAATCAGATAGACATCCTGGGAAAATGAACCGCTTGCCCACAGGGATGAGACAGCATTCTAGGGACGTATACTAAGAAGCAGAACGTGGAAGAGCGGGTCGGGACCGGGACATTACCACTGCACTCACTTCCCGACAGGGCCAGATATCGCCATGGGGCATGATGGTAGTGGCTCTTCATTAGGTGGAGGTGTACGCTACAATTCCCAGAGGTCTTTGTGGGACTTCGTGGGAAGTCATCACAGAAGACCGGGCAGATGACAAGGGCAAGGAACAGACAGACGAGTAGTGTCAGGATCAGGGGGAGTAGTAACCCCATGACAGGATGGAGGAGCAGGGCCAGAACAAAATAGAGGAGAAGGACCAGGACCAGGTAGAGGAAGAGGGCGAGGACCATGTGGAGGAGGAGGGCCAGAACTGAGTAGAGGAGGAGGGCCATGACTGGGCGGAGGAGGAGGGACAGGACAGGAAGGAGGAGGAGCGCCAGGACCATATGGAGAAGGAGAGCCAGGACTGGGCAGAGGAGGAGGGCCAGGAATGGGTGGAGGAGAACAGCCAGGACCGGGCGGAGTATGAGGGCCAGGACCAGACTTAGGAGGAGGGCGAGGACCGGATGGAGGGACCGGGCCAGAACCGGTTGCAGATGAAGGGCCAGGACTCGGCGGAGGAGGAGAGCTAGAACCGGATAGGGTAGTAGGGCCAGGACAGGATGGAGGAGGAGGGCCAGGTCCGGGTAGAGGAGGAGGCCCAGGACCAGGTTGGTGAGGAGGCTCAGGACGGGTTGAACGTGGAGGTCCAGGAAAAGATGGAGGAGAATGGCCAGGACCGGAAGGAAGAGGAGGCCCCGGAGGAAACAGAGGAGAAGGACCAGGATGGGGAGGAGGAGGAGGACTAGGACCGGGCAGAGGAGGAGAGCCAGGCCCGGGCCGAGGAGGAGGGCCACAAGCAGGATCACGAGAAGGACCAGTACAGGTAGGAGGAAGAGGAGGGCCAGTACGGGGTAGAGAAGAAGGGCCAGAACCATGTAGAGGAGGAGGGCCAGGGCCAGATGGAGGAGAAGGTTCAGGTCCGGGTGGAGGAGAAGACGACGACTGGGGGGAGGAGAAGGACGAGGACAGGGAGGAGGATGAGGGCCAGCACTAGTTAGGGGAAAAGGGACAGAACCGGGCGGAGGAGGAGGGCCAGGGCCGTTATAGGAGGAAGGCCAGCACCAGGCGGAGGAGGAGGAGGACCAGGATCAGGTAAAGGAGGAGTGCCAGGACTGGGCAGAGAAGGAAGGCCAGGATGGAGTGGAGGAGGAGGGCCAGGACAGGGTTGAGGAGAATGGCAACAAACGGTCAGAGGAAGAAGACCAGGACCGGGTAGAGGAGGAGGGCCAGGATAAGATGGAGGGGGAGAGCCAGAACCGGGAAAAAGAGGGGGACCAGATGCAGGCACAGGAGAAGGAGGGCAAGGACCGGGTGGAGGTGGAGGGCCAGGACCAGACATAGGAGGAAGACCAGGACAGGATGGAGGAGCAGGGCCGGCCCGAGTAAAGGAGGATAGCCACGATTGGAAGGAGAAGGAGGGCCAGGACCGGGCGTAGTAGGAGGGCTAGGACAGGATAGAGGAGTGGAGCCAGGATAGGATAGAGGATGAGGGCCAGGACAGGTTAGAAGAGGAGGGCCAGGACCGGTTGGAAGACGAGGGCCAGGACCGGGTAGAGGAAGAGAGTGAGGACAAGGTAGAGGAGGAAGCCGAGGACCAAACATAGGAGGAGGGCCAGGACCGCGCGGAGGAGTAAGTTCAGGACTGGTGGAGGAGTAGCGTAAAGATTGGGTGGAGGAGAAGGGCCAGGTCCCAGCAGGGTAGGAGGGCCAGGACCAGTAGGAGGAAGGGGGCGAAGACCGGGGGGAGGAGGAGGACCAGGACTGGGTTGAGGAGTTGGTCCAGGGTCTGTTGGAGGAGGAGGGCCAGGGCCGGGCAGAGAACGAGGGCCAGGACCAGACATAGGAGCAGGGCCAGGACGGGGAAGTGGAAAAGTATCAAGATCGGGTGGAAGATGACGACCAGTAGCAGGCAGAGGAGAAGGATCAGGACAGGGAGGAGGTGAACGGACTAGGACCGGGCGGAGGAGGAGGGCCAGAACAGGGTAGAGGCAGAGGGCCAGGACCTGGTGGAGGAGGAGGGTCAAAATCGGATGGAGGACGAGGTCCAGGACCGGGCGGGGAAGGAGGGCCAGGAATAGACATAGGAGGAAGGCCAGGACCAGAGAAAGGAGCAGGACCAGGAGTGGGTAGAGGAGAAGCACCAGGACTGGGTGGAAGAGGAGGGCCAGGAGCAGGCAAGGGAGAAGGACCAGGACCGGGCAGTGGAATAGTTCCAGGACATGTTGGAAGAGTAGGGACAGGACAGCGAAGAGGAGAA
Organism: Tachyglossus aculeatus; assembly: GCF_015852505.1. Classification (NCBI taxonomy): domain Eukaryota; kingdom Metazoa; phylum Chordata; class Mammalia; order Monotremata; family Tachyglossidae; genus Tachyglossus; species Tachyglossus aculeatus. The sequence goes on from NW_024044849.1 coordinate 674,775, forward strand.
GGGCCATGACAGTTTGGAGGAGGAGGGCCACGACGACCGGGTAGAGAAGGAGAGCCAGGACTAGGTGGAGGAGGAGGTCTAAGTCCGGGCAGAGGAGGAGGGCCACTAACGAGCAGAATACTAGTGCCAGAACCGCGCGGAGGAGTAGGTTCGGGACCTGTCTGCCCCTGTCGCGAGGAGAGGGAGGGAGGCATGGCGGCTAGGGACACAAAGACTTCTGGAGGTTGTAGTGTGATGCTCATTCTAGAGAGTGTTCATATCCACCAACTGAACTACCACTCCCGTCACACTATGCCGGGAGCAGTAGCCATTTATGGAGCGTGGAAAGCGCGGGAGGGGCATGTTTTGGGTGTTTGCCCATTAATAAGGACCGTAATTTGGGTATTTGTTAAGTACCTGTAACCACTCCTTATACCATGCCGCATAGAGAACACGGAGACCCCAAATTCGTTGAAAATCAGGCACCTTTAATCCCATTCTCTCCCGAGAGAGTTTAACACGTAATCAAGTGTCAACGCAATGAGCGGTTCCAAAATACTGTGTTCAGGCTTCTAACCTGGTATGGGTTATAACACATCCTTGCGTTTGAATAAGCTCACTCCGAGCTGTCCAATGCAGATGGCGTTCTCTCTCACGAAGATGTTCCCACAAGAGCGAACCCTCATCAGCCCCTGCCTTATCCATAGGGTACTTATGTATTTGAGCCCAGCCGCCGAAACAACCAATCAGGCCCCGTCGTGAAGGGAGGGAAAATTGAGCGGCGGCTCGGGGCAAAAAGACTTCTGGTAGTTGTAGTGTGATGCTCCTTCTTGACAGGGTTCACTTCTGCCTACCGAACTACCACACCTGTTATACCCAGCGGCCGCTTTGTGGAGCTTGGAAATAGTGGGTGGGGAATGATATGCCATTTTCCCATTCATAATGATATTAATTATGGTGCTTGTTAAGTACCTGCTACTGCTCCCTTTGAGGTGTCGCATAGTCAACACTGAGAACCCATACCTGCTCAAAATCTGGCATGTTCATTCCTTTTCCCTCCCGAGAGAGTATAAAACACCAAGTGTCAAGGCTTTGAGCAGAGCCACAAACTGTTTTCGGGCCGCTTACCCGGGAAGGATTTTAACACGTCCTTCCATTCGAATAAGCCCGCTCAGAACTAGGACATGCAAAGTCAATTGTCGGTCATTCATTCCTTCGTTCATTTAATCGTATTTATTGAGCACTTACTGTGTGCAAAGCACTGTACTAAGCGCTTGGGAAGTACAAGTTGGCAACATATAGAGACGGTCCCTACTCAACAGCAGGCTCACAGTCTAGTAGGGGGAGACAGACAACAAAACAAAAAATATCAACAAAATAAAATAAATAGAATAGTAAATATGTACAAGAAAAATAGAGTAATAAATCTGTACAAGCATATACACAGGTGCTGTGGGGAGGGGAAGGAGGTAGGGCGCGGGTGATGGGAAGGAGGAGAGGAAAAAGGAGGCTCAGTCTGGGAAGGCGAGCTCTCAGTAGGGCTTTGAAGGAAAAAAGAGAGCTAGCTTGGCGGATGTACGGAGGGAGGGCATTCCAGGCCAGGAGGAGGACGTGGGCCTGGGGTCGACGACGGGACAGGCGAGAACGAGGCACAGTGAGGAGGTTAGCTGCAGAGGAGCGGAGGGTGCGGGCTGGGCTGTAGAAGGAAAGAAGGGAGGTGAGGTAGGAGGGGGCGAGGTGATGGAGAGCCTTGAAGCCGAGAGTGAGGAGTTTTGCCTTATACGTAGGTTGATTGGTAGCCACTGGAGATTTATGAGGAGGGGAGTCACATGCCCAGAGCGTTTCTGCACAAAGACGATCTGGGCAGCAGCGTGATGTATTGATTGAAGTGGGGAGAGACAGGAGGATGGGAGATCAGAGAGGAAGCTGATGCAGTAATCCAGGCGGAATGGGAAAAGAGATTGAACCAGCAGGGTAGCAGTTTGGATGGAGAGTAACGAGCAGATATTGGCGATGTTGCGGAGGTGATACCGGCAGGTTTTGGTGACGGATAGGATGTGAGGGGTGATCGAGAGAGCAGAGTCGAGGATGACACCAAGGTTGTGGGATTGTGAGACGAGAAGGATAGTAGTGCCGTCAGCAGTGATGGGAAAGACAGGGAGAGGGCAGGGTTTGGGAGGGAAGATAAGGAATTCAGTCTTGGACAAATTGAGTTTTAAATGGCGGCCAGACATCCAGATGGAGATGTCTTGAAGTCAGGAGGAGACACGAGCCTGCAGGGAGGGAGAGAGAGCAGGGGTAGAGATGTATATTTGGATGTCATCAGCGTAGAGATGATAGTTGAAGCCGTGGTAGCAAATGAGTTCACCATGAGATGAGAGGGAATGGGGTCTGAAGCACAGGTGGCCGGAGTAGCACTTGAGAGGAGGGAGAAGATCTCATCTGAGGATTCTTCTGGGAAGGATGGGAGAGTATGGAGAGGTTTGAAAGCCGAGGGGTTGGGGAAAGGGGAAGAGTGACTTTAGGGAGCTCGGACCTGATGGATTTAAATTTATTAATGAAGTAGGAGGCCAGAGCGTTGGCTGTGAGGGAAGGAGTAGGGGGAAGAACAGGCGGCCTGAGAAGGGAGCTAAATATACGGTCCTGAAGATGCTCCCACAAGAGCGAACACTCATTAGGCCCCGTCCTATCCGTAGGGTTCCGATGTAGTCGAACCCAGGCAATGTCACAAGCCAATCAGTCCCTGTCGCGAGGAGAGGGAGAGTGCCTAGGCGGCTGATTGGATAAAGACATCTTGGAGTTGTAATGTGATGCTTGTTCTAGAGAGCGTTCCCTTCCGCCTATCGCACTACCACTCCCTCCATGCCTCGCAGCACGGCCCGCTGCCGTGTCTGGCCTTGTGTCGAGGAAAAGAAGAGTGGCTAGGCGGCTGATGGGACAAAGACTTCTGGAAGCAGTAATGCGACGATCGTTCTAGAAAGCTTTCACTTCCGCCTACCAAACTACCATACTCGTAATGCCCTGCGGCAGGGCTGCGGCCATTTTACGGAGCGTGGAAGGCGCGGGAAGCGGATGTTTAGGCCTTTTCCCCCTTCATAATGAAAGGAATTATGGTATTTGGTAAGTACTTGGTACCACTCCACGTGTGATATCGCATGGAGAACACCGATACCCCAACCTCGTTCCAACGCAGTCTCCCTTAATCTCATTCCTTCCCAGAAAGTTTACCACACAATTTCCAATGAACTGAGCGGCTCCACACACTGTGTTTGGGCTTCTTACCCTGGGCGGGACATAGCACATGCTTGCATATGAATGAGCCCATTCCCAGTTGTCAAATGTAGATGACCTTGCCTCTCCTAAAGGTGCTCCCACAAAAGCGAACTCTTAGTCCCCGACCAATCCGTAGAGTTCCTATGTAGTCGAACTCAGTCACTGACACAAGCAAATCAGGCCCTGTCGCATTGTGCAGGGGGGTGGCTAGACGGCTGATGGGACAAAGACTTCTGGGAGTTGTAGTTGATGGTCTTTCTAGACAGCGATCTCCTCTGCCTACCAAACTACCACTCCCCTCATGCCTCGTGACAGGGCCTGTGGTACGATCTGGCCCTGTCACGAGGAAACGGAGAGTGGCTAGAAGGCTGATGGGAAAAAGATTTCTGGAAGTTGTAGTGGGATGATTGTTCTAGGCAGCGTTCACCTCCGCCTACCGAACTACTACTACAATCATGCCTCGCGGGGATTCGCGGAACTTTTGTGGTGCCCAGAAGGCTCGGGAGGCGTTCAAGGCGTTTTCCCATTTATAGTGATAGTAATTATGGTATTTGTTAGGTACCTGTTACCACTTCCCATGAGGTGTCGAGATTACGGAGACGCCGACCTTGCTGAGAATCAGGATCCTTTACGTGCCTTCCCTCCCTGGACAGTTTACCACACGACTAAGTGTCAAGGCACTGAGCAGCTCCAAATACGGTGTTCGGGGATCTTACCCGAGCTAGGTTATAACACATGATTGCATTTGAATGGGCCCTTTCTGAGCTGTCGAATGCAGATGGCCTTGCCTCTTCTAAAGGTGCTCCCACAAAAGCGAACCCTCATTAGACCCCGCCCTATTCGTAGGATTCCTTTGTTGTCGAACCCAGTCACCGACACAAGCCAATCAGGCCCTGTCGCATGGTGCGGAAGAGTGGCTAGACGACTGATGGGACAAAGACATCTGGGAGTTGTAGTGTGATCATCATCATCATCATCATCAATCGTATTTATTGAGCGCTTACTGTGTGCAGAGCACTGTACTAAGCGCTTGGGAAGTACAAGTTGGCAACATATAGAGACAGTCCCTACCCAACAGTGGGCTCACAGTCTAAAAGGGGGAGACAGAGAACAAAACCAAACATACTAACAAAATAAAATAAATAGAATAGATATGTACAAGTAAAATAAATAAATAAATAAATAGAGTGTGATGCTCCTACTAGACAGTATTCACCTCCACCTTCCGAATTAGCAGTCTCATCCTGCCCCATGGCGGGGGGGGGGGAGAGCGGACATGTCTGTCCCTGTCATGAAGTGAGGGAGAGGGGCTTGGCGGCTCATGGGACAAGAACGTCTGGGAGTCGCAGTGCAATGCTCGTTCTAGACAGCGTTCTCCTCCACCTACCGAACTACCAGTCCTGTAATGCCTTGTGGCAGGGCCCGCAGTCTTGTCTGGCCCTGTCACGAGGGAAGGGAGAGTGGCACGGCTGGTCGGGGCACAAAGTCTTCTGGGAATTGTAGTGTGATGCTCAATCTAGACAGCGTTCACCTCCACCTACCGAACTGCCACTCCTGTTGTGCCTAGGGGTAGTGCCCGTGGCCATGTCTGTCCCTGTCGCGAGGAGAGGGAGAGTGGCACGGCGGCTCGGAACACAAAGATCTTTGGGGGTTGTAGTGTGATGCTCATTTTAGAAAGTGTTTATCTCCGACAACTAACCTGCCACCCCGGTCATGCTTCGCGGGGAACCGCGGCCATTTATGGAGCGTGGAAAAGGTGGAAGGGGAATGTTTAGGGCTCTTTCCTGATCATAGTGATCGTAAGTATGGTACTTGTTAAGTATCTGTTACCACTCCCCGGAAGGTGCCGCATAGAGAACAAGGCGACCCCAAACTCGCTCAGAAACAGACTCCTTTAATCCCATTCCCTACCCAGAGAGTTTACAACACAACCAAGTGTCAAGCCACTGAGCGGCTCTAAATACTGTGTTTGGGCTTCTTACCCAGGCTGGGTTATAACACATCCTTGCATTTGAATAAGCCCGCTCCAAGCTGTCCAAGGCAGATGGCCTTGTCCCTCACGAAGATGCTCCCACAAGAGAGAACGCTCATTAGTCCCCACCCTATCCGTAGGGTAGCTATGTACTTAACCCCGGTCACGTACACAACCGATTAGGTCCTCTCACAAAGGGAGGGAAAATGGCGCTGCGGCTCGGGGCACGAAGGCTTCTGGGAGTGATAATGTGATGCTCGTTCTTGACAGCGTTCATGTCTGCCGACCGAACTACGGCTACCGTCATACCCAGCGAGGGAGCCCGCAGCCTCTTTTTGCAGCGTGAAGTATAGGGTTAAGGATGTTATGGATGTTTTCCCATTCGTAATGACAGTAATTATCGTGTTTGTTAAATTCCTGCAACTGCTCCCCTTTAGGTGTTGCATGGAGAACACGGAGAACCCGAACTAGCTCAAAATCAGGTACCTTTAATCCCTTTCCCTCCCGAGAGAGTTGAAGACACCATCGAGTGTCAAGGCATTAAGCAGCTCCAAATACTGTCTTAGGGCCGCTTTCTCCAGTGGGGCTATAGCACCTCCTTGAATTTGAATAGGCCCGCTCAGAGCTGGGATATGCAGATTCAATTGTCGGTCCTGAAGATTATCCCACAAGAGCGAACACGCATTAGTTCCCACCCTATCCATATGGTTCCTACGTTTTCGAGCACAGTCATTGACACAAGTCAATCAGATCCTGTCGCGAGGAGAGGGAGAGTGGCTAGGCGGCTGAGGAACAAAGACTACTGGGAGTTGTAGTGTGATGGTCGTTCTAGACAACGTTCCCTTCCGCCGACCGAACTACCATTCCCCTAATGCCCCGCGGCAGAGCTGCGGACATTTCATGGAGCATGGAAAGCGCGGGAAGCGGATGTTCATGATTGCGGGGAGGGGCAAAACGAGGCCGCAGTGCAGCACAAAGCCGCCCTTGGCCAGGCTGAATATAGGCTCCTCGCGCCTTCTGCGAGCCCCCCATTGACCACGAGACAGTCCGTGGGGCACGAAGTGAATGGTAGATCAGTAGACGGATATGATTGCTGTCCAGAGCGAATATCAGACTACGAGTCCCAGAGGATTTTGGGCCTCAATCCTAAAAGGAACCCTCCCGACAGGGTCTGATTGAATCGTTCTGTGCCTGGGCTGCCCTACATGGGGAGTCGACGGAGAGCTAAAGGTGTATTAATGAAGGTTCGCTTCCGTGGGAGGATCTTGGGGAGGGCCAAGGGCAGTTGCCTGGACCAGAGGGTAGCGGCCTCATGCCAATTAAAGGAGGTGTAAAAACCCCGCATGGTTAAAGGGCCCGGCCTTCAGAACATGGGACCGCTCAGCGCCTTGACGGTTATTTGTGTGGTAAACTCTTCCGAGAGCGAGTGGGACGAAAGATGCCCGATTTTGACCGGGTTTGGGGTTCTCTGTGTTCTCTGCGCCACACCTCTCAGGAAGTGGTAGCAAGTACTTAAAAATACCATAATTACTATCATTCTCAATCAGCAAAGTTTCTAAACAACCGCCGCCTGCGCCTTCCTCACTCTGGCCCATGGCCTCAGGCCCCGTCGCGGTGCACGATGCGACTGGTAGCAAAGGAGACAGAGGTGAACGCCAGTCAAGAGCGAGCGTCAGACTACGACTCCCAGAATTTTTTATGTCTCGATCCGCTACCCCACGCTCCCTCCCACCGCACATACAAATTGGCTGTTTGGGTGCCTGGACTGGCCTCTGTAGCCTCCCCTTTCTCGCAGTGCAGGTGGTTCAGCGATTCCTCTTGACCAATCGCGGGTGTGGGGGCCGTACGACCGGATCAGAGGCAGCCTTCGTCGCACATCAGGGCTCGTAGCCTGTGGAAGAGGGTTGACATGTAGTTCATACTCAGGTTTACAGGCGTGGCAGCTGAGGCACAGAGATTACAAAGTGTCTTGGCCAAGGTCACACAGCATAAAAGTGTCGCAACCGGGACTTGGTCCCAGGTCTGCCGAATCCCAGTCCTGCCACCTTGCCAACTCGCTTCGTTGCTTCTCGAGGGTAGTGCGGGGTGCTTTCCTTTAGCATCACTGTAGACCGTACCACTTTCATTCCTGACTCACAAGTCTGACACTTTTGTGCTGTGTTTGAATCAATCAATCAATCGATCGATCGATCATTCATGTTGACTGAGTGCATTCTGTATGTAGAGCACTGTACTCAGCTTTTGCGGGATTACAACCCAACAATAAAAGAGGCACATTCCCTGGCCACAACGAGCTTTCAGTCACAAGGGGGAGGCAGACACCAATATCAATTCAATCCTTGTGGATATAGACGGAAGTGCTAGGGGGCTGGGGGTTATGGGGAAAGGCTCAGCGAGACCGCAGCGCTGCACAAAGCCACCCTCTGTCGGGCTGAATATCGGCTACATGCGACCTCTGCGAGCCCCTCAACCGCCACGAGACAGGCCGTGGGGCACGACGGGGATGGGGGTTTGGTAGGCGGAGGTGATCGTTATCCAGAAAGAGCATCAGACTACGGCTCTCAGAAGTCTTTGTGCCTCAAGCCTTCACATAATCCTCCTGATAGGATCTGATTTACTGTGTCCTTTCCTGGGCTGAGTTTCATGAGGATCAGATGGAGAACGCGGGGAACTAATGAGGGTTCGCTCCCGTGGGAGCATCTTGGAAAGGGCCTCGGACAGCTGCCTGGACCAGAGGGGAGCGGCCTCATGAGAGTGAAATGATCTGTAAAAACCCCTTCCGATTGAAGGCACCGGCCTTCAGTACGTGGAGCCGATCAATGTCCTGACGGTTGGATGTTGGATGGTTCTAGACTATGAGCTCGCTGTTGGGTAGGGCCCGTCTCTATATGTTGCCAACTTGTACTTCCCAAACGCTTAGTACAGTGCTCTGCACACAGTAAGCCCTCAATAAATACGATTGAATGGATGAATGAATGTGTGGTAAACAGTCCCGAGAGAGATTGGAATGAAAAGAGCCCGATTTCGACCGAGTTAGGGGTCTCTGTGTTCTCTGCGCTACCCCTCTCAGGGAGTGGGAGCGGGAACCTAAGGATTACAATAACTACTATCAATCTCATTCATTTATTCATTCAATCGTATTTATTGAGAGCTTACTGTGTGCAGAGCACTGTATTAAGCGCTTGGGAAGTACAAGTTCGCAACATATAGAGACGGTCCTTACCCAATAACGGGCTCACAGTCTAGAAGGGGGAGACAGACGACGAAACAAAATATATTAACAAAATAGAATAAATAGAATGGTAAATATGCACAAATAAAATAAATAGAGTAATAAATCTGTACAAGCATATATACAGGTGCTGTGGGGAGGGGAAGGAGATAGGGATGGGGAGGGGGAGAGGAAGGAGAGGACTCAGTTTGGGAAGGCCTCCTGGAGGAGATGAGCTCTCAGAAAGGCTTTGATTGGAGGAAGAGAGCTAGCTTGGCGGATGTGTGGAGGAAGGGCATTCCAGGCCAGGGGGAGGACGTGGGCCTGGGGTCAATGGCAGGACAGGCGAGAACGAGGCACACTGAGGAGGTTAGCGGCAGAGGAGCGGAGGGTGCTGTCTGGGCTGTAGAAGGAAAGAAGGGAGGTGAGGTAGGAGGGGGCGAGGTGTGGAGAGCCTTGAAGCGGAGAGTGAAGAGTTTTTGCCTAATGCATAGGTTGACTGGTAGCCACTGGAGATTTTTGAGGAGAGGAGTCACATGCCCAGAGCGTTTCTGGACAAAGACAATCCGGGCAGCAGCGTGAAGTATAGATTGAAGTGGGGAGAGACAGGAGGATGGGAGATCAGAGAGGAGGCTGCTGCAGTAATCCAGTCCGGAAAAGGATGAGAGATTGAACCAGCAGGGTAGCGGTTTGGATGGAGAGGAAAGGGCGGATCTTGGCTATGTTGCAGAGGTGATACCGGCAGTTTTTGGTGACGGATTGGATGTGAGGGGTGAACGAGAGGGCATAGTCGAGGATGACACCAAGGTTGTGGGCTTGTGAGACAGGTAGGATGGTAGTGCCGTCAACAGTGATGGGAAAGTCAGGGAGAGGGTAGGGTTTGGGAAGGAAGATAAGGAGTTCAGTCTTGGACATATTGAGTTTTAGATGGCGGGCAGACATCCAGATGGAGATGTCTTGTAGGCAGGAGGAGACATGAGCCTGAAGGGAGGGAGAGAGAGCAGGGGCAAAGACGTAGATTTGGGTGTCATCAGGGTAGAGATGATAGTTGAAGCCGTGGGAGCGAATGAGTTCACCAAGGGAGTGAGTGTAGACAAAGAACATAAGGGGACCAAGAACTAAACCCTTGAGGAACCCCTACAATAAGGGGATGGGAGGGGGAGGAGGAGTCCGCAAAAGAGAAAACGTTCTAAACAGCCGCTGCAGGCACCTTCCGCCCTCTGACCCATTACCTCGGGCCCCGCCGTTGGGCAGGATGGGACTAATAGTTAGGGAGGCGAAAGTGAACGCACTGCAAGAGCGAGCGTCAGACTACGACTCCCAGATATCTTTGTGTTACGATCCGCCACTCCACGCTCCCTCGTACCATGACACGGCTGGAGTATTTGGGTGAGTGGCTGGGCTGGCCTCTGTCGCCTCCGATTTCTCACAGTGCTGTTGGTTCAGCGATCACTCTTGGCTAATCGCCGGTTTGGGGACCTTACAACCAGAGTGGTAGCAGCCTGCGTCCTAAATTGGGGCTCGCAGCCTCTGGAAGAGGGTTAAAACATAGTTCATCCTCAGGTTTAGTGCTGTGGCAGCTACGACACACAGATTCCAAAGTGTCCTAGCCATGGTCACACAGCACAGAAGTGTCGCAACCAAGACTTGGTTCCGCGTCTGCCACATCCCAGCACCGCGCCTTCTCCTACTCGCTTCGCTGATTCTCGAGGGTGGTGCGAGGTGGTTTCGATGGCGGCGGGGCTCCGGGAATCCAGAGAAGCCGGACGGGGCCAGAAGAGTCAGGTGCAGATTCCCCTAGGCTGGCAGGTGGTGCCCCTAGGTCCATTGAGACCACTCAAAGGCATGCTTCCCCCGGATAGGGGGAAGGAGGAAGGGTGCCCTTGGGTTTTCTGGCAGACTCCCCAGCTGAGGTCGCTTATTCATTCATTCATTCATTCATTCATTCATTCAATCGTATTTATTGAGCGCTTACTGTGTACAGAGCACTGTACTAACAGCTTGAGAAGTACAAGCTGGCAGCATATAGAGAAGGTCCCTACCCAACAACGGGCTCACAGTCTAGAAGGGGGAGACAGACAACATAACAAAACATGTGGACAGATATCAATTCATCAGAATGAATAGAAATAAAACTAGATGCACATCATTAACAAAATAAATAGAATAGTAAATATATACAAGTAAAATAAATAGAGTAATAAATCTGTACAAGCATATATACAGGTGCTGTGGGGAGGGGAAGGAGGTAGGGCGGGGTGATGGGGAGGAGGAGAGGAAAAAGGGGGCTCAGTCTGGCAAGGCCTCCTGGTGGAGTAGGCGAGCTCTCAGTAGGGCCTTGAAGGAAGAAAGAGAGCTAGCTTGGTGGATGTGTGGAGGGAGGGCATTCCAGGCCAGGAGGAGGATGTGGGCCGAGGATCGACGGCGGGACAGGCGAGAACGAGGTATAGTGAGAAGGTTAGAGGCAGAGGAGCGGAGGGTGCGGGCTGGGCTGTAGAAGGAGAGAAAGGAGGTGAGGTAGGAGGGGGCGAGGTGATGGAGAGCCTTGAAGCCGAGAGTGAGGAGTTTTTGCTTGATGTGTAGGTTGACTGGCAGCCATTGGAGCTTTTGAGGAGGGGAGTAACATGTCCAGAGCGTTCCTGCACAGAGATGATCCGGCCAGCAGCGTGAAGTATAGACTGAAGTGGGGAGAGACAGGAAGGTGTGAAATCAGAGTGGAGGCTGCTGCAGTAATCCAGCCGGGATAGGGTGAGAGATAGAATCATCAGGTTGGACACAGTCCCTGTCCACAGAAGGCTCACAGTCTTAACCCTCATTTTACAGACGAGGCCCAGAGAAATGAAGCGATTTAGGATCACACAGCGGACAAGTGGCGGGGCCGCAATGAGAACCCAGGTTCTTCTGACTCCCAGGTCCGGCTCCTATACATTAGATCACACCGTCTTAAGGACTGGCTCTTCCCTTTCCTATGAACTGTGGCCCCCCAGGAAGTTTCCTGGATTCCCGGTCCCCTCAGCAATTCCTCCCCCCTTCACCCTGGTGGGTGTGGGCCCTCAGAGGACCAGGACTCTAATCCTGGCTCTGCCACTGTCCTGCTGTGTGAATTCGGGCCAGTCACTTGACCTGTCTGGGCCTCAATTTCCTCATCTATAGAATGGTGATTCCATACCTGTCCTCCTTGATTTTGGGCTTTGAGTCCCAAGTAGGACGGAGACTGTGTGTGTCCGGATTATTTTATATCTGCAATTTATTCAGAATACAGCGCTGAGCACGTAGTAAAAGCTGAGAAGCAGCGTGGCCTAGTGGACAGACCCCGGGCCTTGGAGTCAAATGAACCTGGGGTTTAATCCCAAATTTGCCACTTGCCTGCTATGTGGCCTTGGGCAAGTCATTTCACTTCTTTGTGCCTCAGTTCCCTCATCTGTAAAATGATTATCAAGACTGTGAGCCCCACATTAGGCAAAGGAGTGTGCCCAACCCGATTACCTATATCTACTCTAGCGCTTAGTGCATTGCCTGACGGAGAGTAAGCACTACACTGATACCACAGTTATTACCATTATTATCCATTTCTCTGTGCTTCAGTTACCCCCATCTATACAATGAGGGTTAAGACTGAGCCCCATGCGGGATAGTGACCAAGTGCCTATATCTACGCTAGCGTTTGGTACAGGGCCTGCCAAGTAGTAAGCACTTAACAAATGCCATTAAAAAAGGCAGTGAACAAACACCAGAACTATTACAATTATTATGTTTATTATCATTCATTGATTCAATCGTATTTACTCAGCTCATACTGTGTGCTTTGCACACAGTACTAATGATGTGCTATCATCATTGTTGTCTGCAGGGCCGGCCTGGACGCCGAAGCAGAAAGGCTTCTGGAAGGAGACGGCCTCCCTGAGAGCAGCGCAAGAGCCCGCCAGCTTCAGGTTCTGGCTCGGGGGCTTTTGGGAGTCCCACACACACAATGCAAGGCAGTGGTGAGCAGCCTCATTTTTAGGAAGGGAAGAGGACGGAGAGGAGATGACGACGAATTGCCAACAAATTGTCTTGGCTTTGGGGTTGGGCTGTCATCCCCCTGCCTCCACAGCCCCTCCCAGGCGTCGGGAGAACGCCCCAGGCCCAGACGGGGAAGTTGGGGCGATTCCCTTTCCACCGGCCACGGGGACGGGACATTCGTGGACCCCACATTTCCCCAGTCGGGGCGAGACCCTTCTCCCATGTGTTTTCCACGGAGGGTCAGGTCTTGCTGACGACCCTGTGTATATGTGTACATATTTCTTAGTCTATTTATTTTACTAACGACGAGTCAGTCTATAGCTATACTTCTATTGATTTATATTGATGCCGTTGATGCCTGTTTACATATTTTGATGCCTGTCTCCCCCCTTCTAGACTTTGAGCCTGTTGTTGGGTAGGGATTGTCTCTCTTTTGAGCGGAATTGTACTTTCCAAGCGCTTAGTGAAGTGCTCTGCACACAGTAAGCGCTCAATAAGTATGATATAATGAATGAATGAATGGATGAATGAATGACCCCTTTCTCCTCCCCCAGCCTGTCTCGCTGCTCCCGGGACTCGCCTCCCCCATGAAGGCCGCTCGACACCCTGGGGGACAATGGCCGAGACACAGGGAGCCTGGGAGACCCAGGTGAGCCGTTCTCACTTCCTGCCCACCCCCACGTTTTTGTGTGATATTCATTAAGCACTTACTATTTGTCACTTCTCCGCTGTGTGACCTTGGGCAAGCCACTTAACTTGCCTGTGCCTCAGTGACCTCATCTGTAAAATGGAGATCAAAGCTGTGAGCCCCATGTGGGACAACCTGATGACCTCGTATCTACTCTAGCCCTTAGAACAATGCTTAGCACATAGTAAGGGCTTGACAAATACCATTATTATTAGTAGTACTAGTAGTAAGCTATAGTGCAGAGCCATGCCAACGGGCTCTACCCGTGCCACCAGCGGCGCTGCCCACTGTGGGTCTGGGAGCCTTGTCTCCCAGTCCTGTGGGGACCCGAGCCTGTTTCCTCCCCCAGGAGTCTGTGCACACGAACCTCCCGGCGGACCTTGCCGTGGGCGGAACGGGTACCTTTGGCTGACCCACCTCCTCTCTCACTCTGCTCTCTGGTATCACTCCCCTTCCCAAGCACGAGGCCTCCCTAACCCGTACCCGTCTTAGTAGGGGCTGGTGTCATTAGAGGACGTGTCCGTGGAGCTGAGCCGGGAGGAGTGGGGCCTTTTAGACCGGGCCCAGCGGCAGCTGTACCGGAACGTGATGCTGGACAACTACCGCAACGTTGCGTTGCTGGGTGAGGGCCGGCGGGGCGTCCATGCTTGCTCACGAAGAGGTAGGTCGCAGGGACTCCAGGTCCCCGAAATTCAGACACTGCCTGGGGCGGCGACTTGGGGAGAGGCTTGGTCGGAGAGACTGGCGAGTGGTGGGTGCCCGGGTGCTCAGGCAGTGCTGGAGCTCTCTGTGCGGACAACTTCCGGCAAGGCTGCCTCGGTTCCCCAAGATGCCCTACGTCATCCCTTTTTCTCGGGGTTGTTCTCTCCTTCGGTCGTATTCATTGAGCGCTTACTGCGTGCAGACATCTGGACTAAGCGCTTGGGACAGGACAGTACAAGAATAAACAGACACATTCCCTGCACACCATGAGCTTAAAGTCTCAAGGATCAGCTTTCGCTTTCCCAAGTGCTTAGCACAGTGTTTTGGCACACAGTAAGCACTTACAAAATATCACCAAAATAGGCATGTTGATACGAGCCCTCCCCTCAAACTATTCTTAATCCTGTTGGGACTAGCTGTCACAAACATTTTCTCTCTGTGTCTCTAACACTTCCTCTTTCTTTCTCTGTCTACGATTTCTCACTTTCTTTCTCTCTGCCTCTTTTTTCTTTTTCTTTCTCTTTCTCTTTTCTCCATGTCTCTTCTTTTCTCTCTTTCTTTCTCTCTTTGTCTCTCCTTTCTCTCTCTCTCTCTCTCTCTCTCTCTCTCTCTCTCTCTCCTTTTTCTCTCTCTGTCTCTTTTTTCTTTCATTCTCTCTCTCCTTTTTCTCTGTTTCTTTCTGTGTCTTTACCTCTCTCTCTGTCTCTCCCTTTTCTCTCTTTCATTCTCTGTCTTTCTGTCACTACTTTTTCTCTTTCTCTCTCTCTCCTGCCCCCTTCTCCATCTCCTCCTCCCTTTCCCTCTCTTCCCGTATCCATCTCTCCCGTTCTACCTCTCTCCATCCTCCACCACCCCGACCCACTTATCTGTCAGATCAGGTGGAGACACCGGACCTTTGACCCCGTCGTGTTGCCTGGACTATGATGTTTCGGAGGCAGGGATGGAGGCGTCCTGTGCCCCGCAGGGCGGAAGAGACGGCCGCTGGCGAGGGCAGAGCCATTGGACGGACATACCGGGGGAGCCTGGGGAGAACCCCCGCCCGTCAGGTAGGTTTCTCTTGGTAGCCGGCCCTGGAAGAGGGAACCCCTCAAAGGAGAAGACACGGACAGCGATGATCGCCCCGCCGTCAGCCTGCGCTCCGTCGACCTTCCGCGAGCGGCCCACCACGAGCGGGGCCACACCAACCTGTCCCGGCTGGCCGCAGCATCCTCGAGGCCGGGAATGCCCCCGTCGGCCGCGGACACCCGGGCCTCAGCCCCGGAGGCGTCACCCACCATGGGACCCTTGCGGGAGAGAAAACGGCCCAGGCCAGCGTCTGAAGGAGATGCTCTGGTGACAGGACCACAGGACAGTGTCCCCAGTGGAGTTCCGAGTGTGGGAAAGCAGACTTGAGGACCTCCTCTGACTCGGTGGAGCACTGGGGACGCTCAGCAGAGAGAAACCTCTCCAGCCAAACAGCCCCGGGAAAGCCTCCAATTCCCTCCTGCAATGACGGGCCTATTCTGTCCGGGTCCAGGATAATCCACGCCGGATAGAGGCCGCCAGTGTGCCCTAGCGTGGTAAAGGCTTCCGGAGTAGCCAGACGGGGATGGTAGTTCGGTCGGTTTAGGCGATCACAGTCCGGAGATAGAATAAGACTATGATTCCCAGACGTCTGTGGGCCTCAAGCCTCGACAGAATCCTCCCGACAGGATGTGATTGACTGTGTGAGCCCTTCTAGACTATGAACCCGTTGTCTATTGTGGGAGCACCTTCGGGAGAGACAAGGCCATCTGAATTTGACAGCGCGAAGAGGGCATATTCAAATGTAGGGATGTGTTATAACCCAGACCGGATAAGATGCCTGAACACAATATATGGAAAGACTCAATGCCATGACACTTGGTTGTGTGATAAACTCTTTTGGGAGGGAATGGGATTAAAGGAGCTTGATTTGGAGCGAGGATAGGGTCTCCGTGTTCTCTATGTGACACCTGACAGGGAGTGGTAGCAGGTACGTAACAAATAAAATGATTGCTATCATTATGAATGGGAAAACACCCTGAACATCATCCTCCTGTGCCTTCCATGCTCGGCAAAATGGTCAGGGCTTCCCCGCAAAGCATGACAGTAATAGTAGTTCTGCAGGCGAAGGTGAACGTTGCCTAGAAGGAGCATCACACTACAATTCCTAGACATATTTGTACCCCAAGCCGCCATGCCACTTTCCCTCTCTTCCAGACCAGGCCAGATATGGCCTCGGGATGTGACAGGATTTGTTTTTTGTTAGGCGGAGGTGAACGCTGTGTGGAACGAGCATCACATTACAATTCAGAGACGTCTTTGTGCCCCGAGCTGCCATGCTACTCTCCCTCACCTCGTGATAGGACAGACATATTTTCTGGCGCCGTCGCGGGTCATGACGAGAGTGGTAGCTCATTGTGCAGATGTAAACGCTGTCCAGAACGAAAGTCAGAATATAATTCTCAGAATTTCTTGTCTTTCGAAAAACCAAACCACTCTACCTCATCTCGCAACAGGTCTTGAATGTCTATGTCAGTGATTGGGCTCGACTATGTAGAAATCCTATGGTTAGGGCGGGGACGAATGAGGGTTGGCTCTTCTGGGAGCATCGTGGGGATAGACAACGACATCTGCATTTGACAGCGCGGAGCGGGCTAATTCAAGTGGAGAGTTCTGTTGTATCCCAGCCCGGGTAAGATGCCCGAACAGAGTATGTGGGGCCACTCAGTGTCCTGATACATCTTTGTGTGCTAAACTGTTTCGTGAGGGGATGGGCTTAAAGGAGCCTGATTTAGAGCGAGGTTGGGGTCTCTTTTTTCTCTATGTGACACCTCACGGGGAGTGGTAACAGGTACTTAGCAAATAACATAATTACTATAATTACGAATGGGAAAACGCCCTGAACACCCGCCTCCCGCGCCTTCCGCGCTCCTCTAAATGGCCGGCGCTCCCCCGCGGTGCATGGCGGGAGTGGTAGTTGGGTAGGCGGAGGTGAATGCTGCCTAAAATGAGCATCACACTACACTACTTTGTGCGTCGAGCTACCCTGACACTCTCCCTCTACGTGCTAGAGTGTCTGACACGTGGCAGGCCCCGCTGTGAGGCATGCTGGGTGATGTAGTTAGGTAGGCTGAGGTGAACGCTGTCTAAAAGGAGGATCACACTACAGTTATTCTCTGTATTATCTATGCTACACCTCCCGTGGAGTGGTTTCAGGTACTTAACAGATACCATAATTACTATAATCCTGAATGAAAAGACGCACTGAACATCCTCCTCCCGTGCCTTACGAGCTACCCTGCTGGTTCAATCTCTCATCCTGTCCTGACTGGATTACTGCATCAGCCTCCTCTCTGATCTCCCATCCTCCTGTCTCTCCCCACTTCAGTATATACTTCACGCTGCTGCCCGGATCATCTTTGTGCAGAAACGCTCTGGGCATGTTACTTCCCTCCTCAAAAATCTCCAGTGGCTACCAATCATCAGGCAAAAACTCCTCCTTCTCGGCTTCAAGGTTCTCCATCACCTCGCCCCCTCCTACCTCACTTCCCTTCTTTCCTTCTACAGCCCAGACCGCACCCTCCGCTCCTCTGCCGCTAACCTCCTCACTGTAACTCTTTCTCGCCTGTCCTGCCGTCGACCCCAGGCCCACGTCCTCCCCCTGGCCTGGAATGCCCTCCCTCCACACATCCGCCAGGCTAGGTCTCTTCCTCCCTTCAAAGCCCTACTGAGAGCTCAGCTCCTCCAAGAGGCCTTCCCAGACTGAGCCCGCTCCTTCCTCTCCCCCTCCTCCCCCTCCCCATCCTCCCCGCCCTACCTCCTTCCCCTCCCCACAGCACCTATATATATGTTTGTACAGATATATTACTTTACTTATTTTACTTGTACGTATTTAGTATTCTATTTATTTTATTTTGTTAATATGTGTTGTTTCGTTGTCTGTCTCCACCTTCTAGACTGTGAGCCCGCTGTTGGGTAGGGACCGTCTCTATATGTTGCCAACTTGTGCTTCCCAAGCGCTTAGTACAGTGCTCTGCACACAGTAAGCGCTCAATAAATACGATTGAATTAATGAATGAAAAGGCCCCAGAGGAAGCAGAGGAGAAGGACCAGGAGAGGGAGGAGGAGGAGGACCAGGACGGGACAGAGGAGGAGGGCCAGGTCCGGGCAGAGGAGGGGGGCCAGAAGCAGGATCAAGAGAAGGACCAGTACAGGGAGGAGGAAGATGACCAGGACCGGGCAGAGGAGGAATGTCATGACCGATTGGAGTAGAAGGGCCAGTACCGAGTAGAGGAGAAGGGCCAGGACAGGGTGGAGGAGGAGGAACAGGGCCGTGTAGAGGAGGAGGACCAGGGCCAGATGGAAGAGGGCCAGGCAGGGCGGAGGAGAACGACAAGAACAGGGAGGAGGAGGAGGACCTGCACCAGTTAGGGGAAGAGAGTCAGGATCGAGCAGAGGAGGAGGGACAGGACCGTGTATAGGAGGAGAGCCAGCCCCGGGCGGAGGAGGAGGGCCAGGATCAGTTAAATGAGGGATGCCAGGACTGGGCAGGGAAGGAAGGCCAGGACCGAGTGGAGGAGAAGGGCCAGGACAGGGTAGAGGAGGATGGCAACGAACGGGAGGAGAAGGAGGACCAATCCGGGTAGAGGAGGAGGGCCAGGACACGATGGAGGGGGAGGGCCAGTACCAGATAGAGCAGGAGGGCCAGGACCTGGACGAAGAGGAGGCTCAGGAGGATTCGGAGAAGAACCAAGACAGGGAGGAGGAGAAGATCCAGGACGGGGCAGAGGAGGAAAGGCAGGAGTGGACATGGGAGGAGGGTCAGGACCAGACATAGGAAGAGGGCCAGAACAGGGCCAGGACATTGTATAGGAGGAGACCCAGGACTGGGCGGGAAAGGAGGGACAGGACCCGGTGTAGGAGGAGGGCTAAGACCGGATAGAGGAATAGGGCCAGGACAGGATGGAGGAGGAGGGCTAGAACGAGGTGAATGAAGACCAGAACCGGGCCGAAGAGGAGGACCAGGAGCGGGCATAGGAGAAGACCAGGAAAGGGCAGAGGAGGAGGACCAGGACCTGATTGAGTAGTAGGGCCAGGACCATTCGGAGAAGGAGGGCCTGGACCAGATAGAGGAGGAAGGCTACAATCGGGGTAGAAGAAGAGGGTCTTAACTGGGTAGAGGAGGAGGGCCAGGACTGTGCAGAGGAGGTGGACCAATAATGGGTGGAGGAGAAGCGCCAAAACCGAGTTAAGAGGAGAGCCTGAACTGGCTGGAGAAGGAGGGCCAGGACCCGGCAGCGGAGGAGGGCTAGGACCAGGTAGAGGAGTAGGGCCAGGACAAGATGGAGAAGGAGGACCAGAATCGGGCCGAAGAGAAGGACCGGGAGCAGGCATAGGAGAAGGACCAGGACAGGAAGGAGGAAGGGGGCCAGGACCGGACAAAGGAGGACGGCCATTACTGAGTAGAGGAGGAGGGCCAGGACTAGGTGGAGGAGGAAGGACTAGACCGGATAGAGGAGGAGGGTCACTGCCAGCCAGATGGGTAGTGCCATGATAGGGCGGAGGAGTATTGCCAAGACCACGCAGAGGAGAAGGTTCAGGAGTAGGTGGAGGAGTAGCGTAAAGATTGGGTGGAAGAGAAGGGCCAGGTCCCAGCAGAGTAGGAGGGTCAGTACCAGCGGAAGGAAGAGGGCCAGGACAGGGAGAGGGAGGAGGACCAGGACCGGGCTGAGGAGTTGGTCCAGGGCCTGTTGGAGGAATAGGGCCAGGGCCGGGTGGAGAAGGAGGGCCAGGACCAGGCATAGGAGGAGGGCCAGGACTGGGCAGAAGAGCAGGACCAGGACAAAGAAGAAGAAATGCGCCCGGACCGGGTGGAAGAGGAAGACCAGGAACAGGCAGAGGAGAAGGACCGGGACAAGGCTGTGGAGTGCGTCAACGACCTGTTGGAGGAGTAGGACCAGGACCTGATAGAGAAGAATGTCCAGGATCGGTCGGAGAAGGTAGAGGAGGAGAGCTAGGAGCAGGCACAGGAAAAGTACGAGGACATGGAGGAGGAGGGCCAGGACCCGGCGGAGGAGGAGCACAACGACCGGGCAAAGGAGGAGGGCCCATGACCTGTTCGAGGAGGAGGGTCAGGACCGGGTAGAGGAGGAGGGCCAGAACCCGGCGGAGGAGGAGGGCTGGGAATGCGTGGAGGAGTAGGACAAGGAAGGGTTCGAGGAAGCGGGCAATGACCACCCGGTTATTGGAGGAGGAGGACAATGAATGGATGGAGGGGGAGGAGGACTTGGAGGAGGGGAGGAGGAGGAGGAGGAGGAAGGCAAGATATGGCGGAGGAGGGCCAGGAAATGTTGGAGGAGGAGGGCCAGGACAGGCTAGAGGAGGCAGAGGAAAGGACCAAGACAGGGAGGAGGAGGTGGGCCAGGATCTGGAAGAAAAGGAGGACGGCCAGACCAGTTGGAAGAGGAGGGCCAGGACCGGATAGAGGAGGAAGACAAGGAGTGGGTGAAGAAGGAGTGCCAGCAACGGGGCGAGGAGGGCCATGACCGGGAAGAAGAGGAGGGCCAGGATAAGACAGAAGAGAAAGACGAGAAAAGGTAGGATTAGTAAGGCCAGGACCAAGTAGAAGAGGAGGGTCATGACCGGTTAGAGGAGGAGGGCCATGACCGGTTGGAGGAAGAGGGCCAGGACCGGGTAGAGGAGGATGGTCAGGACCAAATATAGGAAGAGGGCCAGAACCAGGTTCAGAAGGAGTGCCAGGAGCAGACATAGGAGGAGGGCCAGAACCGGAAGTAGGATCGGACCCATAACGGGGAAGAAGAAAAGCACCAGGACAGGGTGGAAGAGGAGGACCAGGAACATGCAAAAGAGAAGGACCTGGGCTGAGCTGTGGAGTGGGTCCAGTACCTGTTGGAAGAGTAGGGACAGGACGGGGAGGAAAAATAGAGCTAGGTCCATGCAAAGATAATGGGCCAGGACCAGCCAGCTCGAGCTGCCGAACGCTGCTGGCGAAAGTCTAAACACCATGCCAACCTCGTTCACTTCAAGTTTATCCTTTCCTGCCTTAACTCAGCCCTCTCTTCTGCCAGTGTCACCCGAGGTGACCCTTGGGTACCGGCCATCTCAAGGTCAAAAGCTATCTCGTGACCACCTGAGCCAGCAGGCGGGACTCGGAAGTGAGGGTGGAATACCGCCCCTACGACCAAATCTGCTAGATTGACAGCCCAAGCTGGGAATACAGAAAGTGTCCCTCGCCCCCGTGCCAATCAAATTAGGTATGGAGGAGGGGGGGAGGGCAGAGATTGGATAGACTGAGGCCGGAAGCTGGAATGGCCTAGGGGCACAGGCAATAAATACCTGTCGCCTCTGACCTTCGGGGTCAGAACACCAGGACACGCAGCAGCAGAGGCAGCCGCTGCAGCTGCAGCCCCCCACGTGTCTCTCCCTGCCCAGAAGGCCAGATACCCGCTCTACAACCAGAACCAACACATTGAGGCAAGGGCCGCGGGATGGGTGAGTGTCTCGTGGGTGGGACCCAGGTATCCCGCTGCTGATGGGAATTATGAGTGGATTCCTCCGATGTAGGGAGAGCACATTGTGAGAGCTAGTCACCCACCACGTGCGCGGGTAATGTAATGAATTCTTCCCATGTGGGAAAGTAAGTGGATTCTTCCCGAGTGGGAAGTGCACATGGGTGAGAGTTAGCCAACTCACGCACGCGCGATTAACGGATGATTGTGCTCCTCCCGTGTAGGGAAGCTCTAATATTGCCAATTGATTATATTCCTCCCAAAAGGGAAGCTCAATCCATTGCGTCTAAACAAATGCATAAATTCAATTCACCTCGCGGAATAAATTTCATATAAAACTTAGGCTTTCCGTCCCCGGCCTCTCGCTCTCTCTCGCCTCGCCGATCACTGAACGAACCCGTCCCCGGACGACAGGTGACAGCCAGACAAAACTATTTCTCCTCCCTCATTGACACCCATGCCCATCGCCCCCGCCAGCTCTTCCGTACATTCAACTCCCTTCTCAGGCCCCCGGTTCCTCCCCCTCCTCCTTCCCTCACCCCCAACGATCTGGCCTCCTACTTCATTAACAAAATTAAATCCATAAGGTCCGACCTCCCCAAAGTCACTTCCCCCCCTTCTCCAACCCCCCGGCTCTCAACACTCTCTGCTACTCTCCCCTCCTTCCCGGCAGTATCCTCAGAGGAGCTCTCCCCCCTCCTCTCAAGTGCTACTCCGGCCACCTGTGCTTCTGACCCCATTCCCTCTCATCTCATGAAATCTCTCGCTCCATCCCTTCTCCCCTCCTTAACTTCCATCTTCAACCGCTCACTCTCCACTGGTACCTTCCCCTCTGCCTTCAAACATGCCCATGTCTCTCCCATCCTAAAAAAGCCCTCTCTTGACCACACCTCACCTTCTAGTTATCGCCCCATATCCCTCCTACCATTCCTTTCCAATATCCTTGAACGAGTTGTCTACACGCGCTGCCTAGAAGTCCTCAAAAACAACTCTCTCCTCGACCCCCTCCAGTCTGGCTTCCGTCCCTTACATTCCACGGACACTGCCCTCTCAAAGGTCACCAATGACCTCCTGCTTGCCAAATCCAACGGCTCATACTCCGTTCTAATCCTCCTCGACCTCTCAGCTGCGTTTGACACTGTGGACCACCCCCTTCTCCTCAACACGCTATCTGACCTTGGCTTCACAGACTCCGTCCTCTCCTGGTTCTCCTCTTATCTCTCCGGTCGTTCATTCTCGGTCTCTTTTGCAGGCTCCTCCTCCCCCTCTCATCCCCTTACTGGGGGGGTTCACCAAGGTTCAGTGCTTGGTCCCCTTCTGTTCTCGATCAACACGCACTCCCTTGGTGACCTCATTCGCTCCCACGGCTTCAGCTATCATCTCTACGCTGATGACACCCAGATCTACATCTCTGCCCCTGCTCTCTCCCCCTCTCACCAGGCTCGCATCTCCTCCTGCCTTCAGGACATCTCCATCTGGATGCCTGCCCGCCACCTAAAACTCAACATTTCCACGACTGAACTCCTTGTCTTCCCTCCCAAACCCTGCCCTCTCCCTGAATTTCCCATCTCTGCTGACGGCACTACCATCCTTCCCGTCTCACAAGCCCGCAACCTTGGTGTCATCCTCGACTCAGCTCTCTCATTCACCCCTCATATCCAAGCCGTCACCAAAACCTGCCGGTCTCAGCTCCGCAACATTGCCAGGATCCGCCCTTTCCTCTCCATCCATACCGCTCCCCTGCTCATTCAAGCTCTCATCCTATCCCGTCTGGACTACTGCATCAACCTTCTCTCTGATCTCCCATCCTCGTGTCTCTCCCCACTTCAATCCATACTTCATGCTGCTGCCCGGATTGTCTTTGGCCAGAAACGCTCTGGGCATATTACTCCCCTCCTCAAAAATCTCCAGTAGCTACCAATCAATCTGCGCATCAGGCGGAAACTCCTCACCCTGGGCTTCAAGGCTCTCCATCACCTCGCCCCCTCCTACCTCACCTCCCTTCTCTCCTTCTACAGCCCAGCCCGCTCCCTCCGCTCCTCCGCTGCTAATCTCTTCACCGTACCTCATTCTCGCCTGTCCCGCCATCGACCCCCAGCCCACGTCATCCCCCGGGCCTGGAATGCCCTCCCTCTGCCCATCCGCCAAGCTAGCTCTCTTCCTTCCTTCAAGGCCCTACTGAGAGCTCACCTCCTCCAGGAGGCCTTCCCAGACTGAGCCCCTTCCTTCCTTTTCCCCTCGTCCCCCTCTCCATCCCCCTCATCTTACCTCCTTCCCTTCCCCACAGCACCTGTATATATGTTTGCATGTTTGTACATATTTATTACTCTATTTATTTATTTATTTAACTTGTACATATCTATTCTATTTATTTTATTTTGTTAGTATGTTTGGTTTTGTTCTCTGTCTCCCCCTTTTAGACTGTGAGCCCACTGTTCGGTAGGGACTGTCTCTATATGTTGCCAATTTGTACTTCCCAAGCGCTTAATACAGTGCTCTGCACATAGTAAGCGCTCAATAAATACGACTGATGATGATCGCCGACCAGAGGGAGCATCAGAGTACGACTCCCAGAAGTTTTTGGGCCTCGAGCCTCCACAGAATCCTCCCGACAGAATCTAATTGACTGGATCGTTGCCTGGGCATATGTTTCATGTGGATCCTACAAAGAACTCGGGGGACTAATGTGCGTTTGCTCCTATGGGAGCATCTTGGGAAGGGCCTAGGACAGCTGCCTGGACCAGCGAGAAGTGGGCTCATGCCAATGAAAGGATGTGCAAAAACCCCTCCCAGTTGAAGGTGCCGGCCTTTGGTACATGGCGCCTCTAGTGCCCTGACAGTTCGTTGTGTGGTAAATTGTCCCAAGAGCGAGTGGAATGAAAGGAGCCCGATTTGGACCGGGTTTGGAGTATCTGTGTTCTCTGCGCTACACCTCTCATGGAGTGGGAGCAAGAACTTGAATAAATACTATATTTACTATCACTCCTAAAGGGGAAACGTTCTAGACAATCACCTTCTTCTCCTTCCGCGCTCTGGCCCATGGCCTCGGGTCCCGTCACGATGCACGATAGAACTGGTAGTACAGGAAATGGAGGTGAACGCCAGTCAAGAGCGAGCGTCAGACTACGACTCTCAGAAGTCTTTTTGCTCCGATCCGCCACTTCACGCTCCCTCCTGTATGGGTGGGTGGCTGGGCTGTCCTCTGTCGTCTCCGATTTCTCACGGTGCTGTTGGTTCAGCGATTATTCTTGGCCAATCGCGGGTGTTTGGACCGTACTACCAGAGCAGAAGCAGCCTGCCTCTCAAATCGGGTCTCGCAGCCTATGGAAGAGTGTTAACACATAGTTCAACCTCAGGTTTAGTGATGTGGCAGCTGAGGCACACAGATTACAATGTGTCTTGGCCATGGTCACACAGCACAAAAGTGTCACAGGTCCCAGGTCTGTCACATCCCAGCACGGTGCCTTCTCCAACTCGTTTCGCTGCTTCTCGAGGGTGGTGCGAGGTGGTTTCGCTGGCGGCGGGGCTCTTGGAATCCAGAGGAGGCGGCCGGTGCCTAATGAATCCGGGCAGCTGCCTTCCTATGGTAACTCTGGAGTATTACATGGACGGTCAACTGATGCTTCTGTCCTTCTGTTCTTCGTCATTCTCTGGGACGTCCTCCTATTGGGACAATATATTTTCGTCCCTCCTCCCGTCTACATTGCCCAGTTCCTTGGGCCAGGAACCATCTGTACTAGGGCCTTCCGACACCACCAACTACACATGTCCAAAACAGTCCTCCTACTCTTCCAATTTGAACCCTCCCGGCGCCTGCTTTTTTATTGGTCTCTTTGTTTTTTCTTCTACTAGTACTTCTCCACAGGCGTTTTATCTTTGCCAGGTCCTGTCCTCGGCACTAGGGTAGATTTAAGCTACTCTGGTTGGACACACCCCTGTCCCACATGAGCCTCACAGTCTTCACCTTCCCTTTTAGAGATAAGGAAACTGAAGTTCTGATAATTCATTCATTTATTCCTTCCTTCATTCATTCAATCGTTTGGCTGAGGCTCCCTGGAGGGAAATGACGTGAGTGGTATTTGGGTAGCCGGATGTCAATGCTGTGTAGAAAGAGCCTCAACATTACAACTCCTGGAAATCTTTGTGCCCCGAGCCACCACGACATTCTCCCACTCCTCGCGACTGGTCCAACATGGCCATGGCTCCCACGCCAGGCTTAATGGGTGGGAGAGTTCTCTAGGTGGAGGTGAACGCGGTCTAGAACGAGCATCACACTACAACTCTCAGACTTCTTTGTGTCCCGAGTCGCCATGCCACTCTCCCTCTCTTCGCGACATGTCTTCAATGTATGTGTTGGTGACAGGAGTCGGCTACGTAGGATAGGGCGGGTACTAATGAGGTCTCGCGCCTGTCGGAGCATCTTCAGGATAGACAAGGACTTCTACATTTGGGAACGGGTAGCGGGCTTATTCAAATGTAGGAACGTGTTATAACCCAGCCCGTGTAAGATGCCCGAATACAATATGTTGAGCCACTCAGTGCCTTAACACTTGGTTGTGTGGTAAACTATTTCAGGGGGGAATGGGATCAAAGGAGCCTGATTTGAAGCAAGGTTAGTGTCTCCGTGTTCTCTATGCGACGCCACTCTCTCTGGGAGTGGTAACAGGTACTTAACATAGAACTATCATTAGAAATGGGAATGCGCCCTAACCATCCACCTCCCATGCATTCCGCTCTCCTCAAAATGTCCGCGGCTCTCCCGCGGTGCTTGATGGGAGCGGTAGTTTCATAGACGGTGGTGAACCCTGATTAGAACGAACATCACACTAAAATTCCGAGAAGTCTTTGTTCCTCGCTCCATCATGACACTCTCCTTCTACACGCTAGAGGGCCTGACATGGCCGAGGCTCACCCGTGAGCTTGACGGGAATTGTAGGTCTTTGTACCCCGAGCCGCCAGGCAACTCTCCCTCTCCTCCCGACAGGGCCAGACATGGCCGTGGGCCCTGCCACGGGCATCACAGGAGAGATACTTCGATTACCCTAGGCGAACGCTGTCTAGATGAGCATCACACTGAAAATACCAGAAGGCTTTGTGTGCCTTGTGTGAGTGTCTCCACGCCACTCTCCTTCTCTTCGGGAAAGGGCCTGGCATGGCTGAGACGACGCCACGGGGCATGATGGGAGTGGCAGATCAGTAGACGGAGGTTAAGGCTGTCTAGAATTAGCATCACACTACAACCTCCAGAATCTTTGTGTCCCAAGCCGCCATGCCAATCTCCCTCACTTCATTACAGGACCAGACATGTCTGAAGGCCTATCCCTAGGGCATGACAGGAGTGTTAGTTGGTTGGGCAGAGGTAATCTCTGTTCATAACGGAAGTAATAATATAACTCTAAGATCTCTTTGTCTCACGAGCCTTCAAGCCACTCTTCCTCACCTCATGACAGGTCTTGAATGTCTGTGTCGGTGAATGGGCTAGACTAAATAGGAACCTTACGGATAGGCCTGGAACTAATGAGGGTTCGCACTTGTGAGAGCATCTTCAGGAGAGAAAAGGCCATATACATTTGACAACGCAGAGCGGGGTTATTCAAATGCAGGGGTGTGTCACAACCCAGCCCGGGGAAGATGCCCCAACACAGTATTTGGAACCACTCAGTGCCTTGACACTTAGTTGAGTTGTAAACTGTTTCGGTAGGGAATAGGATTAAAGGAGCCTGATCTAGAGCGAGATTGGGGTCTCCGTGTTCTCTATGTGATACCTCGAGGTGGGTGGTAAACAAGGACTTGAAAAGTAACATAATTATTATAATTATGAATGGGAAGACGCCCTGAACATCTGCTTCCCGTGCCTTTCGTACTTGGCAAAATGGCCGTGGGGCATGACGAGAGTGCTTGTTTAGTAGGCGGTGGTGAACGCTGTCTAGAACGAGCATCACACTACAACTCCCAGAGGTCCTTGTAAACCGAGCCACCATGTTACTGTCACTAAACTCGCAACAGGGCAGACAGGGCCGCAGGGCATGTGCAGGGCGGTTGTTTGTTAGGTGGAAGTGAACGCTGTCCAATTGAGCATTGCACGGCAACTACCAGAAGCCTTTGTGCTCCGAGCCACCATGCCACTCTCTATCTCCTTCCGAGAGGGTCTGACATGGCCGATGCTCCCCCTCGGGACATGACGGGAGTGGTAGTTCGGTACCCAGATGTAGTCTCATCCTATCCCGTCTGGACTACTGCACTAGCCTTCTCTCTGATCTCCCATCCTCGTGTCTCTCTCCACTTCAATCCATACTTCATGCTGCTGCCCGGATTATCTTTGTCCAGAAACGCTCTGGACATATCACTCCCCTCCTCAAAAACCTCCAATGGCTACCGATCAATCTGCGCATCAGGCAGAAACTCCTCACCCTGGGCTTCAAGGCTCTCCATCACCTCGCCCCCTCCTACCTCACCTCCCTTCTCTCCTTCTACTGCCCAGCCCGCACCCTCCGCTCCTCCACCACTAATCTCCTCACTGTACCTCGCTCTCGCCTGTCCCGCCATCGACCCCCGGCCCACGTCATCCCCCGGGCCTGGAATGCCCTCCCTCTGCCCATCCGCCAAGCTAGCTCTCTTCCTCCCTTCAAGGCCCTGCTGAGAGCTCACCTCCTCCAGGAGACCTTCCCAGACTGAGCCCCTTCTTTCCTCTCCCCCTCGTCCCCCTCTCCATCCCCGTCTTACCTCCTTCCCTTCCCCACAGCACCTGTATATATGTATATATGTTTGTACATATTTATTACTCTGTTTATTTATTTATTTATTTTACTTGTACATTTCTATCCTACTTATCTTATTTTGTTGGTATGTTTGGTTCTGTTCTCTGTCTCCCCCTTTTAGACTGTGAGCCCACTATCGGGTAGGGACTGTCTCTATGTGATGCCAATTTGTACTTCCCAAGCGCTTAGTACAGTGCTCTGCACATAGTAAGCGCTCAATAAATGCGATTGATTGATTGATTGATTGATTGATTGAACGCTCTATAAAATAAGCATCACACTACAACTCCCAGAAATCTCTCTGCCCCGATCCGACACTACACTGTCCCACTACTCGCGACTGGGACATGGCCATGGTTCCCCGCGGGGCGAATGGGAGTGGTGGTTTAGTAGATGGAGATGAAAGCTGTCCAGAACGAGCATTACACTACAATTCACAGAGGTTATTGTGCCCCAAGAGGCTATGCCTCTCACTCTCCTCGCGACAGGGCCAGTCATGGTCACAGGCCCTGCCGCGGTGCATTACAAGAGTAATAGCTGTTTAGGCAGCGGTGACCGCTGTCTAGAACAAGCATTACACTACTACAACCAGAGGTCTTTGTGCCCCGAGACGCCATACCATTCTCCCTCTCCTCCCGACAGGGCCAGACATGGCCACAGGCCCTGCCGCGAGACATGACAGGAGTGGTAGGTCCGTAGGTGGAGGTAAACCTTATCTACAGTGAGCATCACACTGAAACTCCCAGAAGACCTTGTGCTCCGTTCCTCCGGGCCACTCAACCTCTCCTGGGGAATTAATGAGGGTTTGCTCCCGTGGGACCGTTTCGGAGAGGACCAAGGGCAGCTGCTTGGACCAGTGAGGAGCGGGCTTATGCCAATGAAAGAATGTGTAAAGACCCGTCCCGATATAAGGGGCCGGCCTTCAGTACATGGGGCCGCTCAGAGCCTTGAGGGCTGGTTGTCTGGAGAACTCTCCCGACAGCGAAATGAATTAAAGGAGCCCGATTTGAACCGAGCTTTGGGTCTCTGTGTTCCCTGCGAAACACCTCACAGGGAGCGGTAGCAAGTACTTTTAAAAATACCATAATTACTATCAATCGCGAGCGGAAGGCTTTCTAACCAACCGCCTCATGCGCCTTCCGCTCTGGGGGCACGATGGGAGTGGTAGTTGGGGAGATGGCGGTGGACACCAGTCAAGAGCGAGAGTCAGACTGCGAACCCCAGAAGCCTTTGTGCCCCAATCCACCACGCCACGCTCCCACCCACCAAGACACAGATGCATGGTTTGGGGGGGTGACCGGACTGGCCTCTATTCCATCCAGTTTCTCGCAGTGCTGTTGCTTCAGAGATTACTCTTGGCCAATTGCAGGTGTGGGGACCGTACGACCAGAGCAGAGGCATCTACATACCACATCGGGGCTCGGAGCCTGTGGAAGAGAGTTAACAGGTAGGTCATCCTCGGGTTTACAGGTTTGGCAGCTGAGGCGCATGGATTCCAAAGTACCTTGGCCAAAAGTGTCAAACAGTACAAAAGTGTCAAAACCGGGTCTTGGTCCCAGGTCTGCACATCCCAGCTCTGCACCCTTTCCAACTTGCTTCACTGTTTCTCGAGGGGGTTGCAAGGTGGTTTCGATGACGGCGGGAATCCAGAGGAGGTGGCACGGGCCCGATAAATCAGAGAAGCCGCCCTCTTGCGGCAGCTCTGGAGCATTACATCGGCGCACAACAGATGCTTCAGTCCGCTTGTACTTCATTCATTCATTCATTCATTCATTCAATCGCATTGATTGAGCACTTACTGTCCTCAGACCAAGGGGTAGAACATACCAAGGGGGAGTACACTATAAAAATGAACGGACACAATCCCTACCCACAGTGAGCTCACAGTCTAGAGGGGGAGACAGATGTTAATATACAGAAATAAGTAAAGAAGCAAAGTAAAAAATGAATCAATCATTCAGTTACAGAGAGGGGACTTGCCCTTTGGGTGACATAGTCAACAGCCGAAACTGTAGCTCTCCCCACCAGATCCAGCTGCTTTCTCTTGGCATCGCTGTAGACCATATGACTTTTCTTCCAGTCTCACAAATCTGACCCGCTGGTATTGTGTTCGACTCATTCAATCGATCGATCGATGAATCGTATTGACCTTTCCGAGCGCCTCACACCCCACCTCGCCTCCCTTTCCTCTCTACCCAACCTTGATGATCAGATTACTGCTCTCAGCTCTACCCTCTCTACTCAGCTCGACTCCCTCACTCCCATTTCCCTTCGGCATTCTCGTACCACTAACTACTAACCCACAGCCCTGGATCACTGTCACTGTCCACCTTCTTCGCTCTTATGCTCGAGCTGCTGAACGTTGCTGGAGAAAGTCTAAACACCATGCCAACCTCGTTCACGTCAAGTTTATCCTTTCCTGCCTTAACTCTACCCTCTCCTCTGCCAAACAAAGCCATTTCTCCTCTCTTATTAACACCCATGCCCATCATCAGCTCTTCCGTACATTTAACTCCCTTCTCAGGCCCTCTGTCCCTCCCCCTCCTCCTTCCCTCATCCTCAAAGATCTGGCCTCCTAATTCATTAATAAAATTAAATCCATCTGGTCTGAGCTCCCAAAGTCACTCCCCCCTTTCTCGAATCCCTCGGCTCTCAACCCTCTCCGCTACTCTCACATTCTTCCCAGCAGTATGCTCAGACGAAATCTCTTCCCTCCTCTCAAGTGCTACTCCTGCCACCTATGCCTCTGACCCCATTCCCTCTCATCTTATAAAATATCTTGCTCCATCTCTCCTCCCCTCCTAAACTTCCATCTTCAACCGCTCACTCTCACTGGTTCCTTCCCATCTGCCTTCAAACATGCCCATTTCTCTCCCATCCAAAAAAACCCTCTCTTGACCCCACCTCACCTTCTAGTTATCGCCCTGTCTCCCTCCTACCATTCCTTTCCAAACTCCTTGAACGATCGCCTACACGCACTGCCTCGAATTCCTCAGCACCAACTCTCTCCTCGACTCCCTCCAATCTGGCTTCCGTCCCCTACATTCCACGAAACCTGCCCTCTCAAAGGTCACCAATGACCACCAGCTTGCCAAATCCAACGGCTCCTACTATATCCTAATCCTTCTAGACCTCTCAGCTGCCTTCTGAACTATGGACCACCCCCTTCTCCTCAACACGCTATCCAACCTTGGTTTCACTGACTCTGTCCTCTCCTGGTTCTCCTCTTATATCTCCGGCCGTTCATTCTCAGTCTCTTTTGCGGGCTCCGCCTCCCTCTCCCATCCCATTACTCTAGGGGTTCCTCAAGGGTCAGTTCTTGGTCCCCTTCTGTTCTCTATCTACACTCACTCCCTTGGTGAACTCATTCGCTCCCACGGCTTCTCTACGCTGATGACACCCAAATCTACATCTCTGCCCCTGCTCTCTCTTCCTCCCTCCAGTCTCGTATCTCCTCCTGCCTTCAGGAATTCTCCATCTGGATATCTGCCCGCCATCTAAAACTCAACATGTCCAAGACTGAACTCATTATCTTCCCTCCCAAACCCAGCCATCTCTCAGACTTTCCCATTACTGTTGACGGCACTACCATTCTTCCCGTCTCATAAAGCCCTCAGCCTTGGTGTCATCCTCGACTCCGCTCTTTCGTTCACCCCTCACATCCAATCCGTCACCAAAACCTGCCGGTCTCACCTCCGCAACTTCGCCAAGATCCGCCCTTTCCTCTCCATCTAAACAGCTACCCTGCTCGTTCAATCCTCCATCCTATCCCGGCTGGATTACTGCATCAGCCTCCTCTCCGATCTCCCATCCTCCTGCCTTTCCCCACCTCAATCCGTACTTCATGCCGCTGCCCGGATCGACTTTGTGCAGAAACGCTCTGGCCATGTTACTCCCCTCCTCAAAAATCTCCAGTGGCTACCAATCAACCTACGCATATGGCAAAAACTCCTCACCCTTGGCTTCAAGGCGCTCCATCACCTCTCCCCCTCCTATCTCACCTCCCTTCTCTCCTTCTACAACCCAGCCCGCACCCTCCACTCCTCTGCCTCTAATCTCTTCAATGTGCCTCATTCTCGCCTGTCCCGCCGTCGACCCCCGGCCCACGTGCTCCCCCTGGCCTGGAATGCCCTCCCTCTGCACATCTGCCAAGCTAGCTCTCTTTCCCCCTTCAAAGCCCTACTGAGAGCTCACCTCCTCCAGGATGCCTTCCCAGACTGAGCCCCCTCCTTCCTCTCCCCCTCGTCCCCCTCCCCATCTCCCGCCGTACCTCCTTCCTTTCCCCACAGCACCTGTATATATGTATATATGTTTGTACATATTTATTACTCTATTTATTTATTTATTGTACTTGTACATATTTATTCTAATAATTTTATTTTGTTAATATGCTTTGTTTTGTTGCCTGTCTCCCCCTTCTAGACTGTGAGCCCGCTGTTGGGTAGGGACCGTCTCTATATGTTGCCAACGTGTACTTCCCAAGCGCTTAGTACAGTGCTCTGCACACAGTAAGCGCTCAATAAATACGACTGAATGAATGATTGAGCGAACTCTGTGTGTAGAGCATAGTACTCAGCTTTTGAGGGAGTACAACCTAACAACAAAAGAGACACATTCCCTGGCCACAACGAGCTTTCAGTCTCCAGGGGGAGACAGACACCAATAGGAATCAGTTGATTGCAGCTATAGACGAAAGTACTTTGGAGCTGGGGGTTGCCAGGGGAGGCTCTGCGCGACCGCAGCGCCGCCCAAAGACGCCCTTTGCCAGGCTGTATATCGGCTACCACGCCTTCTGCGAGCCCCACAACAGCTTTGGGACAGGCCATGGGGCAAGACGGGAATGGTTGTTCGGTAGGCGGAGGCGATCGATGTCAACAGTGCGCATCATACTACGACTCCCAGAAGTCTTTGGTCCTCGAGCCTCCACAGAATCCTCCTGACGGTCTGATCGAGTGGGTCGACGCCTAAGCTGGGCTCCATGGGGATCCTATGGAGAGGGCACGGTACTAATGAGGGTTCGCTCCCGCGGGAGCATCTTGGGTAGGGAAAAGGGCAGTTTCCTGCACCAACGTGCAGCGGGCTCATGCCAACGAAAGGCGGGCTCATGACAACGAAAGGATGTGTTAAAACCCCTCCAGATTTATCGGGCCGGCTGTCAGTACATGGAGCCGCTCAGCTTCTTGATGGTTGGCTGTGTGGTAAACGCCCCCGAGTGCGAATGGGATGAAAGGAGCCCAAGTTGAACTGCGTTTGGTGTCTCTGCGTTCGCTGCCTTACCCCTCACAGGGAGTGGTAGCAAGGACTTAAAAACACCATAATTACTATCATTCTCATTCAGAAAATAATCTCAGTAACCTCCGCCCTCGCCTTCTGCATTCTTGAACATGGTTCCGGACCCCACTTCGGGGCACGATGGGACTGACAGTTCGGGAGGTGGAATTGAAAGCCAGTCAAGAGAGAGTGTCAGACTACTACTCCCAGAAGTCTTTGTGCCCCGATTTGCCACGCCATGTTCCCTCCAACTGCGATATGGCCAGGTTGTTTGGGTGGGTACCTCGGTTTGCCTCTGTCGCCCCCACGTTCTCGCAGTGATGTTGTTTCAGTGATTATTCTTGACAAGTCGCAGGTGTGGGGACCGTATGACCAGAGCAGAGGCAGTCTGCTTCCCACATCGGGGCTCACAGTCAGTAGAAGAGGGTTAACACGTAGTTCATCCTCAGGTTTGTCTTGGCCAAGGTCAGACAACACAAAAGTGTCGCATCAGGGACTTCTGCCACATCCCAGCCCTGCGCCCTTTCCAACTCACTTCGCTGCTTTTCGAGGTTGGTGCGAGTTTCCTTTGACAGCGACAGGCTCTAGGAATCAGAAAGGGGCCGTCTGGGCCAGATTAATCAGGACAGATGCTTTCTTTTCACAACTCTGGAGTATTACATCGGCGTTCAACGGCATTTTCCTATTCATAATGAAAGGAATTATGATATTTGTTAGGTACCTGTTACCACTCCCCTTGAGGTGTCTCCTGGAGAATACGGATTCCCCAATCTCGCTCAAAATCAGAATCCTTTAATTCCATTCCTTACTGGGAGAATTTACTACACAACCAAGGGTCTAGGTACTGATGGCTATAACCCCACTCTAAACCCACTCTGAGCTGTCAAATGCAGATGGCCTTGTCTCTGCTTAATATGCTCCCACAAGAGCGAACCCTCATAACCCCGCCCTATCCGTAGCGTACTTATGTAGTAGAGCCCAGGCACCGACACAAGCCAATCAAGCCCTGTCGCGTGGTGTGGTAGAGTGGCTAGAGGCATCCTGGGAAAAAGATTTCTGGGAGCTGTAGTGTGATACTAGTTCTAGACATCGTTCCCTTCTGCCTACCGACATACCACTCCCGTCATGCCTCGTGGGAGGGCCTCGTGGGAGGACTCGTGGGAGGGCCCGCCGTCCTGTCTGGCCCTGTCACTAGGAGAGGAAAATTGGCATGGTGACTCGGGTCGCAAGGACTTCTGCGAATTGTAATTTGATGCTCATTCTAGATCTCGTTCACTTCCATCTACCGAATTTCCACTTCCATCATGCTTCGCGGGGGAGGATCGGCCATGTCAGGCCCTGTCGCTAGGAGAGGGAGAGTGTCGTGGCGTCTTAGGGCACAAAGACATCTGGGAGTTGTAGTGTGATGCTCTTTCTGGACAGCGTTCACCTCCGCTTACCGAACTCCTACTACAATCATGCCCCGCGGGGTTTCGTGGCAATTTTGCGGAGCCCTGGAGGCGTAGAAGGAGGGTGTTCAGGGCGTTTTCCCATTTATAATAAAAGTAATTATGGCATTTGTTAGGTACCTTTCATTCATTCATTCAATTCATTCAATCGTATTTATTGAGCACTTACTGTGTGCAGAGCACTGTACTAAGCTCTTGGGAAGTACAAGTTGACAACATATAGAGACAGTCCCTACCCAACAGTGAGTTCACAGTCTAGAAGGGGGAGACAGAGAACAAAACTAAACATATTAATAAAATAAATAGAATAGATATGTACAAGTAAAATAAATAAATAGAGTAATAAATATGTACAAACATATATACATATATACAGGTGCTGTGGGGAAGGGAAGGAGGTAAGACGGGGGGATGGAGAGGGGGCGAGGGGGAGAGGAAGGAGGGGGCTCAATCTGGGAAGACCTCCTGGAGGAGGTGAGCTCTCAGTGGGGCCTTGAAGGGATCACTCTCCCGAACAGTGATGGGAAAGTCAGGGAGAGGGCAGGGTTTGGGAGGGAAAACAAGGAGTTCAGTCTTGGACATGTTGAGTTTTAGGTGGCGGGCAGACATCCGGATAGAGATGTCCTGAAGGCAGGAGGAGATGCGAGCCTGGAGGGAGGGAGAGAGAGCAGGGGCAGAGATGTAGATTTGGGTGTCATCAGCGTAGAGTTGATACCTGTTACCATTACCCGTGAGATGTCACATAGAGATCACGGAGACCTCAACCTCGCTGAGAATCAGGCTTCTTTAATTGCTTTCCCTCTCTGAACAGTTTACCGCACAACCAAGTGTCAAGGCATTGAGCGGCTCCACATAATGTTTTCGGGCATCTTACATGAGCTGAGTTGTAACGCATGCGTGAATTTGAATGAGCCCGGCCCGAGCTTTCAATTGCAGATGGCCTTGCCTCTCCCGAAGGGGCTCCCACGGCGAACCCTCATTAGTATCAGCCCTATTCGTAGGGTTTCTTTGTTGACGAGCCCAGTCATCGACACAACCTGTAGCACAGGAGGGGGAGAATGCCGTGGCGGCTCGGGGCGCAAAGATTTCTGCGAGTTGAAGTGTAATGCTCCTAGACAGCGTTCACCTACACCTACCGAACTACGACTCCGGTGATGCCTCGCGGAAGAGCTGCAGGCATTTTAGGAAAGGCGCGGGAAGCGGATCTTCAGAACGTTTTCCCATTCTTAATGAGAGTAATTATGGTGTTTGTAAATTACATTCTACCACTCTCCGTGAGGTGTCGTATAGAGAACACAGAGAACCCAAACTCGCTCAAAATCAGGCACCTTTAATATCATTTCCTCCCAGGAGAGTCTAACACACAACTAAGTGTCATCGCAATGAGCGGTTCCACATACTGTGTTCGGGACGCTTGCCCAGGTAGGTTTTAGCACATCCTTGCATTTCAATGAGCCCGTTCTGACCTGTCACATGCAGTTTGCAGTTACCCTATTCTCTCCCGAAGATGCTAGCACAAGGCTTCTGGGAGTTGTAGTGTGATGCTCGTTCTTGACAGATTTCACCTCTGCCTACAGAAGTACCACTTCCGTCATGCCTAGTACACGCAGCTGCTTTGTGCAGCATAAAAGTAGCGGGAGGGGGATGTTCTGTCCGTTTTCCCATTTATAATGATAGTAATTATGGCACTTGTTAGGTACCTGTTACCACTCGCCTTGAGGTGTCGCATGTAGAGCACCGATACCACAATTTCGTTCAAAATCAGGCTCCTTAAATCACATTGTTTCCAGGAAAAGTTTACCATACAACCAAGTGTCAAGGCACTGAGCGGATCAACGCACTGTGCACGTGCTTCATACCGTGGGTGAGTCATAACACATTTTTGCATTTGAATGACCCCACTCCGAGATGACAAATGTAGATAGCCTGGCTTCTCTCAAAGGTGCTCCCACAAAAGCGAACGCACATTAGTCCTAGCCCTATCCGAGGGGTTCCTCTGAAGTCGAAGCCAGTCACTGACACAATCCAATCAGGCCCTGTCGTGTGGTGCAGGAGACTGGCTAGACGGCTGATGGGACAAAGGCTTCTGGGAGTTGTAGTGTGATGGTCTTTCTAGACAGCATTCCCCTTTGCCTACCAAACTACCCCTCTTCTCATCCCTCGAGATGGGGCCTGCGGTTCTGTCTGGCCCTGTCACGAGGAGAGGGAGAGTGGCATGGCGGGTCAGGGCACAAGGACTTCTGGTGTCCGTAGTGTGATGCTCGTTGTAGACAGCGTTCACCTCCCCCTACGTAACTACAAATACAGTCATGCCCCACAGGGATTCGCGGCCATTTCGTGGAGCTCGGAAAGCGCGGAAGGCGCGGCAGGCCGATGTTCAGGGTATTTTTCCATTCATAATGATAATAATTATGGTATTTGTTAGATACCTGTGACCACTTCCCGTGACGTGTCGCATAGAGATCACAGAGACCCCAACCTCCCTGAGAATCTGGCTCATTTAATTGCCTTCCCTTCAGGAGAGTTTATCCCACAACCAAGAGTCAGAGCACTGAGCATCTCTACATACAGTGTTCGGGCATCTTACCCTAGCCTGGTTATAACACATGATTGCATTTGAATGAGCCAGCTCCGAGCTGTCGAATGCAGATGGCTTTGTCTCCCACCAAAATGTTTCCACAAGAGAGAACGCTCATTATTCTCAGACTTATCCGTAGGGTTCCTATGCAATTAAGCACAGTCACCGACACAACCAATCAGACCCTGTCACGAAGGGAGGGAAAAGGGCGTGGAGGATCCTGGCACAAAGACTTATGGGCGTTGCAGTGTGATGCTCGTTCTAGGCAGCGTTCACCTCCGCCTACCGAAATGCCACTCCTGTAATACACCCCGGCAGAGCTGCGGCTATTTATGGAGCATGGGAGGCGCGGGAAGCGGATCTTCAGGGTTGTGGGGAGGCGCTCAGCAAGATCGCAGCGCTGCCAAAGCCGCCTTTTGCCAGGCTGAATACCGGCCATCTGTGACTTCTGTGAGCTCCCAAACGTCCACGAGACAGGTGGTGGCGATCGCTGTCCAGAGAGAATATCAGGCGACTACTCCCATAGTCTTTGGGTCTCGAACCTCCACAGAACCTTTCCGACAGGGTATGACAGAGAAGCAGCGTGGCTCAGTGGAAAGAGCACGTGATTTGGAGTCAGAGGTCATGGGTTCGAATCCCGGATCCGCCACATGTCTGCTGTGTGACCTTGGGCAAGTCACTTACCTTCTCTGAGCCTCAGTTACGTCATCTGTAAAATAGGGATTAAGACTGTGAGCCCTACGTGGGACAACCTGATCACCTTGTATACTCCCAGCGCTTACAACAGTGCTTTGCACGTAGTAAGTGCTTAACAAATGTCATCATTATTATTATTATTATTATTATTGTTATTATTGACTGGATCGGTGCCTGGGCTGTGCTCCGTGGGGATCCGACGGAGAGTGCGGGTATTAATGAGGGTTTACTCCTATGAGAGCATCTTGGGGAGAGCCCAGCTGTCCGGACCAGCGGGGAGCGGACACGTACCAATAAAAGGATGTGGAATAACCCCTCCCTATTAAAGGGGTCGGCCTTCATTTCATGGAGCCGCTCAGAGCCTTGACGGTTGGTTGTGTGGTAAACTCTTCCGAGAGCGAATGATCTGAAAGGACCCCGATTTGGACCGAGTTTGGGGTCTCTGTGTTCTCTGCGGTACACCTCACAGGCAGTGGTAGCAAGTAATTAAAAATAACATAATTACAATTAATCTCAATCAGAAAGCATTTTGACCAAGCGTTGCCCACGCCGTCAGCCCTCCGGGTACAATAGGAGTGGTAGTTCGGGAGGCAGAGGTGAACGCCAGTCATGAGCAAGTGTCAGACTGCGACTCCCATTGGTTTTTTGCCCCGGTCCGCCACGTCACTCTCCCTCCCACCGCGACACGGCCGCATTGTTTGGGTGGGTGCCTGGGCTGGCCTCTGTCGCCTCCGCTTTCTCGCAGTGTTGTTGGTTATGCGATTACTCTTGGCCAGTCGCAGGTGTGGGGGCCATACGACCAGAGCAGAGGCAGCGTGCATCCCACATCGGGGATCGCATCCTGTGGAAGAGAGTTAACGCATAGTTCATCCTCAGGTTTAGTAATGTGGCAGCTGACGCAACACATATTCCACAGTGCCTTGGACAAGGTCACACAGCTCAACAGTGTTGCAACCGGGACTAGGTCCCAGGTCTGCCACATCCCAGCCCTGTGCCCTTTCCAACTCGCTTCTCTGTTTCTCACGGTTGTTGCCAGGTTGTTTCATTGGCAGCGGGGCTCTGGGACATCAGAGAAGGTGGCCGGGGCCGGAAGAATCTGGAATATTACATCGGCGTTCAACTGCTGCTTCTGTTCTTTTGTACTTCGTCATCATCTATGACATCCTCCTACTGAGAAAATATATTTTTGTCCCTCCTCCCGTTTATATTGTCCAGTTCCTTGTGCCAGGGACCATGTGCATTTGGGCCCTCCGACATTTCCAACTACACGTGTCCAAAACAGTCCTCTTTTTTTTCCAAGTCGAACCCTGTCCCGACACCTGTGTTTTAATTGGTCTCTTTGTTTTTCTTTTACTGGTATTTCTTCACAAGCGCTTTCCATGTGCCAGGTACAGTCCTCAGCGCTGGAGTTGATTCAGATAATCTGGCTGGTCACAACCCTGTCCAACATTGGATTCACAATCTTCACCTTCCCCTTAACAGATGAGGTAAATGAGGCCCCGAGAATTAATTAATTCCTTTCTTCATTCATTCATCGCATTGATTGAGTGCTTACTCTATGCAAAGTCCTGTCCTCAGGGCTAAGGAAAGTACACTACAACAATAAACAGATACAATCCCTGCCCACAATGAGCTCACAGTCTAGAAGGGGAGACAGACGTTAATATTCAGAAATAGGTAAAAAAGAAAGAAAAAACTGAATCAGTCAGTAACAGAGAGAGGACTTGCCCACAGGGCGACATCGTCAAGAACCAGAATTAGAGCTCTCTCCACCAGATCCAGCTTTCCTTTCTCATCCCATCCGTTCGATTGACTGAGCAATCGTGTTGAGTGCATTCTGTGTGTAGAGCACTGTACTCAGCTCTCGCGGGAGTATAACCCAACAATAAAAGAGACACATTCTCTGGCCACAACAGGCTTTCAGTCTCCAGGGAGAGACACACACCAATAGGAATCAACTCATTGCGGTAACAGAAGGAAGTGCTTAGGGGCTGGAGGTTGCCTGGGGAGGATCAGCATGACTGCAGCGCTGCGCAACGCCGCCCTTCTTCGAGCCCTCCATCGTCCTCGAGACAGGACTTGGGACACGACGGCACTGTTAATTTGGAATGCGGAGGCGATCTCTGTCCAGTGTGAGAATCAGACTAGGATTCCCAGAAGTCTATGGGCATCAAGCCCCCACAGAACCCCCCCGGCAGGGTGTGATTGACTGTATCGGTGCCTGGGCTGGGATCCATAGAGATCCGACGGAGAGCAAAGAGGATTAATGAGGGTTCGCTCCCGTGGGTGCATATTGGGGAGGGCCAAGGGCAGCTGCCTGTACCATTGGGGAGCGACCTCATGCCTATGAAATGATGTTTACAAACCCCTCCCGATTGAAGGGACCGACCTTCAGTACATGGAGCCGCTCAGTGCCTTGACGGTTGGCTGTGTGGTATACTCTCCGTAGGGCGAATGTGATGAAAGGAGCTCGATTTGGACCAAGCTTGGGGAATCTGTGTTCTCTGCCCTGCCCCTCACAGGGAGTGGTAGCAAGTACTTAGAAAATACCATAATTACCATCAATCGCAATCGAAAAAGTTTCTACAGAACGGCCACCCACGCCTTTCACGCTCTAATAATAATAATGACATTTATTAAGCCCTTACTATGTGCAAAGCACTGTACTAAGCGTTGGGGAGGTTATAAGGTGATCAGGTTTTCCCACGTGGGGCTCACAGTCTTAATCCCCATTTTACAGATGAGGGAACTGAGGCACAAAAAAGTTAAGTGACTTGCCAAAAGTCACACAGCTGACAGTTGGCGGAGTCGGGATTCGAACCCATGGCCTCTGATTCCAAAGCCCGTGGTCTTTTCACTGAGCCACGCTGCTTCTCTCATGCTCTGCTCCATGGTCTCTGGCCCCGTGGCTCGTCCCGATCGGAATGGCA
The DNA here is from genome assembly GCF_015852505.1 of Tachyglossus aculeatus. Taxonomy (NCBI): domain Eukaryota; kingdom Metazoa; phylum Chordata; class Mammalia; order Monotremata; family Tachyglossidae; genus Tachyglossus; species Tachyglossus aculeatus. The sequence continues at coordinate 715,815 of NW_024044849.1, forward strand.
TTTCGAGAGGCGAAGGTGAATGCCAGTCAAGAGTGATCGTCTGACTACAACTCCTAGATGTCTTTGTGTCCCAATCCGCCACGCCACGCTCACTCCCACCGCTACACGGTGGCATTGTTTGATTGGGTGCCTGGGCTGGCCTCTGTTGCCTCCGCGTTCTCGCAGTTCTATTGGTTCAGCGATTACTGTTGGCCAATCTCGGGTGTGGGGACCGTACGACCGGAGCAGAGGCAGCCTTCGTCCCGCATCGGGGCTCGCAGCCTGTGGAAGAGAGTTAGCATGTATTTCATCCTATGGTTTGCAGGTGTACCAACCTGAGGCACACAGATTCCAAATTGTCTTGGCCATGGTCTCACAGCACAAAAGTGTCACAACCAAGACTTGATCCCAGGTCTGCCACAGCCCAGCACCGCGCCCTTTCCAAGTCGCTTAACTGCTTCTCGAGGGTGGTGAGAGGTGATTCTGATGGCGACAGGGCTCTGGGAATCCAAAAGAGCCGGACGAGGCCAGATGAATCCGGGTAGCTGCCCTATTTTGTCAACTCTGCAGCATTACATCGGCCCTCAGCTGTTGCTTCAGTCCTTTTGTGCTTCGCCATTCTCTAGGACGTCCTCCTACTGGGAAAATACACTTTTGCCCCTCCTCCCATCTACATTATCCAGTTCCCTGGGCCAGGGACCATGTGTACTACTGCCCTCCGACACCTCCAACTACACATTTCCAATACAGTCCTCCTACTCTTCCAATTCGGAACCTGTCCCAGCATCTGCTTTTTTTACAGGTCTCTTTGTTTTTTCTTCTACTAGTATGTCTTCACAACATCTTGCTGTGTGCCAGGTCCTGTCCTCGGCGCTGGGGTAGATTCAAGCTAATCTGGTTGGACACACTCCTATCCCACATGAGACTCTGTCTTCACCTTCCCTTTTAGAGACAAGGAAACTGAAGCCCCGATAATTCATTCATTCTTCTTTCATTCATTCATTATCATTGATTGAACGTTTACTATCCTCAGAGCTTGGGAGAGTCCAATGCAACAATAAAGAGCTACAATCCCTACCCACAGTGAGCTCACAGTCTCACAGTCTAGATGGGGAGGCAGACGTTGGTATGCTGAAATAGATAAAGAAGGAAGGAAAATAATGAATCATTTACAGAGAGGGGACTTCTTGTAGTCAAGAGCCAGAATTATACTTCTCTTCACCAGATCCAGCTGCTTTCCTTTCCCATCAGTTTAGACCGTAGCACTTGTATTTCTGTTTCACAAGTCTGAATTTTGGGGTTGTGTTTGACTCAATCGATCGATTGATCGATCGTGTTGATTGAGTGCATTCTGTGCATAAAGCACTGTACTCAACTTTTGTGGGGGTACAAACTAACAATAAAAGACACACTTTCTCTGGCCACAACGAGTTTTCAGTCTCCAAGGGGAGACAAACACCAATAGGAATCAATTCATTGCGGGTGTAGCTGGAACTGCTGGGGAGCTCGAGGGTGCCCTTGGAGGCTCAGCGCGGCCACAGCGCTGAGCAATGCCGCCGTTTGCCAGGCTGAATATCGGCTACCCGCGCCTTCTTCTAGCCTCCCAGAGGCCTCGAGACAGGTCGTGGGGCACGAGGGGAATGGTAGCTCCGTAGGCGGAGGCGTTCGCTCTGCACAGAGAGCATCAGACTATGACTCTCAAAGGCCTTTGGCCCTCGAGCCTCCAGGGAACCCTCCGGACAGAGTATGATTGAGTGGGTCGGTCCCGGGGCTGGGCTACATGAGGATCCAATGGAGAACGTGGGTTACTAATGAGGGATCGCTCCCGTGGGTACATCTAGGAGAGGGCTAAGTGTCTCATGCGTATGAAAGGGTGTTTAAAAATCCCTCCTGATAGAAGGGCCCCCCTGCAGAACATGGGGCCGCTCAGTGCCCTGACTGAGTGTGGTAAACTCTCCCGAGAGCGAATGGGATGAACGGAGCCTTCAGCCACACTAGAACGCCTGACAGTTGCAGAAAGCCCCACAGGGCAGCTCTGAGTTGGCCTGTGGTGGCAGGGAGCCCCACAGGGACTTACTGTATTTATCAATTTTCCAGTGGTGGCAGAGGGCCCCAGAAGGGCTTCCCGTGACTGACAGGTACCTTTTGGTGGCAGAGAGCTGGATGAAACACCTGTCGCTGCTGCGTTAGGACGAGAACACCCGTGCGGGTCCAGCTCGCTAGGGATCTGAACACCTGCAGAAAGTCTCCCTGGGATTCTCTGCCACCAAATGGTACCTGACATTTACACCACACTTGTTGACCGTTACATCGAGCTTTTTCCACTTAATTATCCCAATCTATCAATTAAAATTCTTTATGTTGCACCTCTGAGGGTGTGTCTTCGCATGGAGCCGATCGGTCTAGCTGGTTGGGATCGCAGAAAGCAATATGCCAAAGGGCATTACTTTTAACAAATTGTTAACGCAAGTTGTAAAATGCATACTATGCCAGGGAGCCAGACATATGTAAGACATCCACTGTGGCCCTCGGCCATCCCAAGCTACATGGCAGCTGCAGAAGATCCCCTGGAGCCCGCGGCTACCCCAGGGTTACGAACATCTCCAGACACCCGGAGACCCCAGCCACCCCAGTCCACCGGACTGCAGGTACCATCCTGGAGCCGTCTGTCAAGCCAGATCACTGACAGTTGTAGAAACCCTTCCGGAGCTCTCTTCCAGCCCAGGCCACGTGACAACTGCGGAAAGTACCCCAGGATCATTTTCAATACCGGGACATCTGTCTGTCGCACCTTCTACCACCCCAAGCCACCTGACAGCTGTAGGAAACACCCCGTCTAAAACCACCTCAGGGAATCTGGCAGCTGTGAGAAGTATCCTGTGGGCCTCTGCCGCCCCAGGGCACCTAACGGGCACATAAAGCTCCCCGAGACCCTCTGCCTACAAGGTCACCTGACAGTTATGGGATTCCCCCTGGGACCCTGTGTTACCCCAGGCCACCTGACAGACACAGAAAGACCTTCTGATACCCTCTGAAACCCAATGCCACCTAACAGGCCCTGGAAGGCACCTGGGAACCTATGTATCACTATGCCACCCAACAGGATCAGGAATCCCCACTGTGGACTACTGCAACCCAAGCCCACCTGACATCTGCAAGAAGCTTCCCTGGTTCCCTCTATCATGTCACCTGACAGCTGAAGGAAGACACCCTGGGGGTCTCTGCCCCAACAGGCCACGTGACAGGTGGGGGAAGCCCCCTGGGGCTCTATGCTATCAACGTACACCTGACAGTCCCGGGAATCCACCCCGGGGCCTTCTTCCACCCCAGGCCACCTGACAACTGCAGGAAATCCCCCGGGAACCTATGCCACACCATGCCACCTATCAGGAGCAGGTGTACCCCTGTGGTCAGCCCACAACAAACTGCCTTTTTAGTAACTCATTCATTCATTCATTCATTCATTTATTCAATCGTATTTATTGAGCGCTTACTGTGTGCAGAGCACTGTACTAAGCGCTTGGGAAACACAAGTTGGCCACATACAGAGACGGTCCTTACCCAACAGTGGGCTCCCAGTCTAGAAGGGGAAGGCAGACAACAAAACAAAACATATTAACAAAATAAAATAAAGAGAATAAATATGTACAAATAAAATAGAGTGATAAATAGACACAAACATATATACATAAATGCAGGTGCTGTGGGGAGGGGAAGGAGTTAAGGCGAGGGGGATGGAGAGGGGAAGGGAGGAGAGGAAGGAGGGGGCTCAGTCTGAAAAGGCCTCCTGGAGGAGGTGAGCTCTCAGTAGGGCCTTGAAGGGAGAAAGAGAGCTATCTTGGCAGATGTGCAGAGGGAGGGCATTTCAGGCCAGGGGGATGACGTGGGCCGGGGGTCGACGGCGGGACAGGCGAGAACGAGGCACGGTGCGGGGATTAGCGGCAGAAGAGTGGAGGGAGGGGGCTGGGCTGAAGAAATAGAGAAGGGAGGTGAGGTAGGAGGGAGCGAGGTGATGGAGAGCCTTGAAGCCGAGAGAGAGGAGTTTCTGCTTGATGCATAGGTTGATGGGTAGCCACTGGAGATTTTTGAGGACTGTTTAGTGACTGTTTAGTGACTGTTTGTGATCCCGCGAACAACAGCAAGGGAGAGACCTTGCTAAGACACAGATTGGCTTTACTTTTGGGCAGGTGATTGCGGGCCTGTCGGGGCAGAGCATGGGGGAAAGCGTGGCTTTCTCTCCCTGTTCTAACCGGTAAAGGGCCTTGACCATTCAAGGACTGCCATTTAAAGACCCACTGCCTTAGGGCAGATGAAAGGCGGTCTCTTTGAATAGCAAAGGGAGAACCTAGAAACAACACAGAGTTTCTCGCAGGACGCACAGAGGGAAGCATCTGCACCAGGTGAGCGGCAGAAGCAGGAGAACAGCAGAAGCAGCAGGAAGCAGCAGAAGAGCAGCACAAGAGCAGCAGAAGCAGCCGGAGAGGAGCACTTGAAAGCAGAAAGAGGAAGCAATGGCCGAACGAGCTCCTTTGACCTCAGACTGGAATTGGACCCTTGGTAGAGTGGAGTGTGTGTATGTGTCATTCCCTTGTATGCTGGTAAAACTAAGTAAAACCCTTTTCACAGTAACCTTGGTGATCAGAGGTGAGATTTGACTTCTACAGTGCTATGCACACAGTAAGCGCTCAATAAATACTATTGAATGAATGAATACTACGTGTCACCGAGGCTCTCCTGGTCCACGAATATCCTGGTTAGAACGGGGAGGCGCGCGGGGTGGAGGGGAAGCTGCTAGCGATACCCCTTGTGGGCCTCTGAGATCTAAAGGCACCTGACGCCGGCAAGAAGCTTCCCTGGCACCCTCTGCCACCCCAGGCCAGCTGACAGCTGAAAGAAGACACCCTAGGGCTTTCCTCCACTGCAAGCCACTTAACTGGTGCAGGAAGCCCCCCGGAGACCTCTGCTACCCAAGGGAAACCTGATAACTAGAGGGAACCCAGTGGGACTGTCTGCCACCTCAGGATATCTGACAGCAGCAAAGACACCTCTGAGACCCTCTGCCACCCCAGGGTACCCGGCAGCAGAAGAAAGCCCCCCTGAGACCCTCAAGCACCCTAGGTCACCTGACAGTCTTCCCTCCAAAACCTTGCCCTCTCCCTGACTTTCCCATCTCTGTTGACGGCACTACCATCCTTCCCGTCTCACAAGCCCGCAACCTTGGTGTCATCCTCGACTCCGCTCTCTCATTCACCCCTCACATCCAAGCCGTCATCAAAACCTGCCGGTCTCAGCTCCGCAACATTGCCAAGATCCGCCCTTTCCTCTCCATCCATACCGCTACCCTTCTCATTCAAGCTCTCATCGTATCCCGTCTGGATTACTGTATCAGCCTTCTCTCTGATCTCCCATCCTCGTGTCGCTCTCCACTTCAATCCATACTTCATGCTGCTGCCCGGATTATCTTTGTCCAGAAACGGCTCTGGGCATATTACTCCCCTCCTCAAAAATCTCCAGTGGCTACCAATCAATCTGCTCATCAGGCAGAAACTCCTCACCCTGGGCTTCAAGGCTCTACATCACCTCGCCCCCTCCTACCTCACCTCCCTTCTCTCCTTCTACAGCCCACCCGGCACCCTCCGCTCCTCCGCCGCTAATCTCCTCACCGTACCTCGTTCTCGCCTGTCCCGCCATCGACCCCCGGCTCACGTCATCCCCCGGGCCTGGAATGCCCTCCCTCTGCCCATCCGCCAATCTAGCTCTCTTCCTCCCTTCAAGATCTTGCTGAGAGCTCACCTCCTCCAGGAGGCCTTCCCAGACTGAGCCCCTTCCTTCCTCTCCCCCTCGTCCCTCTCTCCATGCCCCCATCTTACCTCCTTCCCTTCCCCACAGCACCTGTATATATGTATATATGTTTGTACATATTTATTACTCTATTTATTTATTTATTTAACTTGTACATATCTATTCTATTTATTTTATTTTTTTAGTATGTTTGGTTTTGTTCTCTGTCTCCCCCTTTTAGACTGTGAGCCCACTGTTGGGTAGGGACTGTCTCTATATGTTGCCAATTTATACTTCCCAAGCGCTTAGTACAGTGCTCTGCACATAGTAAGCGCTCAATAAATACGATTGATGATGATGATGATGACAGTCACAGGAAGCCTCCCTGGGTCTCTCCGCATCCCCAGACCATCTGAGAGTTGCTGGAAGCCCCCTTGGGCCTCCTCTGCCATCCCAGGCTACTTGGCAGTTGCGAAAAGTTCCCTGGGACCATCTGCCACCATAGACTATATTCCAGCTGCAGGACGCTCACCTATGAACCTCTAGCACCCCAATGCCTCTGACAGCTGTGGAAAGGTCCCATGGGAACCTCTGCAACCACTGGCAAGCTGACAGCCAGGAGAAGCCTCTCTGGGACCCTTTGCCACCCCAGGATGTTATATAGTCAAGGGAAGACCCCGTTGGGGTCTCTGCCACCCCAGGCCACGTGACTGATGTAGGCTGCCCCCCTGGGGTTCTCTGCCACCCCAAGCCACCTGCCCTCCTTGGCCCATCTGATACAAAAGGTCACCTGACGGTCACAAGAATACTCCCGGGAACCCATTCATTCATTTAATCTTATTTATTGAGCCCTTATTGTGTACAGAGCACTGTACTAAGGGCTTGGAAAGTACACCTTGGCAACAGATAGAGACAATCCCTACCCAATAATGAGCTCACAATCTAGAATGGGTTCACAGTCACTCACTATGCCACCCGACAGGAGCAGAAATACCCCTGAGGCCCTATGCAACCCATAGCCACCTGACACCTGCAGGACCCCTCCCAGGATATCTGTGCCACAAAGACTACCTGACGTACTCAGGAAGCTCTCTTGGGGCCCTCTACCACCTCAGGGCTCCTGGCTGCCTCAGAAGCCCTATGCCATGCCCAGGCCTCTTGAGATCTGGAACAAGTCCCTCTGGGATCCTCCGCCACCCAAGGCCAGCTCACAGCAGCAGAAAACCTCACCGGAGCCTTATGCCTCCAGATACCACCTGACAGGTATTGGAAGCCTTCCAGGGGCTCTTTGCCACCAAGGGCCACCTAACAGCAGTAGTCAGTCAGTAGGTCTATCATATTTGAGTGTTTATTGTGTGTGCATCAATGTACTAGGCGCTTGGAAGAGTGGGATATAACAATATAACAGGCAAATTACCTGCCCAGAAGAAGCTTGCGTTCTGGAGCAGGGAAGAATCTACCACTACAGGCCACCTGACTGCTCCAGAAAGATTACGGGAAGCCCTCTCCCACCAAAACCCAGCTGAAAACAACAGGAAGCCACCCTGAGTTCCTCTCCCAACCACCTCCCTTCCCGGGACACCATGGATATTAATAGTCAGATGATGCATTGACTTTTTGATTTCCTCTTAAATTAAATAAATTTAAGAGGAAATCAAAACACCAATCACTTTTTCATTTCGGTTCCTTTTGTGGTTCTGAGGTTCCTAAGGCATGTTTTAAAGCCCTGTATTCTTTGGGGGCCCTCGTGACAGCTGCAGGAATCTGGATCTCTCTGCCACCAAAAGTCACCCGAGAGCCACAGGATGTCTTTCTGGGCCACTTGATAGCTACAGGAAGCTGCCATGGGCCCTCTGCTACTGAAATGCAGCTGACAACTGTAGAAGGTCCCCTTCTCCCCGAAACCCTCTGCCACCCCTGGGTACCTTCTACTAGCTGAGGGGTAGTTTTCCAATAGAAGCAGCCTCATTAGACCTGGGGACATCCTCCCCTAGCCAAGGGGGAGTCTGCTACAATAAGGGACTTCACCTGGAGAGTCTGCCTCCTTGAGTGGTCTCAGAAAACCCAAGGGCACCCTTCCCCCTATCCGGGGGGAAGTATGCCTTTGAGTGGTCTCAGTGGACCTAGGGGCACCATATGCCAGCCTAGGGGAAGCTGCACCCGACAGCTCTAACAGGCTGTAGTGGGCCTCGAAGCACTGTCCACCAGCCAAGGTGGTGTCCGAGACTATGAGCAGCTGCATTCAGACATTCATTCAAACATATTTATTTAGCACTTACTGTGTGCAGAGCACTGTACTGAGCTCTTGGAAATTACAATACAGAAATAAAGGGGCAATCTCTGTCCACAACAAGCCCGAGATGCCCTAGGGGCACCATCCCAAAACATAGGTTTACTCTCCCATTTTAAGCAGCTTCAATGGCCCTAGGGACATTGTCCCTCAGCCAAGAGGGTGCATGCGTAGGCTACTGTGAGCAGAGACTGTGAGCCCACTGTTGGGTAGGGACTGTCTCTATATGTTGCCAATTTGTACTTCCCAAGAGCTTAGTACAGTGCTCTGCACACAGTAAGCGCTCAATAAATAAGATTGATGATGATGATCCAGAGGAGCAAGGGGTACTGTAACCAAACCAAGGAGGAGTCTGCCATTGCGAGTGGCCTGACTGTGCCTAAGGACACCACTGTGCAGCCTATGGAGAGTCTGCTGTTGTGAGTGGACACAGGCAGCCTGGGGCATGGTTCCCGAGCCTGGGGAATGTCTGACTCTGTGCGGGCTCTCTGTGGGCCTAGGGGAATAATCCCTTGGTCAAGGGGGTGTAGATCACTGTGAGCAGCCTCAGTGGTCCTAGGGGCACCGACCCCGAACCTAGGGGGAATTTGCCACTGTGAACTGCCTCAGTGGGCCTTGAAACACCCGCTGCCAGTCAAGGGGGAGTCTGTCACTTTGAGCAGCCTCAATGGGACTAGGTACAGTCTAAGCAGAGTCTGCCACTGTGAATGGCCTCACTGGATATAGGGACACCTGTCCCAAGCTGAGGGGGAGTCTGCCACTGTGCGAGGCCTCAGCAAGCCTAAACCTTCCTCCAGGCTAGGGCGAGTCTGCCACTGTGAGCAGTCTCAGTGGACTTAAGGACCCCATCTTCCAGCCGAGGGGAAGTCTGCCTCTATGCCACAGTGGGCCTAGGTGCACCATCCCCCAGCTGAAGGGTAGCTTGCCACTTTGAGCAGCCTCATTGCGACTAGGGGTACTTTCCCCCAGCCTAGGTGGGGTCTGCCACTGTGAACAGCTTCAGCAGATCTAGGGACACCCACCCCCAGCTGAGGGGGGGTATGCCACTGTGAGAGGCCTCAGCAAGCCTAGCATCAGCTTCCTTCAGACTAGGGAGAATCTGCCAGTGTAAATTGCCTCAGAGGACCTAGGGACAGCATCTTCCAGCCTCAGGCTATCTGCCAGAGTAAGCGTCTCAGAGGGCCTCGGGGGAACCTAAGTCAAGGGGCAGTCTGCCTCTATGCATTGCCTCAGTAGACCTTGGGACACCATCCCCAGGTTCCGGGGGAGTCTGCCACTGTAATAACAATAATGGTAATAATAATCGTATTTGTTAAGCGCTTATTCTGTGCCAGGCACTGTACTAGGCACTGGGGTGGATACAAGCAAATCGGGTTGGACACAGTCCCTGTCCCACCTGGGACTCACAGTTTCAATCCCCATTTTACAAATGAGGTAACGGAGGCTCCAAGAAATGAAGTGATATTCTCAAGCCAACATAGCAGCAGACAAGTGATGTAGTCGGGATTAGAACACATGCCCTTCTAATTCCCAGGCCCGTACCTATCTACTACGCCATGTTTCACACATGTTGTAAGCAGCGTACTGCCCCACAGCCTAGCCCGCCCCTTCCCATCCTGCAGACCTAAAGCTTGTGTGGCCAGGGAATGTGCTTGTTTATTTTTGCATTGTACTCTCCGAGGCACTTTATATAGTGTTCTGCACACAGTAAACGCTCAAAAAATATGATTGAATGAATGAATAATAATAATGATGGCATTTGTTAAGTGCTTACTATGGGCAAAGCACTGTTCTAAGTGCTGGGGAGGGTACAAGGGGATCAGGTTTTCCCACTTGGGGCTCACAGTATTAATCCCCATTTTACAGATGAGGGAACTGAGGCACAGAGAAGTTAAGTGACCTGTCCGAAGTCACAAAGTTGACAAGTGTTGGAGCAGAGATTAGAACCCATGACGTCTGACTCTCAAGCCCGTGCTTTTTCCACTGAGCCACGCTGCTTCCACTGAGCCATGCTGCTTCTGAATGAACCTATGGGGTGCCTGCAACTGTTATTCGCCTCACCAGGCCTTAGGGACACTCTTTCCCATCCGGATGAGAGTGTACCTCCCACTGTGAACTGCCTCATCAGGCCCAGGGGCACTGACTCCAGCCTAAGAGGACTCTGACACTGTGAACACCCTCAGAGGGCCTAAGGGCATCGTCTCCCAGGCTAGGGGCAGTCTGCCACTCTGATTGGCCTGAAGGTGGCTAGGTCTGTGCCCACGCACAGCAGCAGACTCTCCTTAGGCTACACAATAGGATCCTTAGGCGTGCTCAGATCACTCACAATGGAAGACCTCCCCTTGGGTTGGTTACAGTACCACTTACTCCTCTGAGGCTGCTCACAGCAGCCTACACCTACACTCTCCTGGATGGAGGACAGTGTCCCTAGGCCTACTGAGGCTGCTCACAATGGCAGAGTCCCTCTATGTTATAAAATTGTGTCCCTAAACTGTCTGTGGCTGCTTTCAGTCTCTGACTTCCCCTAGGCTGGTGGACAGTAGACAGGGAGAGTCTATCACTCTGAGCAGCCTCAGGGACCCTAGCGAACACCCCCCCCCACCCCAAACCGAGAAGAGGTCGGCCACTATGAGCAGCCTCAAATGCCCTAGGGGCACTGAGCCCAAGCCCACTGTGTGCAGTCTCAGTGGGCCTAATGGTACCATAATCTGGTTAGGGAGATTCTGCCCCTGTGAGTAGCCTAAATGGGTCTAAGGATACCATTTTACATGTCTAGAGGAAGGCTGATGCTGTGAGCAGCCTCAGCGAGCCTACGGACAGCTCCCCAATCTAAGGGTGAGTATGCCACTGTGAGCCACCTCAGCAGACATAGGGTCACTATCTCCCAGCCTAGGAGAGTCTTCTGCTTTGGAGCAGCCACAGGGAGCCAAGGTGCACAGTCCTTCAACCTTGGGGGAGTCTGTGGTTGGGAAAGGCCTCAGTGGATTTTAATGGCACAGTCCTCCAACCTAGGGGGACTTTGTCATTGTGAACAGCTGCAATGGGCCTAAGGAACTGTACCTCATCCCAGTTAGAGTGGGTTGCTGTGAGCAGTCTTAGCGGGCCGAGGGTCATCATCTCTAGCCCAAGGGGAACCCACCCCTTTGAGCGGTCTCAGAAAACCTAAAAACAGTGTCCCCCAGCCTAGGGTTAGCTTGACCCTGTGAGTGGTCTCAGTGTACTACGTACCCTGTCCTCCAGCCTAGTGGGAGCAGCCCTAGCTGTCCTAAGGACACCATACCTAGCCTAGCAACAATCTACCACTCTGAGCAGCCTCAGAGGGTCTAGAGGCACCGTTCCACAGCATAGGGGGAATCTGTTGCTGTGAGTAGCTGCAGCATACCTAGAATACCATCCCACAGGTTAGAGAGAATCTGAACCTGTGAGAAACTTCAGCGGGCCTTTCTGCACTATCCCCCGGACTAAGAGGTGGAATGCCACTTTGGGTGCCCTCCTAGGACCAAGGCGCTCTGCATCACCTCCATAGTCTCTCTCCTTCACTCTTGTGCACAAGCCGCAGAGTGTTGCGGGAGAAAATCGACCTATCAGGCTGACTCGTCCACTTCACTTTTGTCCTTACATGCTTTAAGTCTGCCCTCTCCTCTGCCTGGAAACATTATTTCACCATCCTTATTGACACACATGCCCAATGCCTTAGCCACTTGTTCCAGATGTTTAACTCCCTCCTCAAACACTTTCTCCACCCGCCTCCCCCATCCCTTGTCCTAATGACCTGGTCACCTACTTAATTAAGAAAATTAACACAATCAGGTGTGATCTTTCTAAACTTTCCCTTGACCCTTCCCAGCCCCTTCCCACTCCTGCTCCTTCTTCAACTCTCCCATCTTTCCCAGTAGCATCTCTAAAGGAAACTTCTGCTTTCTCTCAAAGTCCACCTCCTCCACCAGTACCGCTGACTCATTCCCTCACACCTTATCAAAACACTTGTGCCCTCCCTTCTTCCCTCCCAAACTGCCATATTCAACTGTTCGCCCTCCAATAGCTTCTTCCTCACTGATTTCAAACACACCCATGTCTCCCTTTCTCTAAAAACACCCTTCCCTGACCCCATGGCTACCTCCAGTTATCACCCCACTCTTACCGTTCATCTCCAAACCCCTTGTGCAAGTTGTCTACACCTGCTGTCTCAGGTTCCTCTCCTCCAGGTCACACCTTGGCCCCTCCAATCCAACTTCTGTCCCCTTCACTCCACGGAAACCGCCCTCTCAAATGATCTTCTTGGCAAATCCAACAGTTTTTACTCCTTCCTAATCCTCCTCGATTTCTGAGCTGCCTTCGACAATGTCGACCAACCCTTCTCCTGGAAAGACTATTATCTATGGGAGGAAAGAGCCTCCGGGTAACTTGTGACTTCACACAACAGAGGGTTGGAAATGGATTCACAGATTCGAGAGTTATGGGCAATGGAAACAGATTTATTAAAATGATAGTACAAAGAAGCCGTGATAGGAAACGTTCAGGAGCAAAGCCGTGATAGGAAACGTTCAGGAGCAAAGCTTTTCCTAGTCTAATAAGATAATTGTACACCGGTCAGCATGGTACCACATTTCTAGCAACTGTTAAAACTGTGAAGGAGACATCGGTTGTCTCCTTGGACTACCTCTTCAAACCACCCAAAATGGTCTTCATTTAAATTATCCTCAAACGGGTTACTACTCAAACTACATCAAATAGGCTTCCTTTCAATAAACCCCAAATATGTTACCTCTCAAATCACCCCAAACAGACTCCTTTCAAGTAACCCCAGACGGGCTACCACTCCAACAAACCCTAAAAGGCTTCTTTTCAAGTTCCTGGATCAAGGTCATAGAGTACTCAATTCTCCTAACTCCGGCAGGGAGGTCTGATCTGTTTCTCGGCGCCACACAAGGTTTGACAGAGTGGGAGTCCCCACCTCTGGGTAGAGGTGACTCATTGTTGCAGAGTTCCAACCTACTACAAAGAGTTTGTGGAGACACTTTGCTAGATATACCTTGCTACTCCTTATCCTCTTCCCCTCCATTAGTCATATTTGGGGTGAAAAAGATCATGGGGCACGATCCATTGTAATTTTCTCATTCTGGGTTTAATTATTGTTCAGCCTTATGCCTCTCCAGTCCCTTCAGGGATGGTAGGATCGACAGGTGTGAGAAGTGTTAATGCTTCCTATTGTTTGCTGACAGCCCATCCTGTGCTAGTGGGCTAAACTAGTTAGCCTGACCAGTATGTGACTGGTCACAAGTACCCAACCTCATCTTGGCTCAGTGGAAAGAGCACGGGCTTTGGAGTCAGAGGTCGTGGGTTCAAATCCCGGCTCCGCTACTTGTCAGCCGTGTGACTTTGGGCAAGTCATTTAGCTTCTCTGGGCCTCAGTTCCCTCATCTGTAAAATGGGGATGAAGACTGTCAGCCCCACGTGGGACAACCTGATTACCTTGTATCTACCCCAGCGCTTAGAACAGTGCTTTGCACATAGTAAGCGCTTAACATATACCAACATTATAATTATTATTATTATCTTCACTGCCCCGTCTTCTCTTGGTTCTCCTCCTATCTATCTGGGCGCTCATTCCCAGTCTCTTTTGTGGGTTCCTCCTTTACCTCCCACTCCCTAGCTGTGCGTGGGGGGCGAGGGTCCCTCAAGCTTCAGTTCTGGGTCCCCTTTAATTTTCCATCTATACCCATTCCCTTGGAGAACTCATTCGATTACATGGCTTTAACCACCACGTCTATGCGGATGATTCCCAAATCTACCTCTCCAGCCCCGCTGTGTCTCTCCCTCTCTACGGTCTCTCATTTCCTCCTGCCTTCAACACATCTCTTCCTGGATGTCCTCCCATCACCTCAAGCCTAACATGCCTAACACCGAACTCTTTATCTTCCACCAAACTCTGTCTTCCCCATGACTTTCCCATCACTGAAGATGGCACTGCCATCCTTCCTGTCTCACAAGCCTATAACCTTGGCATTATCCTTTGACTCCTCTCTCTCTTTCAACCCATGTATTCAATCCATTACTAAATCCTGTTGGTTCCACTTTCACACCATCACTAAAATCCACCCTTTCCTCTCCATCCAAACTGCTATCACAGATATACAATTACTTACCCCATTATACCTTGATTACTATCTCACCCTCTTTGCTGACTCCCTGTCCCTCCCAACTCCAGTCCATACTTCACTCTGCTGCCCGAATTATTTTCTACCAAATGCTCAGGTAACGTTTCCCCACTCCTCAAGAAACTCTGGTGGTTGCCCATCCACCTCCACATCAAACTGAAAAGCCTCATCATTGGATTTAAAGCACTCGACCACCTTGCCCTGTCCTATCTCACCTCACTACTCTCCTACTACAATCCAAGCTGCACACTTCACTCCTCTAATGCTTACCTTCTCACTGTACCTCGATCTTATCTATCTCACTGCTGACCCTTCACCCACATCCTGCTTCTGGCCTGGAACATTGACTGATTGATTGATTGAACATCGTCCCTTTTCATATCCTACAGACATTTACTCTTCTTGCTTCAAAGCCTTACTGAAGGTGCATCTTCTCCAAGAGGACTTTTCTGACTAAGCCCTCCTTCCCTCTTCTCTCACTTCTTTCTGAATCGTTCTGACTTGCTCCCTTTATTCTTTCCACCTTCCAGCCCCTCAATACCTATGTACATATCTGCACTTTTTCATATTAATATCTATCTTCCCCTCTTGACTATAAACTCGTTTTGGAAAGGGACTGTGTCTGTTGTATTGTTAAATTGTACTCTCCAAAGTGATTACTTCAATGCTGTGCATACAGTAAGCCCTCAACAAATATGACTGACAGACTGACTGACTCCTCCTATGTCGGGGGGGGGGGGTCATACTCATTGGCTCACTTCGACCGTTCCCTGTGGCGGAATCCCCCTACACTGGGGAATGGTGCAGCTAGTCCTATTGAGTACGTTCCCAGATGTAAGCTGTGCCTCGGCTGAAGGACGGTGCCTCCATGTCCTCTAAAGCTGCTCTTAGTGACACATCCCGTTAGGCTGTGGGATGGTGTCCCTAGTCCCGCTGATGTTGCTCACAATGAAAGACTCACCCTAAGCTGGTGGATGGTGTCCTTAGACCCCCTGAGACCACACACAGCATCAGACTCCCCTATACTGGGATATAATGATAATAATAATAATAATAATAATAATTAATAAGAATAAGAATAGTGGTATTTGTTAAGTGCTTACTATGTGCCAAGCACTGTTATAGGCGCTGGGGTAGATACAAGGTAATCAGGTTGTCCAACGTAGGTCTCATAGTCTTCATCACCATTTTGCAGATGAGGTGACTGAGGCTCAGAGAAGTTAAGTGATGTAAGGTCACACAGCTGACAGGTGGCGAAGCCGGGATTAGAACCCATGACCTCTGACTCCTAAATTCAGGATCTTGGTGTCTCTAGACACACTGAGACCATTTGCCATAGCAGAATCTCCCTTCATCCCTTCAATCACATTTATTGAGCACTTACGTTGTGTAGAGCACTATACTAAGCAATTAGAAAAGTTCAGTATAACAATAAACAGACATATTCCTTGCCCACAACAGGTTGACAATCTAGAGGAGGAAACAGACCACCACAGGAGGCAGAGGAGGATCCCGCCAAAGATACTGAGAAATGAGCGACCAGAGGCAAAAGAGGATAACCAGGAGAAGACAGTATCAGTGAAGCCAAGGTTGGATAATGTTTCCAGGAGAAGGTGGTCGACAGTGTTGAAGACAGCTGAGAAGTCGAGGAAGATTGGGGTTAAGTAAAGGCCCTTGGATTTAGAGAGAAGGAGATCATTTGTGACCTTTGAGAGGGCGGTTTCTGTTGAGTGAAGGGGATGGAAGTCAGATTAGAAGGGGCGAGAAGACAATTGGAGGAGAGGAACTTGAGACAGCTGGTGTAAACAACTCTCTCAAGGAGTTTGGAAAGGAAAGGTGGGAGAGAGCCATGAGGTTAAGGACATGTTTTTCTGTAGAATTAGGGAGATATGGGCATGTTTGAAAGCAGTGGGAAAGAAGCCATTGGAGAGCGAACAGGTGATGAAGGCAGAGAGGGAAGAGGATAGGAGGAATACATTTTGATAAGGTGTGAAGGAAAGAGTTTGGACAAGCAGGTGGAGGGGGTGGATTTTGACAGAAAGCAGAGATCTGTAGAGGTACTGTTGGGAATGATGGGAGAGTTGAAGAAGGAGCAGGAGGGAGGAGGGTCTAGAGAGGGGCATGGGACATTTTAGGGCAATTGACGTTTGAAAATGTCAGTTTTTTCAATAAAGTAGGTGTTCAAGTCATTGGGTCAAGGAATGGTGGAGACAGCGGGATGGCTTTTGAGGAGGGAGTTAAACATCTGGAACAACTGGTGAGGGCAATCGACATGGGTATCAATAAAGATAGAGAAATAATTTTGCCGGGCAGAGGAGAGGGCAGAGTTAACGTATGCAAGGATACAGTTGAAGTAGATGAATTCAGCCTGATATCTAGATTTCCACCAGCAGTACTCTGTGGATCATGCACAAGAGCGAAGGAGGCGGTCTTTGGAGATGATCCAGGGCTGAGGGCTAGTGGTACAAGGTCTATGAAGGGTTAGGGGAGTGAGTTAATTGAGTTTAGTGGACAGGGTGGTGTTGAGAGCATCGATTTGGTCATCAAGGGAAGGTAGTTTGAGTATGAGGGCCAAGAGGGGCATGATGAGTTGAGAAAATTGGATGGGGTCAAAAAATCAGCGGTCTTTGTGGTGAAAGAGCATAGATTTACCGGGAAGTTATGTATGGGACAGAAGGCAAGTGAGGAGGTTGTGGTCAGAAAGAGGCATTTGATAGCTGGTGAGGGTAGTAACAATAATAAAGATTATGGTAGTCATTATGCATTTACTATGTACGCAACACTGTTCTAAACGCTGGGTCAGATACAAGCTAATCAGTTTGCACGCAATCCATGTCCCACATGGGGCTCATACTCTTAATCCCGATTTTGCAGATAAAGGAATTGAGGAAGGATGAAGGAACTGATTGTGCAGTGGTTAGAGATTATATCGAGTGTATGTCCATTTTGGTGAATGGATGAGGTGGGTTGAGCAGGAGGTCAACGAAGTTGAGGAGTGATAGAAGGCGCGCAGCAGAAGGGTCATCAGGACCATCTATGTGGATATTGAAGTACCCAAGGATCAATGTAGGCATGGAGAAAGAGAAAAGGTATTTGAGAAAGTGATCAAAATGGTTAAAAAAATTGGAGGTGGGACCGAGGAAACGATAGATGACAGTTATCAGAATCTGGAGTGGGTGGTGGAGGCAGATTACATGGAATTCAAAGGAAGGGAAAGAAAGGGATGAGGGAGGTGGACTGGGGTGAAAGCGCCATTGGGGTGCGAGAAGGAAGCCAACACCTCCTCCCTTCTCAGTAGGTCTGGGAGAATGAGAGAAGATGAGGCCACCTCTGGAGAGAGCAGCAGGGGAGACCGTGTCATCTGGGGAAACCCAGGTTTCAGTAATGGCCAGGAGGAGCAGTGACTGGGTCTGGACAGGTCAAGGATGAAGCTTCCTCATAGTGGAGTGGGAGTTCTGCAGGCTTCATTTGGTTGAGGCTGTTGGAGGGGAATTGTCGAATTCCTCAACAA
This sequence comes from Tachyglossus aculeatus, assembly GCF_015852505.1. NCBI lineage: Eukaryota > Metazoa > Chordata > Mammalia > Monotremata > Tachyglossidae > Tachyglossus > Tachyglossus aculeatus. The sequence continues at coordinate 733,534 of NW_024044849.1, forward strand.
CAACTCTCTCCTCGACCCCCTCCAGTATGGCTTCCGTCCCATACATTCCACGGAAACTGCCCTCTCAAAGGTCACCAATGACCTCCTGCTTGCCAAATCCAATGGCCCATACTCTGTCCTAATCCTCCTCGACCTCTCAGCTGCCTTCGACACTGTGGACCACCCCCTTCTTCTCAATACGCTATCTGACCTTGGCTTCACAGACTCCGTCCTCTCCTGGTTCTCCTCTTATCTCTCCGGTCGTTCATTCTTAGTCTCTTTTGCAGGCTCCTCCTCCCCCTCCCATCCCCTTACTGTGGGGGTTACCCAAGGTTCAGTGCTTGGTCCCCTTCTGTTCTCGATCTACACGCACCCCCTTGGTGACCTCCTTCGCTCCCATGGCTTCAACTATCATCTCTACGCTGATGACACCCAGATCTACATCTCTTCCCCTGCTCTCTCCCCCTCTCTCCAGGCTCGCATCTCCTCCTGCCTTCAGGACATCTCCATCTGGATGTCTGCCCGCCACCTAAAACTCAACATGTCGAAGACTGAACTCCTTGTCTTCCCTCCCAAACCCTGCCCTCTCCCTGACTTTCCCATCTCTGCTGACGGCACTACCATCCTTCCCGTCTCACAAGCCCGCAACCTTGGTGTCATCCTCGACTCCGCTCTCTCGTTCACCCCTCACATCCAAGCCGTCACCAAAATCTGCCGGTCTCAGCTCCGCAACATTGCCAAGATCCGCCCTTTCCTCTCCATCCATACCGCTACCCTGCTCGTTCAAGCTCTCATCCTATCCCGTCTGGACTACTGCATCAGTCTTCTCTCTGATCTCCCATCCTCGTGTCTCTCCCCACTTCAATCCATACTTCATGCTGCTGCCCGGATTTTCTTTGTCCAGAAACGCTCTGGGCATGTTACTCCCCTCTTCAAAAATCTCCAGTGGCTACCAATTAATCTGCGCATCAGGCAGAAACTCCTCACCCTGGGCTTCAAGGCTCTACATCACCTCGCCCCCTCCTACCTCACCTTCCTTCTCTCCTTCTACAGGCCAGCCCGCACCCTCCGCTCCTCTGCCGCTAATCTCCTCACTGTACCTCGTTCTGGCCTGTCCTGCCATCGACCCCCGGCCCACGTCATCCCCCGGGCCTGGAATGCCCTCCCTCTGCCCATCCGCCAAGCTAGCTCTCTTCCTTCCTTCAAGGCCCTACTGAGAGCTCACCTCCTCCAGGAGGCCTTCCCAGACTGAGCCCCTTCCTTCCTCTTCCCCTCGTCCCCCTCTCCATCCCCCCCATCTTACCTCCTTCCCTTCCCCACAGCACCTATATATATGTATATATGTTTCTACGTATTTATTACTCTATTTATTTATTTTACTTGTACATACCTATTCTATTTATTTTATTTTGTTGGCATGTTTGGTTTTGTTCTCTGTCTCCCCCTTTAGACTGTGAGCCCACTGTTGGGTAGGGACTGTCTCTATATGTTGCCAACTTGTACTTCCCAAGCGCTTAGTATAGTGCTCTGCACACAGTAAGCACTCAATAAATACGATTGATTGATTGATTGATTGATTGATTGATTGATTGATTCTAGGGACGGGGACAGCGTGCGGGGTTGGGAGATGTTGGATGGGAGTGAGTTGACGGGGCGCAGAGGGAGGGAGATGAGAGGTAGTGCTGGGACAGGATTACAAGGTTGAGGTAGGAAAGAGGGGTGGGGAAGGCATAAGGTGAGGGGAGGAGTTGGGTGGCATAGGGGGCGATGGAGGTGTGGTGGGAAGGGAGGATTGGGATGAGCTCACTGGACAGAGGCAGTGAAGTATCATGAAGGTGTCGGTGAAGTAACTCAGCTTTGTAGTTAGGGTAGAAGATAGCAATAACTACTTAATCCAGTAATACCCTGAGAAGATGGTTGAATTGTTCTTGGGTCCTTGAGAGTGAAGTGGTTAGTGTTTAGGAGAACCCTAAGGAGAAGGTTGAACTGGGGGATGGTGTCTATACATCTGAGGACACTCATAGTCGCAGATTCCCCCTCAGACGGAGGAGGGTGTCCCTAGGCCCTCTAAGGCAGCTCATAGCTGCAGAATCCTCTTCTGCTAGAGGGAGGGTATCAATAAATCTGCTGAGGCAGCTCACAGCAGCAGAAACCCACTAGGGTAGGAGACGGTTTCCTAGACCCACTGAAGCTGATCACAATGGCAAACTACCCCTAGGTTTGGAACAGTGCTCCAAGGTCCGATGAGACCGCTCACAGTCGCAGACTCCCCCTAGGCTGGGGGATGGTGTTGGTAGGTGTGCTGAGGCGGTTCACAGCTGTAGACTCTCCATATCAGGGCTCTCACAGTTCAAAAATTCTTCTAAGATGGAGGTCGGTGTCCCTATGCCTGCTGATGCTGCTCAGAGACACAGAATCCCCTTAAGTTGGGGGATGGTGACCCTAAGCCCATTGAGACTGTTCAAAATGACAGACCCCTACTAATTCGGGCGATGATGTCACTAGGCCGGCTGATGGTGCTCACATTAGACGACTCCCTGTAAGCTGGTGTAGGGTGTCCTTAGACCTTCTGAGGCTACTCCCAGGGGAACACTCCCCCTAGGCTGGGGTATTGGTACTTCTAGGCCTGTTGATGATGCTCACAGATTCTCCTTAGTTTGGGGACAGTACCCCAGGTCCCCTCCAGATACTCACTGTGACAGACTCCCCCAGCCTGGGGGAGGATGTCCCTAGGAGTACTGAAGCCGCTGAAAGCTGCAGACTCCCTGTAGCCTATGGGAAGGTGACCCTAGTACCGCTGTGGCTGCTCACTACAGAAATATTCCGGGGCTCTAGACCAGGGGCAGCCACTCACAGCATTAGAAACCTAATAGGCTGGGGGAGGGTGCTTCAAGACTCACTGAGGTCATTCACAGTGGTAGACTCCTCCTATGTTGGGGACAGTTCTCCTAGACCTTCTGAGGCCGTTCATAGTGGCAGACTTCCACTAGGTTGTGGTACAATTCCCCAAGGCCACTGAGGCCACTCATGGCGGCAGACCACCCTCCTCCCACGCCTTAGGCTGGGGGACTGTGTTCCTAGCCTAGCTGAGGCCGCTTACTATAGCCAACTCCCCCTAGGCTGCAATACAATTCCACATGTCCACTGAGGCCACCCACAGTAGTATTCATTCCATTCATTCAATCTTATTTATTGAACGCTTACTGTGTGCAGAGCACTGTACTAGGCGCTTGGGAAATGCAAGTCGGCAACATATAGAGACGGTCCCTACACCACAACGGGCTCACATTCTAAAAGTGGGGGACAGACAACAAAACAAAACATGTAGACAGGTGTCAAAATCATCAGAACAAATTGAATTAAAGCTATATGCACATCATTAACATAATAAATAGAATAGTAAAGAAGTACAAGTAAAATAAATAAAGTATAAGCCTGTACAAATCTATATACAAATGCTGTGGGGAGGGGAAGGAGGTAGGGCGGGGTGAATGGGGAGGAGGAGAGGGAAAAGGGAGCTCAATCTGGGAAGGCCTCCTGGAGGAAGTGAGCTCTCATTAGGACTTTGAAGGGAGGAAGAGAGCTAGCTTGGCGGATGTGTGGACGGAGGGCATTTCAGGCCAGGGGAAGGACGTGGGTAGGGGGTCGATGGCGGGACAGGTGAGAACGAGGTACAGTGAGGAGGTTAGTGGAAGAGGATCGGAGGGTGTGGGTTGGCCTTTAGAAGGAGAGAAGGGAGACGAGTTAGGAAGGGGCGAGGTGATGAAAAGCCTTGAAGCCGATAGAGAGGAGTTTTTGTTTGATTCGTAAGTTGACAGGCAGCCACTAGTAGACTCTCTCTTAATGGCCAGATGGTGGTCTTAGGTCTGCTGTGTCCACTCATAGTGTTAGACTCCCCCTCGGCTGGGGGAGGATGTGCTTTGGCCTGTTGTGGCAACTCACAAGGGCAAACTACTTCTCTGCTTGGAGAGACTGGGCAAGGGTGCCCCTAAATATCGGAATATTGGAAGATGTTCCCTTGCCCCCTCACAGGGGCAGACTAACCCTAAGCCAGGGGATGACTGCCCCTAGGCCCAATGAGACCACTAACACCTGACTCCTTCTTGGTTATGGATCAGTGCCCTTAGGCTCGCTGAAGCTTCTGACTGCAACAGACTCCGCATAGTCTGTAAGACTGTGCCCCATGACTACTGAGGTTACACATATCAGCTGACTCCCCCTTGCTTTGGGGAGGCTGTCCCTAAGCCTGCTGAGGTTGTTCACAGCAGCAGGCTACCCCTAGTCAGGGGAATGTTGCCCTAGACCCTCTGAGGCTGATCTCAGCGGTTGACTCTCCCTCAAATTAGGGACAGTGTCCCTAGACCTGGTGAGGCTGCTTACAGTGACAGAATCCCATGAAGGTGAGAGTTGGTGTCCCTATGCCCACTGTAGTGGCTGACTGTGGCACACTACCTTTAGCGTGGGGAATGGTGTCATTAGGCCCATTATGCCCTCTGAGACACAGACTTCTCCTAAACTGAAATCAGTGTACCAAGACCATGTAAGGATGTTCACAGTGACTGACTCTCCCCAGGCTAGGCGACAAGTTCCGTAAGCCTGCTACAGCTGCTCAAAGTGTCAAACTTCTCTTAGGTTCTGGGATAGTGACTTGAGGATTGCTGAGGCTTCTCACAATGGCAGTCCCCCAAAGGTAAGGGACAGTGAACCTAGGCCCATTGAGGCTTCTGACAATGGCAGACTCCCTCTAGCTTGTGGGAAGGTGCCACCAGACCTACTGTGGCCACTCACAGCAGATTCCACTTAAGCTGGGGGATGGTGCCCCTAGGCCCATTGAGGTCTCTCACAACAGTAAACTCCCCCTCGGCTGAGGCACAGTGCTCCTAGACCTGCAGAGACGGCTCACAGGGGCAGACTACTGAAAGAGGCCGACTACCCCCAAGCTGGGAGATGAAGTCCATAGGCCAACTGACGCCACTCACAGAGGCAGATTATCCATCCCTCATCTTGGGTATGGTGCCCCTCTGTCTGCTGCAACTGCTCAAAATGACAGACTTACCCTCAGCTGTGGGACGATTTCCCTAGGCCCACGGAGGCCGCTCAAAGTAGTGGACTCTCCATAGGCTGGGGTATGGTTCCCCTAGGCTCACTGAGGCCTCTGACAGCGGCAGACTCCCCCTAGTCTGGTGGAGGTGTCATATGCCTAGAGAGGCCACTGAGAGTGGCAGGCAACCCCTTAGCTGGGGGATGGTTCCCTTTGGCCTGCGCATAGGACTCTCACAGTCCCAAACACCCCCTCAGCTGGGGTAAGGTGTGCTTAGGTACACTGTGGCTGCTCACAGAGGCAGACTCCCCTGACTGTGGGGGATGGTTCCCCTAATTCTGCTGAGCCTTCTCAGATTGGCAGACTTCTCCCTTAGGACCAGTGAGGCTGCTCAGAAGCAGACTTCCCCCAGTCTGGGTGAGGGTACCCTTGTGTTCGCTGAGACCTTTCACAGAGAAAGGGTGCCGCAAGACTGGGAGAAGGTATCCATAGGGTCTCTAAGGCTGCTCATAGCAAAAGACTGCCCCTCGGCTAGTGGAGGGTGTCCTAAGGCCAGCTGGCACCTCACATAGGAAAACGTCCACTAGGCTGGAAGACATTTTCCCCAAGATCCCGAGGCCTCCTACAGCGGCATAGACCCCCAATATTGGAGGATGGTGCCCCTAGACTAGCTGAGGCCGCTCAGAGTGGTAGACTCTCTCTCGGCTGATGTACAGGGTCTCTAGTCCCGCTGTGGCCCCAAACAGTGTTCAGCTCTCCTTAAGCTAGAAACGGTGCCCCTATGCTACTGGCACGAGGGGGAGGATGGTGTTCCTGACCAACTGAGGCCACTCACAGGGACAGACGTCCCCTAGGCCCGTTGAGACTGCGCACAGTGGCAGGCACCACCCCTTGAATGATGGAGGGTTCTTTCCGAGACCCTCTGAGGCAGCATACAGCCACAGACTTCTCCTAGACTGGATGAAGGAGCCCCTTTGCCATATGGAGCTCTCACAGAGACAGATAGTACCCCAGGCTTGCTGTGATCACTCACAAAGGTAGACTCCCCCTAAGATTCATAACCGTGCCCCTGTGATTCCTGTGGCCACTCACAGCCATACACCACTCCAGGTTTGGGGATGGTGTCACCAGGTACAATGAGGTTGCTCACAGTGCAAGACTCCCCCTAGGCTGGGGATGGTAACTCTAAGTCTGTTGAGGCCTCTAACAGTGGCAAACTCCAATTAGGCTGAGGCAGAGTGCAGCTAGGCCTGCTGAAGCTGCGCACAGCCACAGATTCCACTAGGCTGGATGGCAGTGCTGGGAGAACTGCTGAGGCTGCTCACAGTGGCACACTCCCCCTAGTCTTGGGGATGATGAACTTAGACACAGCGAGGTCACTAACAGCAGCTGACTCCCCTTAAGCTGGGGGACAGAGCTGAGGGACAGTAACCCTAGGTCCACTGAAGCCATTCACACGGACAGATTCACCAAAGGCTGGGAAGTATGCCTCTAGGCACGATGAGTCTGATAACATGTGGCAGACTACCCCTAACCTGGGGGACAGCACTCCTAGGCAATCTGAGGCCGCTCATAATGGTAAGCTCCTCCTAGTCCCTGGGACAATGTGCCCAGTCCCGCTAAGGCCCTTTACTATAGCATACTCCCCCTAAGCTGGTGGATGGTACCCCTAGATCCACTGAATACCCTCGCAAGGGCAATCTCCCCATAGAATGGGGATGGTGCCTCTACTACTTACTGCTTAGGTCTCTCACAGCAGCAGATTCCAACTAGGCTGGAGGGTGGTTTCCTGAGTCCCACTGAGGCTTCTCACAGCACTAGACTTCCCCTCGGTTCAGGACTGGTGGCCGTAGGTCTGCTGTGGCCACTCACAGCAGCAGTCTCCCCCTTCTTGGAGAGGGTGGTGTCTCTTGACCTCCTGAGGCCGCTAACAGCGACAAAATCCCCCTGGCTTGGGGGCAGTTTCCTCTGTCTGTTGCAGATGCTCAACCTGCAAGAATTCCCCTAGGCTAGAGGATGTTGTCCCTAGGCCCTCTGAGGCTGCTGCCAGTGGCAGACTCCCTCTAGTGTACCCCACCTCTAGGATGTAATGAGGTCACTCATAATGACAGACTCCGCTTAGCCTGAGGGATGGTGCCCCTAGACCCTCTGTGGATGTTCTCAGTGGCGGACTTCCCCTAGGCAGGAGGAGCTGCCATTCAGACCCCTCCTAAGCTTCTGGTTGGTGTCCCCAAGCCCACTGCAGCTTCTAACAGTGCCAGACGTCCTCTAGGCTGGGGGACGCTGTCCCAAGGGCGGCTTGGCCGCTCACAGTTACAGACTCCCCCTCGGGTTTGGGAGAGTATTGTTACTATGCCCACTGAGGCTTCTAACGTCTGTAGTCTCCCCCAAACCTATGAGATGATACCCCTACCCCTAGTTCATTCTCAGTCTCTTTTCCAGGCTCCTCCTCCGCCTCCCATGCCCTTACTGTAGGGGTTCCTCAAGGGTCAGTTCTTTGTCCCCTTCTGTTATCTGTCACTCCTTTGGTGAACTCATTCGCTCCCACGGTTTCAATATCATCTCTACGCTGATGACACCCAAATCTACTTCTATGCCCCTGCTCTCTCTCCCTCCCTTCAGGCTCCTGTCTCCTCCTGCCTTCAGGACATCTCCATCTGGATGTCTGCCCGCCATCTAAAACTCAGCATGTCCAAGACTGAACTCCTTATCTTCCTTTCCAAACGTTGCCCTCTCCCTGACTTTCTCATCACTGTTGACGACACTACCATCCTTCCCGCCTCACAATCAATCACAAGCCCGCAACCTTGGTGTCATCCTCGACTCTGCTCTCTCGTTCACCCCTCACATCCAGTCCGTCACCAAAACCTGCTGGTCTCACCTACGCAACATCGCCAAGATCCGCCCTTTCCTCTCCATCCAAATTGCTACCCTACTGGTTCAATCTCTCATTTTATCCCGACTGGATTACTGTATCAGCCTTCTCTCTGATCTCCCTTCCTCCTGTCTTTCCCAACTTCAGTCTATACTTCACGCTGCTGCCCGGATCATCTTTGTGCAGAAACACTCTGGACATGTTACTCCCCTCCTCAAAAATCTCCAGTGTCTACAAATCAATCTATGCATCAGGCAAAAACCCCTCACCCTCGGCTTCAAGGCTCTCCATCACCTTGCCCCCTCCTACCCCACCTCCCTTCTCTCCTTCTACAGCCCAGCCCGCACCCTCTGCTCCTCTGTCGCTAACCTCCTCACTGTGCCTCGTTCTCGCCTGTCCCTCCGTCGACTCCCGGCACACGTCCTCCCCCTGGCCTGGAATGCCCTTCCTCCACACTTCCGCCAAGCTAGCTCTCCTCCTCCCTTCAAAGCCCTACTGAGAGCTCACTTCCTCCAGGAGGACTTCCCATACTGAGCCCCCTCCTTCCTCTCCCCATCTCCCCCACCTTCCCTCCTTCCCTCCCCACAGCACCTGTATATATGTTTGTACATATTTATTACTCTATTTCACTTGTACATATTTACTATTCTATTCATTTTATTTTGTTAATATGTTTTGTTGTCTGTCTCCCCCTTCTAGACTGTGAGCCCGCTGTTCGGTAGGGACCGTCTCTATGTGTTGCCAACTTGTACTTCCCAAGTGCTTAGTACAGTGCTCTGCATATAGTAAGTGCTCAATAAATACGATTGAATGAATGAATCATCATGAATGAATAGGCCCATTTTACTTTGTACCTTCCCTAGAGCTTAGAACAGTGCTTAAAACATAGTAGGTGTTTCAACGCTTAGTACAGTGTCTGTCAGATAGTAAGAGCTTAACAAATGCAATCATCATTATTATTAGGCCACTCACAGGGGCATACTCCCCGTAGGCTGGCGGACAGTGCCCCTACACCCTTTCAGTTTTCTCATATCGACAGATTCTCATTACACCAGAGATGCTGCCATTAGTCCCACTGAGGCTACTCACAGTGGTAAATTCACCCTAGGCTGGGAGTCAGTGCCCCTGTGGAGGCCGATTAAAGGGACAGACTCCCCCTCAGATGCGGAAGCTGTCGCTGGGCCCCCTGAGGCCTTCCTCTGCTTAGGAAACAATGTCCTTAGGCCCGCTGATGTTGCTTACTGTAGCAAATTCCCCCTAGGCTGGGAGGTGCGGTACGTAGGTGTGCTGAGGCTTCTTGCAGCAGTTATCTCCTATTAGGCCTGTGTACATTTCCCCCAGCCCAAGTGAAGCTTTGTAGTACAGCAGACTCTTTTTAGACCTGGATTCGTTGTCCCTAGGCCCTCTGAGAATGCTCTCAGCAGCAGATGCCCTCTAGGCTACCAGAGTGGTGCCCCTAGGCTTACTGAAGCCCTACCTCCTTCCCCTCCCCACAGCATCTGTATATATGCATGTACAGATTTATTACTCTATTTTACTTGTACATATTTACTTTTCTATTTATTTTGTTAATGATGTGCATTTAGCTTTAATTCTATTTATTCTGAAGAATTGACACCTGTCCACATGTTTTGTTTTGTTGTCTGTCTCCCCCTTCTAGACTGTGAGCCCGTTGTTGGGTAGGGACTGTCTCTATATCAATCAATCAATCGTATTTATTGAGCGCTTACTGTGTGCAGAACACTGTACTAAGCGATTGGGAAGTACAAGCTGGCAACACATAGAGCCAGTCCCTACCCAACAGCGGGCTCACAGTCTAGAAGGGGGAGACAGAGAACAAAACCAAACATACTAACAAAATAAAATAAATAGAATAGATAGGTACAAGTAAAATAAATAAATAGAGTAATAAATATGCACAAACATATATACATATATACAGGTGCTGTGGGGAAGGGAAGGAGGTAAGATGCGGGGGATGGAGAGGGGGGACGAGGGGGAGAGGAAGGAAGGGGCTCAGTATGGGAAGGCCTCCTGGAGGAGACGAGCTCTCAGTAGGGCCTTGAAGGGAGGAAGAGAGCTAGCTTGACAGATGGGCAGTGGGAGGGCATTCCAGGCCCGGGGGAGGACGTGGGCCGGGGGTCGATGGCGGGACACGAGGGCTGAATAGGCGCGAATGAGGTTGTCGTTAATGTAACTTGGTGATAACAAGGGCCTTATTCCCGGGATGTCGGGGGGAGAATCAGTCAGGGCCGGACCGGGAAGGGGGGTTGGGGGGCACTATAAGGAAGGTCGCTTAAGTGTGTGTGTGGTGGTGGAAGCACTGGGTGTCTATGGCGGCGCTCGGAGGAGAGGATCCTTCCGGGAGCAGCGAAGGCCACGCGGTGTGATGGCGGGCGGGCCTCTCGAGAACGGAGTCCTGGGCGTCTATGACGGCGCGCTGAGGAGAGGATCCTTCCGGGAGCAGCAAGGCCGCGTGGTGTGATGGCGGGCGGGCCTCTCGGGAACGGAGTTCCGGGCGTCTATGGCGGCGCGCTGAGGAGAGGATCCTTCCGGGAGCAGCGGGGGCCACGCGGTGTGGTGGCGGGCGGGCCTCTCGGGAACGGAGTCCCGGACGTTTATGGCTCTATATGTGGCCACCTTGTACTTCCAGAGCACTTAGTACTGTGCTCTGCACACAGTAAGCGCTCAATAAATACGATTGAATGATTGAATGAATGAATTCACAGTGGGAGACCTCTCATCTTCTGGGAAAGGATTCCCTAAGCCCCCTGAGGTCGCTCAAGGAGGCAAACTCCCCGTAGGTTGAGGGACAGTTCACATAGGCCCTCTGAGGCTGTTCAGAGTGGCAGATTCCCCCTCAGCTAGGAGGGAGCAAGGTGATTGAGTGCTTTAAAGCCGATGATAAGGAGTTTCTGTTTGATGCAGTGGTGGATGAACAACTGGAGGCTCTTAAGGAATGGAGACAATGGACTGAACATTTTTGTAGAAAATGATCCGGGCAGCAGAGTGAAGTATGGACCTGAGTGGGGAGAGACAGGAGGCAGGGATATCAGCAAAGTGGATGACAAAGTAATCTAGGTGGAATAGGATAAGTACTTGGATTATCATGGTAGTAGTTGGGATTTAGGGGAAAGGACAGGTTTTAGTAGTCCTGTGAAGGTTGAACCAACAGTGTCAAAGCCAGCAGAGAGGTAAAGGAAAATTAGGATAATAATAATAATTTTGGTATTTGTTAAGTGCTTACTATGTGCCAAGCACTGTTCTAAGCTCTGTGGGAGATACAAGGTAATCAGGGTGTCCCACATGAGGCTCACAGTCTTAATTCCCATTTTCCAAATGAGGTAACTGAGGCACAGAGAAGTTAAGTAACTTGCCCAAGGTCACATAGCTAATAAGTGGCGGGGCCGGGATTAGAACCCATAACCTCTGACTCCCTGGCCCGTGCTCTTTCCACTGAGAGGCCATTGGATTCAGCAAGAAGATCATTTGTGACCTTTCAGAGGGCACTTTTTGTGGAGTGAAGAGGATGGAAACCAGATTGGAGGGTGTCAAGGAGAGGGAAATTGGGGAGAAACCCTGAGACAGAGGGTGAGGACAACTCACTCAAAGAGTTTGGAGAAGAATGAAAGGAGGGGAATGAGGCGATAACAGGAGGGACTCCTGGAATCAAGGGAAGGTTTTCTTTAGGATAGGAGAGACATGTTTTCAAATAATGGGGAATAAAATATTGGAGAGTGAGCAGTTGAAGATGACAATTAGGGAGGGAAGAAGGGAAAGAGAAAGTTTTGTCATAAGGTTCGAAGGAATGGGGTCGAAGGCGCAGGTGGAAGGGGTGGATTTTGAGAGAAGGCAGGAGATCTATGTTTTCCAAGGCCAACTGACGTAGCTCACAGCATTAGACTCCCTCTAGGCTGTGAGATGGTGTCCCCAGGCCCACTGACACTGCTCACAGAGGTAGACTCCCCCTAGTTCCCCTTATTCCGCTGAGGCCTCTCACAGTGTAGACTCTGCCTCGGCTGAGGGAGGGTATCACTAGGCCCTCTGAGGCTGCTCACTGCAGCAGACTCGCACTATGATGGGGAACGTTGTCCCTAGGCCCACTGAGCCCAATCAGAGTTGTCGACTTCCCTTAGGCTACAGGACAGTTTCCCTAGGCTGACTGACACTGCTTACAACAGCACATTCCCCCTAAGATGGGGATCCTGTAGGTCCCTGAGGGAGGGTGCCTTTGGGCACCCTCGAGGCCCTTACAATGGAATACTTCTCCTAGGCCAGAGACCGTGACCCTAAACCTCCTAAGGCTGATCACAGAGGCAGACTCCCCCAGGATTTGGAACAGTTACCCTAGATTCACTGTGGTGGCTCAAAGTGGCCAACTCCCCCTAGGCTGGGGAATGGTGTCTCTAGGGCAGCTGTGACCCTCATAGCAGAACACACCCCCTAGATTGAAGACGGTGACCCTAGGCCCACTGGTCTACCAAACTAGAAGACTCCTCTGTAATAATAATAATGATGATGGCATTTGTTAAGTGCTTACTATGTGCAAAACACTGTTCTAAGCGCTGGGGTAGATATAAGATTATCAGGTTGTCCCACGTGGGGCTCACAGTCTTAATCCCCATTTTACAGATGAGGTAACTGAGGCACAGAAGTTAAGTATCTTACCCAAAGTCACACAGCTGACAAGTGGTGGAGTCGGAATCAGAACCCATGGCCTCTGACACCCAAGCTTGTGCCCTTTCCTCTAAGCTACACTGCTTCTCTGATAGGGGATTGTAACATTAGGCCAGCTGCAGACATTCAAAGCAGCAGACTGCACCTAGGATGGCTAATGGTGTCTTTAGACCAACTGTGGCCTATCATAATGGCAGATTTCCCCTCGCCCTCCAGCTTAAAGGACCATGCCTTTAGGTCCTCTGAGACTACTCCTACTCACAGCAGCAGACTCCTCCCAGGCATGGGGACCATACTCCTAGGCCCTTTAAGGTAATTCAGAACAGCAGACTCCAACTATGCTGGGGGATGGTGCCTTTAGGCCCCCTTAGGCCATTTAGAGGGGCAGACTCCCCCTAGGGTGGGGGATATTGTCCCTAGGCCCTCTGAGTCTGCTCGCAGTGGCACACTGTGGCACTGTACACTGGGGGACAGTGTTCTTAAGCCTGCCAGCTTCTCACAGAGAGAGACAACCCCTAGGTAGTGGGTCAGTGTCCCTAGGCCCACTGCTGCCACTCACAGTGGCAGATTCCCCTTCAACTGGGGAATGGTGTCCCAGGCCCCACTGAGGCTGCTCACAGCAACAGAGTCCCCCTACGGTAAGAATGGAGCTCCTAGTCCAGATGAGCCCGCTGACAACGGCAGAGTCACCAGGTCTGTGTGATAGTTCCACTTGGCCCATTGCAGCCATTCTCAGCTACAGAATGAGGATGGTACATCTAGGCCCACTGAGGTCGCCCAGAGATGCAGACTCCCACTAGGCTTATATCTGTGCTCTAAGGCCCTGTGAGGTTGCTCTCAGTGACAGACTCCCCTTGCCCCAAGGTGAACCCAGGATGCCCACCATCTCAAGGTCAAATGCTATACTGTGACTGCCCAAGCCAGCAAGATGGAGCTTGGAATTACAGGTGGGATACCACCCCAAAACCAAACCCGCTAGATTGATGGCCCAAGCCAGAAATACAGAGAGTACCCCTCCCCCCCCTCCCCGTGCCAATCTAATTAGGTATGGAGGACGGGGTGAGGGCGGGGATTGGATAAACTGAAGTGGAAAGATGGAATGGTCTAGGAGCACAGTTACCTGAATGAACACCTGAAGCCTCTCACCTTCTGAATAGGGGATCCAGACTTGCAGCATCTGGTTGTATGTCATTTCTGCAGAGAGTAGATGTCCTGTTCTGCCTGCACCAAGTGAGGAGTCGTGGGATGAGTGACTGTCCGGCTGAATACTAGTTAGGGCTGGAAGCTAGGGCCCTTCGCCACAGGTGTGTAATGTATAAATGGATTTCTTCTGGGTGGGAAGTGTTTCTGGGTGGTAGCTAGCTGCCTCACCACTTGTGAACAGGGTACAAGTGCATTTTTTGTGGGAGGGACCTAAGTTTTTTGCCACACGCAAGTAGCACACAAGTATATTCCTCCAAATAGAGAAGCTCTAATATCATTAAATAATCATATTTCTCCCAAAATGGTCCTCCCAAAAGGGAGGTTCAGTTCATGGCATCTATAATAATCAAATAAGTCAATTCGCCTCGCAGACTAAATTTTGTATGAAACTCAATCTTTCTGTCCCGAGTGCCTGTCTGTCTGCCTGTCTGCCTGCCTGCCTGCCTGCCTGTCTGTCTGTCTGTCTGTCTGTCTCTGTCTCTCTCTCTGTCTCTCTCTCTCTCTCTCTCTGTCTCTCTCTCTCTCTCTCTGTCTCTCTCTCTCTCTCTCTCTCTCTCTCTCTCTCTCTCTCTCTCAGGGCCAATTCCTGTATGAATGCATTCCTGGACGATGGGTACCACCCTTATAATGGGGGTCGGTGTCCTGAGGACCACTGAGGGTGGCAAACGATCCCTCTAGCCCACTGTAGCTGCTGACAGCTTTAGATATCCATAGTCTGAGGAATGGTGCAACTAGGCCTGTTGCATCTGCTTACAGCCACAGACTTCCACTTAGCTGGGGGATATTGTTTCTAGGCCCACTGAGGAGGCCCACAGTGGCAGACTTTCCCTAGGCTGATATTGGTGCCTCAAGGCCCTATGAATTTGCTCACAGAGGCAGACTCCCTATCCTGAGAGTTGGAACCATAGGCCTGCTGATACTGCTTTTATTGCCATTCTCCTTCTACGTTGGAGGTTGGTGTCCTGAGGGTCATGGATGCCCTTCACAGAGAGAGACTCTCCACAACTATGAGAGAGTGTCCCTAGGCCCTTTGAGGTCACTCACATTGGCAAATTGTTCCTAGGCTAGGGTATGATGTCCCTAGGTCTGTTGAGGCCACTCACAACAGCAGACCCAACTAGGCTGGGGACCATACCCTTAGGCCCACAGAGGTCACTCACAGTGGTGGGCACCCCACCTGGTCTGGGGACCGTGTTGCTAAGCTGGTGGAGGTCACTCACTGATGCAGATTCCTCTTAGGCTTGGGATGGTGTCCCTGGGTCACTATGGCCACTTCCTGTGGCACATTGTCTCTAGGCTGGGATATGTGACCCTAGGCCCTCTGCTGTCATGCACCGTGGCAGACTCCCCCTAGGCTTTAGGATAGTGCACCTAGACCTGCATTGGCCACTCACAGTGGCAGGATTTTTCTAGGTTAAGCGATCATCATCATCATCATCATCAATCGTATTTATTGAGCTCTTACTGTGTGCAGAGCACTGTACTAAGCGCTTGGGAAGTACAAATTGGCAACATATAGAGACAGTCACTACCCAACAGCGGGCTCACAGTCTAAAAGGGGGAGACAGAGAAAAAAACCAAACATACTAACAAAATAAAATAAATAGAATAGATATGTACAAGTTAAATAAATAAATAAATAAATAGAGTAATAAATATGTAGAAACATATGTACATATATACAGGTGCTGTGGGGAAGGGAAGGAGGTAAGATGGGGGGGATGGAGGGGGGACGAGGGGGAGAGGAAGGAAGGGGCTCAGTCTGGGAAGGACTCCTGGAGGAGGTGAGCTCTCAGTAGGGCCTTGAAGGGAGGAAGAGAGCTAGCTTGGCGGATAGGCAGAGGGAGGGCATTCCAGGCATGGGGGATGACGTAGGCCGGGGGTCGATGGCGGGACAGGCAAGAACGAGGTACAGTGAGGAGATTAGCAGCAGAGGAGCAGAGGGTGCGGGCTGGGCTGTAGAAGAAGAGAAGGGAGGTGAGGTAGGAGGAGGTGATGGAGAGCCTTGAAGCCCAGGGTGAAGAGTTTCTGCCTGATGCACAGATTGATTGGTGGCCACTGGAGATTTTTGAGCAGGGGAGTAATATGCCCAGAGCGTTTCTGGACAAAGATAATCCGGGCAGCAGCATGAAGTATGGATTGAAGTGGGGAGAGACACGAGGATGGGAGATCAGAGAGAAGGTTGATGCTGTAGTCCAGACGGTGTCTGGATGGTGTTCTTAGGTCAGCTGAGACCTCTCTCAGTGGTAGGCTACCGGGAAGGTGTCTCTAGGCCCATTGAGGAAGCTCACAATGGCAGACTCCCACTCAGCCGACAGACGGAGTCCTAGGGTCTGAGGCCTGCTGAGAAAGCTTGCATGTCAAATTATTCTTAGGCTAGGGGATAGTATTCTACACCAGCTGAGGCTGCTCACAGCAGAAGACTCTAGCCAGGGTGGGGGAACAATATCCCTGAGACCGCTGAGGCCCTTTACAGTGGCAGACTCTTTCGTGGATGAGGAAGTGTTGTTCTGAGGCTCATTGAGGTCTCTCCAAGCTGCAGACTATCCCTATGCTGGCGAACAGTGCCCCTAGGCAAGCTGCGGCTGTTTACAGTGGTTGACCCCTGATCAGCAGGGGGAAAGTATGCATAGGCCCCCTAGATTACGGAGATTATCCCTAGGTCCACTGAGGTCACTACCAGTGGAAGACGCCCCCTATGTTGGGGATGGTGTGCGTAGGCCCTCTGTGGCCATTCAAAGGAGCAAATTCCCCCAAGACTGGGGAAAGGTAGGCCTAGGCTCACTGAGGCCACTCACAGTTGTAGACTCATCCTTAGGCTGAAGGAGCATGTCCCAGTACATCTGAGGCCACTCACCATGGAAGATTCCCCTTAGTCTGGGACATTGTGACCCTAGACCTGCTGAGGCTGCTCACAGCAGCAGACTCCACATAGACGGAGGGGATTGTGCACTAAGGCCCACTGAGGTCACTCACAATAGCAGACTATCCCTAGCCTGGAGGAAGCTGGCTTTATGCCTGAGGCCTGCTGAGGACACTCAGAGCAGCAGACTCCTTCTTGGCTCATGGAGGGTGTCCCTAGACACAGTATGGCCACTCACAACCACAGACTACCCCTAGGCTGGGAAAGAGTGTCCTATCATCATCTTAAGCCACTCAAAGCTACAGACTACCCCTAGGCTGGAGGTTGGTATCACTAGGCCTGTTGCAACCACTCTCAATGGCAGATTACCCCTTGTTTGAGGGAGGTCCTCCAGGCCCTCTTAAACTGCCCCCAGTGGCAGATACCCCTAGGATGAGGGATGGTGTCCCTAGGCCTGCTGTGGCATCTCATAATGTCAGACTCTCCACAGGCTAAAGTGATGCATTTAGGCCCACTGAGGAAGCTTAGAGTGACAGATTCCATAATTGCTCAGCGAGGTTGTCTCTTGGCTCGCTGCAGCCACTCACACCTGCAGACTCTCCCAAGACTGGTGGAGGGTGACCCTCGGTCTGTTTAATTTGTTCACAGCTGCAGAATTCCCCTCAGCCTGGGCAGGATATGCCTAGGAGGATGGTTCTTTTATTTCCAAAGAGGTTTTCACTGTGGGAATGCCCTCCCTAGGTTGGGGACCATGGCTCTATCCCCACCGAAGCCACTCACAGTGGCAGACTCCCCCTATGCTAGGTGACGGTGCTCTTGGGCCTTTGAGGCTGATCAGAGTGGCAGACGTCACCTAATGCAGGGGACAGCTGCGTAAAGCTGCATACAATGGAAGACATCCCCTCAACTAGGGGATGGTGCCTTAAGGACTGCTGAGACCTCTGATAGAGGCAGACGTCCCCTAAGCTGGAGGACAGTGACCTTAAGCCTGCTTCATTCGCTCACAGTGGCAGACGTCCCCTAGGGAGGGGCATGGCTACTCTAGGCTGCTGAGGCTGCTAAAAGCGGCAGATTTCTCCTTGCCTGGGGAATGGTGTCCCAAGGGCAGTTGCCTGTCTACTTATTTTCTTTCGTTGTCTGTCTCCCTTTTCTATAGTGTGAGCCCGTTCTTGGGTATCTGTTGCCGAATTGTATTTTCCAAGCACTTAGTACAGTGCTCTGCACACAGTAAGCACTCAATAAATATGATTGAAGGAATGAATGAATGAATGCTCACAGCAGTAAACATCCCCTAGGCTGAGGTACAGTGCAACTAGGAACTCAGAGGTCACTGACAGGGGCAGATTGCCCCTAGATTGGTGACAGTGCCGCTGAGGCCATTCACATTGGCAGACGCCCCCTAGGGTTGGGGACTATGCAGCTAGGCCCATTAAGGCTGCTCAGAGTGAAAGACACCGCCTAGGTTGGGGACTGTTCTTCTATGCCCTCACATGCTGCTGTCAGCAGCAGACTCCCTCTGGGATGGGGAATGGAGCCCTAAGCCAGCTGTGACCCTCACAGTAGTAGACACCCAATAAATTGTGGGACAGTTCAGCCAGGCCTTCAAAGGCTACTCACAGTTGAAGACTCCTCCTGAGTTTAGGGACAGCGCCTTTAATTCCTCTAAGGCTGCTTATAGAGTCAGACTCTCCCTAGGCCGGGGAACAGTATCCCTAGATGTGCTTAGCCCACTCAGAATGGTAGACACCCCCTAACCTGAAGGACAGGCCAGGGAACAGTATCCCTAGATGTACTTAGTCCACTCAAAATGGTAGATGCCCCGTAACCTGATGGACAGTGCCTCTAGGTCCTCTGAGGTTGCCAACAGTGTAAAACTTCCCATAGGCTGGGAGATGCTGACCCTACGACCGCTGAGGCTACTCATAGCAGCAGACTCCGCATATGCAGAGGGAGAGTGCCAGTAGGCTTTTTAAGGACAATCAAAGTGGCAGACTTCCTCTAGGCTGGAGGATGGTGCACCTAGGTTTCCTGAGGTGGTTCACAGAGGGAGACTCCCCTCAGATGTGGAATCATGCCCTTAGGCCCAGTTAGTCCACCGACAGGAGCAACTCCTCCTAGGTTGGGCTTCTTTCAGTGATAGACTTCCCTTAGGCTCAGGGGCAGGGCTCGTAGGTGACAGCAGCAGATGCTTCCTAGACTTGGAAAAGGTGTCCCTAGGCCCATTGAGGCACCTTACAGTGGCAGACCTCACCTCAGGTCAGGGAGGGTGTCCTGAGGCCCCCTGAGGCAGCTCACATTGGCAAATTACCCTTAGGCTTTGAGACGGTGCTCCTAGGGAGGTCCGTTGAGGCTGCGCTGAGTGGAATACACTGCTAGGCTGGGGGAACATCCACCAAGACCTGCTGAAACTCCTCAAAATTGCAGTGCACCGCTAAACTGAGGAATGGTGCCCATAGGCCCATAGAGCCTAGTCACAGTGACATTCTCCAACTACGCTGGAAAAGGTGCTCCTAGAAACAATGAGGGCACACAAAGTGGCATACTCCCCCTATAGTGGACGATGGTGCCTCTCATCGGTCCGAGGTCACTCATAGAGACTGACCCTCCCTAGGATGGTGACAGTGCTCCTAGGGATCTTAAGTCTGCTCACATTGGCAGACAACCCCTAGACTTGTGGACAGTGACCTTAGGCCAACTAAGGCTTGTCAGATTGGCACACTCTCACTTTACTGAAGGATGTACCGTTAAGCCCACTGAGACTGCTCACAGTGGTTAGATTCCCCCAAGGCTTGTGGAAGGTGTACCTAGGGCAATTGAGGTTGCTCACACCTGCGTACTTTCACTTGGCTGCAGGGTAAGCCCACTGTTGGGTAGGGACCGCCTCTATATGTTGCCAACTTGTACTCCCCAAGCGTATAGTACAGTGCTCTGCACACAGTAAGCGCTCAATAAATACGAATGAATGAATGAATGACCGTGCCCCTGTGCCCACTGAGTTCACTCACAGTGGCAGACTCCCCTTTGATAGGAGGAGTGTGACCCTAGGCTCTCTGCATAGAGAAATGCACAGTGGAAGACTTCTCCTAGCCTGGGTATGGTGCCTCTAGTCTCTCTGAGGCATCCCATAGGATGGGAGGCATTGCCCTTAGAACTGCTGAGGCCGCTTACAGAGGCAGATTCCCGCTAGTCTGAGGAATGGTGCCTCAAGGGTAACTGCAGCCAATCACAGCACTAGACTCCTGATAGACTGTGTGACCATGTCCCTAGACATGTTCAGGTCACTAACAGTGACAGAATCCTCCTAGGCTGGGGAGGGTGTCCCTAGGCCCATTGAGACTTCTCAAAGTGACACAATCCCCCTAGGCTGGGGGACGGTGCCTCCATGACCACTGAGGATGCTCAGAGCAGTGAACTCCCACTCAGCTGAGTGATGGTGTCCCTGGGCCTGCTGAGGCCACAGAGCATCAGACTCCCACTCGGCTGGTGCTCACAGGATCAGGATTCCCCCTTGTTTTGGAGATAGTATCCCTACTCCCATGGAGAAAGTTTTTAGCTGCTGGCTCCTGGAAGCCTGGAAGACAGTACCTCTTGATCTTATGAGGATGTTCAAAGCCACCGACTCTCCCTAGGCTGAGGGACATTGCTACTAGGCCTACTAAGGCCATTCATAGTGGCAAACACCCTCTAGGCTGGGGGATGGTGCAGCTAGGCCCACTGATGATTCTTAGGCCTACTGATGATTCTCACAGTGGCAGTCTTTCTCCCAGGCAAGGGAGAGTATGTCGCTGGAGAAGCCTCAACTTGGCCTAGGTATATGCACCTACATTCACGGGATTTCATTTGCTGTGAGAACCTTCAGTAGACCTAGGGACACCCTCCCGCAGACTAGGGGGTGTCTGCCACCATGAGCAGCCTCAGCTGTCCAAGGTGAACTGTCTCACCGCCTACTGCGTTTCTGAAACAATGAGAGTCGTCAGAGGGTCTAGGGGAAATGACGCAGACTAGGGAGAGTCTGTTACTGTGAGCAGCTGTTATGGAGTGCCTGATGGGAAGCATATGTAGTGCACGAAGAGGCACCACTCCTGCAGCATAAAGGGGAGCCTGTCACAATGAGCAGCATCAATGGGCCAAATGGCACTGACTTCAACCTAGGGTAGCCTAGCCTAGGCTGTAAGTGGCCTCAGAGGGCCTAGGGGCACGGTCCATGAGCCGAGGGAGAGTCTGCTGCTGTTAACGACCTTAGCAGGCCTAGGGGCACCGTTCCCAGACTAGGAGGAGTCTGGCACCTTCTTACCATTCTGTGGCAGACCTAACATCTGGGCCTAGGTAGTAAGCCAGGCCCCCCGGCCTTCTGTGCTCACAGGAAGACCTAAAAGGAGCAATGAAGGAAGTCAGGCAGCTAGATAAATAACTTGGCGCTGTTCTGAGAATTGCCTTGGGAACGTGCTGATCTAGGCATGAGCTCAGCCTTGCGGATAAGCTCAGCCTTGCTGATGATCTCAGTCTTGCTGATAAGCTCAGCCTTGCTGATAAGCTTGCAGTCATCCGCCTGTTCCCTGACTCCCTTGAGGCTCCTCACTGTATAAAATCCTCCACGGTGTGCTGAATAAACAGTCTCCTTGTCCACCTTGAGACTCGCTTGGCCTGTGTTCTTCCATTGCGCGTGCCTGTCTCCCCGCTGTGCCGGATGCGTGGAGGCAAACGGCAGAAAATGTCGCCCGAACAGGGACACGAACACTGGACCCTCAGACTCAGCACCGCAACCCTCATGGAACAACTCACCATTGCGCAGTGACTCACCAAAGAACGGAAAAGGTGAAGGCATTTAAGTTTACTTTCGTTTTCAAACACCAGGCTTACTACAGGGAAGAAAATGGGACAGATTCAATTCCGCTCCCGGGGTCACTATATTCAGTTGTTAAAAGATGTAGTGAAGGATCGTGGGCTAATTATAACCACTGCCCAGATTGAAAAATTTTTGGAATGCGTGGAAAAATGCTGCCCTTGGTTTCCAAAGGAAGGAATAGTGGATTTAGAACGATGGGAAATAGTGGGAAAGCAGATGAGTTCCAGACTACGAGAAGAAGGACCCCAGGCTTTTCCTATCGCTGCGTTCTCCATATGGAACGTATTAAAGATTTGTTTTACTCCTGAACACAAAATTCCCTTGAAAGAAAAGTTGGCGGGGATAGATATAGCCTCCGGCCCGGACGAAGCTATGATTTGTCCGGACCCCCCGCCCTTGCCTCCCCTGCCTTAATCTGCATTGATAGACTGTAATCCTGAGCAATGGCCGAAAGGAAAGTGGAATCCTTTCACTGAGCCAGCTCCTTCCGCACCACCACCTCCACCACCCCCTCCATGGGTCCCGAAACCAGCACTAACACCTCTGCAGCGAGCGATGGGGGCTGCTAAGGAAGGGGGAGAGGAGATACCTATTGAATTATTGATGGGTTTCCCTGTGATGGAGCAACCTGACCCTGCTAATCCTGGTCAGTTAATACGTACCCACGAACTCTTGAATTTCAAATTATTAAAAGAAGTGAAACAGGGTGCTGCGACATATGGACCCACGGCTCCTTATGTACTGGCATTCATAGAAAGTATTGCTTCCTCGATCCTTTGCCCATATGATTGGCAAACCTTAGCCAAGACTGTCCTGGATGGGTGGGACTATTTGCTTTGGAAGGTGGAATTTTTTGATTTGTGCGCGGAGCAAGCGCGTCACAATGATCGCGCCCGACCTCCAGTTCAAATCACTTTCGAGATGCTCACAGGGACTGAGCCTTTTGCGGACACTGCCATTCAATTAACTTACACTCTGCAAGCATATCAACAAATAATGATAGCCGGGAAAGCTGCACGGCAAAAGCTCCCTGCGAAAGGAGAACAAAACTCCAGTTTTACAAAAATATTACAAGGACCGTCAGAACCATTTGAACAATTTGTCAGCCGCCTGACGATGGATACCCAGCGCAGCGTCAGTGATAATGCGGCGGGAGTTATTTTATGAAAACAGCTGGCTTATGACAATGCAAACCAAGACTGCAAGCGTGCCTTAGCTGGGAGCAAACGGACCTTGTCCATTACTGGCATGGTACGCCGATGTCAGGATGTAGGGACAGCCTCTTTAAATGCTAATCTAATGGCCGCAGCAATGCAAAGACAACCTAAGGCAGACATGGCGTACTTTCGCTGTGGAAAGAGCGGACATATTGCGAAGGATTGTTGTAGCTCACGACAGAACTCTTCCAGACCGCTATCAGCCTCAGTATGCCCAAAATGCAAAAAAGGACGCCACTGGGCTTCTGAATGCCGCTCGATGTTCTCAAATAATGGCAGCCCTGTGCCGGGAAAAGGACGCAGGGGTCGGCCCCAGGCCCCAACAACAATAGGGGCAGCGATCTCTCTGCAACGCGCAGCTGTTCCGAAGGAACAGGCTCTGACTTCTCCCGACAAATGTCCACCATCGGCGAATTGCAGCGAGCCACTAGCGGCTCCGCTGCCCTCGACCTCCCCGTGGTGGGACACTTGATTATAACCTCTGAAATGGGGGTTCAACGAATCCCCACGGGGGTCGCTGGCCCTCTCCCAAAGGGTACTGTGGGACTCATCCTGGGCCGTAGCGGACTAACCCAAAAGTGGTTGATTGTCTTGCCGGGAGTGGTGGATGAAGGTTATTTGGTGGAATTAGCTGTTTTGGCATACAGTCTTCGGGTTGTGCAATTCCCTGAATGTTCACGCATTGCTCAATTGGTGATCTTTCCTTTTTACGCTTTAGGCTCCGTTCGGACCAAGGATCCGCGGGGGTCAAATCGTTTCGGCAGCTCCTGCATAGGAGCTTATTGGTCCGCTGTTATTGGGCAAAACCGGCCGAGATTGATAGTCCGTTTGAATGGACGAGACTTTATTGGTTTAGTAGACACTGGTGCTGACCGTTCGGTCCTAACAAAAAGGGACTGGCCCCCGTCATGGCCACTGCAAACCGGGGCTGCCCCATTAGAAGGCATCGGAGAGGTTACCCTCCCCTCTCAAAGTGCCGCTTACCTACACTGGGAGCTTGATAGCCGATCAGGATACATTCAACCATATGTGTTAGATCGTCTCCCCATTAATTTATGGGGACGTGATCTTTTAGGACAAATGGGGGCCGTAATTACGACCGACAATTGTCACCCATGTAATTCACAGTGCCCTTTTCCTTCGCGGCCACTGCAAAGGTCGGGGTCAACCGCCCAACCGCCCAACGAATAACGTGGGCTTCTGATACACCAGTATGGGTGGAGCAGTGGCCGCTACCAACGCCGAAATTGGCTGCTTTACAAGTGATAGTCGCGGAACAATTAGCGGTGGGGCATATTGAACCCTCCGATAGCCCTTGGAATTTCCCTGTCTTTGTGATAAAAAAGCGCTCGGGGGCCTGGAGAATGTTTACTGATCTCAGAGAAATCAATAAGACGATGCAGCCGATGGGAGCACTGCAACCTGGGCTCCCGAACCCAGCTATGATCCCTAGGAATTGGCCGATATTAGTAGTAGATATTCAGGATTGTTTTTCTCTATTCCGCTCCACCCGGACGATCGTATTCGATTTGTGTTTTCAGTCCCTGTGGACAACAGGACTCAACCTATTGCGCGATATCATTGGACGGTCCTCTCCCAGGGAATGAAAAATAGCCCCACAATGTGCCAGACTTACGTTGCGCTTCTGATAGCGCCGCTCCGCGTTAATTATCCTGAGGCATATATTATTCACTATATAGATGACATATTATGTGCTTGCGCCACCGCAGCCCAACTACACGCCTTACGACCTGCTCTTCTGGAGGCTCTAGAATCTGGAGGGCTGCGGGTTGCACCCGAGAAAGTCCAGACAAAGCCCCCGATCGTCTATCTGGGACATATTTTGACAGATCGGACAGTGTCCCCTGTGACCCTTACCTTGGATGTTTCAAAATTTAAAACGCTTAATGATTTCCAGAAATTACTGGGGGAATTAAACTGGGTGCGCCCTTATCTTGGAATCCCCACCGATCAATTATATCACCTTTTTGCTACCTTGCGAGGAGCCCCGGAGATCTCTTCCCCCCGCTCCCTTTCACTACAAGCCGCCCGGGAGTTAGAGCAGGTAGTCAAAAAATTGGCGCAGGCTACGGTGGACCGTGTCACCCCAAGGATACCCTTATTCGCAGTTGTCGTTCCCACCTCTGTCATGCCTACAGGGGTTATATGTCAAGAACAACAATTGGTTGAGTGGATGCATTTGCCCACTCAGCCCCGCCGCTCTGTTTCCCCATATCCTACTTTGGTAGCCCAGTGATTGGGTCGTTTAATTCGGCGCATTACCGTCCTTTCTGGGATCGGACCGTCTGCATTATACCAACCATATACTTCAGATCAACTTGTCCCACTTCTTGGCAACGATCCCGATTGGCAGATCCTTTTAGCAATGCATACCGGGGCTTGGGTTACTGGTCTCCCAGATACTCCACGATTAAAGGTTTTCTCACCTTTTGCATGGGTATTCCCCTGCATCACCGTTCCGGACCCAATACCGGGGGCTACCACAGTTTTTACAGATGGAACGAAAGGCCAAGCCGCCTATTATTGTCCTCCGTACACTTCCCGCGTTATCCCCATTCTTTCCCATTCCGCTCAAAACGCGGAACTTGTAGCTGTGACGTCAGTCCTTCGCGATTTCCCTCAATCACTTAATATTATCTCAGAAAGCCAGTATGCATGCTTTGTTACTCTTCACATTGAGACTGCAGCTCTCCAGTTTTCCGAGGCAGCCATTTTTCCTTTGTTCCAGGAACTTCAAGCAACGATTCGCACTCGTTCTCATCGTTTTTATATTTCTCATATTAGGGCGCATTCGTCCCTCCCCGGACCATTGGTTGAAGGTAATGCTTGTGCGGACCTACTTACTAGGGAAATTGCTAGCGCACCAAGGGTGATTATTTTTGTTGCACCACTGTTGGCTCCGGCTCTTCGCCCTTTAGACGCTACAGCCGAAGCCTCGCAAGCCCACCGGCGCTTCCACCAAGTGGCGGGAATGTTACGCCGTCAATTTGGCATTTCTCGGGAAAGCGCTCGGGCTATTGTGAAAGCTTGTACCTCCTGTGTTACTACATTACCTGCGGCTTCTGAAGCCACGAATCCCCGTGGTCTTCCGCCAAGAAAGCTGTGGAAAATGGACGTCACGCATTACCCTCCCTTTTGAAGATTGGCTTTTATTCATGTTAGTGTTGATACCTGTACATTGTTTACTTTTGCATCGGCTCACACTGGTGAATCAGCCAAACATGTTATGGATTATTTATTTCTTGCTTTTGCCTTTATGGGAATTCCACAGGTATTGAAAACCGACAATGGCCCCGCATACACTTCTAAGGCGTTCCGGTCTTTCTGTAATATTTTTGCTATCCGCCATGTTACGGGTATTCCATACAATCCCACGGGTCAAGCCATTGTCGAAAACCATCATCGTTGGCTCAAAGCCTTTTTGGAAAAACAAAAAGAGGGAGATGAACTGACCTCTCCCCATAGACGATTACAATCCGCCATATATACCCTTAATATTTTAACTATGGATGACAAAGGTCTCACCCCTGCTGAAAAATGGGGTGGCAGGGACACTAAAGAACACCCCGAAAGAGTAAAATGGAAGGACCCTCTCACGCGCCAGTGGCGAGGGTAACATGGCGAGGGTAACATGGGGCCGAGGGTATGCTTGTGTCTTTCTAGAAACTGAGGACCGCCCGATCTGTATACCCACAAAGAACATACGTCGCGTCCTTTCTACAACACGTCCTCCCTCACCCTGCATACCTCAGGAGCTGACAGAGAACCAGGATACAGACTTCGCGACTCTTCCTCTGGAGGATCAGCAGCAAAGTTCCTAAAAATGATGATCGCTTTCCTGATTCTCGCCTCCTCCACTGTTGTGATTACTGAGGACTATTGGACTTTTGTTCCGTACCCTCCGTGGGTGCGGCCAGTTACGTGGCAGGAGCCGGTGGGAAATATTCTCATTAATGCTTCTGACTTGTAGGGGGGGATGCGATTCCACGGGAAGGACCAGGAGAAGAGGCACTTGTCAATGTCTCTCTCCTTGCTACTCGCACTCAACTTTCTTTTCAACGTTGTGATTATCGTTACCCTCATATCTGTGTGACCCCATATTATTATAATGCCACATTTCCCGGGTTTTCGTGGTCCGTGATCCGAAATCGTCTCCAAGGAGCATGGCATTCTTCGAATGTCTCCCTTGATTTGTCACACCTTGCCTCACTCTCCGATGCTATGCAACAGATGAAGCGATATTGCTTCACCGATCATTTCTGCCCTTGAGGCAGTTAATCCTTTTAATTGGCTCTCAATGCTGCTTCATAGTCTCCCAGATATTATTTTGGTGATCTTGGCCCTGTTTTGCCTGCCCTGCTTTGCCCGATGGCTATCTGTCTTCCTTCACCCGCTTCTTACTCAACTCCATGCTTTGCAATTGTTTCAAAAACAAAAACGGGGACTTGTGGCAGACCTAACATCTGGGCCTAGGTAGTAGGCCAGGCCCCCCGGCCTTCCGTGCTCACAGGAGGAAGACCTAAAAGGAGCAATGAAGAAAGTCAGGCTGCTAGATAAATAACTTGGCGCTGTTCTGAGAATTGCCTTGGGAACGTGCCGATCTAGGCATGAGCTCAGCCTTGCTGATAAGCTCAGCCTTGCTGATAAACTTGCAGTCATCCGCCTGTCCCCTGACTCCCTTGAGGCTCCTCACTGTATAAAATCCTCCACGGTGTGCTGAATAAACAGTCTCCTTGTCCACCTTGAGACTCGCCTGGCCTGTGTTCTTCCATTGCGCGTGCCCGTCTCCCCACTGCGCCGGACGCGTGGAGGCAGACGGCAACACCATTCCTTTCTAAACTCTTTAAACTAGTTAGCTATACCCACAGTCTCCAATTCCTCTCCTCCAATTCTCTCATTGACCTCCTCCAATCTGGCTTCTGTCCCCTTCACTTCACAGAAACCCCCCTTTCAAACGTTAACAATGATCCCCTTCTTTGCAAATCCAAGGACCTCTCTACTCCATCCTAATCCTCCTCGACTTTTCAGCTGCCTCAACATTGTCTACCACTTCCTTCTCCTGGAAACGTTATCGAACCTCGGCTTCATTGACACTGTACTCTCCTGATGCTCGTTTTATTACTCTGGCCGTTAATTCTCTTTCTCCTTCATGAGCTTCTCCTTTGTCTCCAACCCCCTAACTGTGGAAGTCCCTCAAGGTTCTGCTCTGGGTCCTATTTTATTCTCTGTCTACACCCACTCACTTGGAGAATTCATTTGCTCTCATGGCTTCAATTACCACCTCTATGCGGATAATACCTAAATCTACATCTTCATCCCTGATCTCTCTTCCTCTCTGTAGTCTCGTATTTCCTCCTGCCTTCAAGACATCTCTACCTGGGTGCCCTACCGTCACCTGAAGCCCAACATGCCTAAAAGTGAACTTTTTATCTTCCAACTCAAACCCTGTCCTCCCGCTCACTTTCCCAACTCTGTAGATGACACCACCATTCTACCTGTCTCACAAGTCCATAACCTTGCTATTATTCTTGACTCCTCTCTATTTCTACCCACATATTCAAATCCATCACTAAATCCTGTCAGTCCCATCTTCACAACGTCACTAAAATCTGCCCAGTCCTCTCCATCCAAACTGATGCCATGTTAATACAGTCACTCATCCTATCCTTCCTGGATCACTGCATCAGCCTCCTTCCTGCCCTCCCAGACTCCTCTGTCTGCCCACTCCGGCCCATTCTTCACTCTGCTGTCCAAACATGTTTCAACAAAAACGTTCAGACATGTTTACCCAGTCCTCATGAAACTCCAATGGTTGACCATCCACCTCCACGTCAAACAAAAATACCTCATCATTGGCTGCAAAACACTCATTTACCTTACCCTCTCCTACTTCACTTCGCTCCTCTAATGCCAAGCTTCCACTTTGCCATGATTTCATCTATCTTGCCACCGATTCCTCGTCCATGTCCTGCCTCTGGTCAGGATTGCCCTCCTTCCTCACAACCGACAGGCAATTACTCTCCCCTACTTCAAAGCCTATTGAATGCACATCTCCTCCAAGAAACCTTCCCTGACTAATCCCCCTTTCTTATTCGCCCACTCCCTTCTGCATCACCCTGAATTGCTCCCCGTGTTCTTCTCCACTCACAGCCTCATAGCACTTATGTACATATCTGTAATTTATTAATTTATATTAACGTCTGTCTTACCCCATGCCCCATCTAGACTGTAAGCTCATACTGGAAGGGAATGTGTCTGTTGATTGTTGTATTGCACTCTTCCAAGCGCTTACTACAGTGTTCTGCACACAGTAAGCACTCAATAAATGCAATTAAATGAATGAATGAATGCCTCTGTGAACCACCTAAGTGGTCCTGTGTGCACCACCCCCATCCTAGGAGTAGTCTGCTGCTGTAAGTGGCCTCAGCAAGTCCAGAGACACCGTCCCTCAGCTGAGGAGGAGTCTGCCGCTATGAGCAGCCTCGGAGGGCCTACTACGGTCAGCACCCTCAGCTAGCCTAGGAGTGTTATTTCGTGGCCTGATGGTCTCTACAGCTATGGGCAGCTGGAACAGGTCAAAGGACACTATTCCCCAGCCTAAAGGGAGTCTGTTCTGTGAGCGACCTCAGTTAGCCTAGTAGCACGCTCTTCCAGCTGAGCGGTAGTATTTCACTGTGAGTGGACTCAGCAGACCTAGAGGCACCATCCTCCGGCCTAGGAGACGTCTACTACAGAGAGAAGGCACAGTGTGTGTAGGGGGACTGTTCCCCAGCTCAGAGTATGTCTGCCACTGTAAGAAGCCTCAGCAGGCCCATGGACATGCTCCCACAGTTGGGGGGTGTCTGTCGCTGTTATAAACCGCAGCAGGCCTATGGACACACTTTCTTAGACCAGGGAGAGCCTGAAGCTGTGAGCAGCTGCAGCGGGTGTAGGGGCACCATACCCCAGCCTAGGGAATGTTTGCCACAAGGAGCATATAGAGAGAAAATGGGGACACCCCCCTCCCGCCAATCCTGGGGGAGTCTGCAGCTGTGCGACCTCAGTAGGCCAAATAGCACCAACCTCCAGCCTAGTTCCCTGTGGTCTGACGCTTTGAGATGCCTGAGCAGGCCACTGTCACCATCCGCCAGTGGAAGGCCAGTCTTCCTCTGTGAGTGACCTGAGTCTATCAGTCAGTCAAACATGTTTATTGAGCATTTATTAGCTGTAGAGCACTGTGCTTTGTGCTTGGGAGAGTATAATATGAAAGACACATTCTCTGCCCACAACGTGCTAACAGTCTAGAGGGGGAGACAGCCATTAGTTTAAATAAATAAATTACAGATAAGTACATTACTGCTGTGGGGATGGTAGTGTGGAGTGAATAAAGGGAGTACGTCAAGGTGACATGGAAGGGAGTGAAAGAAAAGGAAAAGACGGCTTAGTTTAGGAAGGCCTCTTGGGGGAGAAGTGCCTTCAGTAAGACTTTGAAGGGTCCCAAGTACTTGTCTGTCAAATATGAAAAGGGAGGGCATTTCAGGCCAGAGGTAGGATGTGGGCAAGAGATTGGCAGCAAGAGAGATGAAACTGAGGTACAGTGAAGAGATTGGAAATAGAGTAGTGCAGTGGGCGGTCTGGATTGAAGTAGCAGAGTAGCAAGGTGAGGTAGGAGAGAGTAAGTTGTCTGAGTGTTTTAAAACCAATGGTCAGAAGTTTATGTTTGATTTGGAGGTGGATGGACAACCACTGGAGGTGCTTGAGGAGTGGGGAAATGCAGGCCAAGCTAGGATTAAGGTTAGGTTTAGGGTTAGGGTATGGTTAGGGTTAGCTTAGGCACATTGGCTATGGCAAGGATTATTTATACGGTTAGTGTTAGGGTTTGGTTTAGGGATAGGGTAATGGTTAAGTTTAGGACTAATATTTAGAGGACTAATGTTAGGCCAGGTTCATTCATTCAATCATATTTATTAAGCACTTACTGTGTGCAGAACACTGTACTAGGCGCTTTGAAAGTACAATTCAGCAACAGAGAAAGTTCCTGCCCACAAAAGGCTCACAGTCAAAAAGGGGGAAAACAGATATCAAAATAAATAACAAACATCAATATAAATAAATAGAATTATAGATATACATATATACACTAGTGCCGTGGTGTCAGGAGGGGGGTAGAGCAAAGGGGGAAAGTCAGGGTGATGGGGGGAGCTGAGGAAAAGGGGAGCTTAGTCTGGGAAGGCCTTCTGGAGGAGGTGAGCCTGCAATAGGGCTTTGAAGAGGAGAGGTGTGATTGTTTGGCGGACAAGAGGAGGGAGGGCATTCCAGGCCAGAGGTAGGACGTGGACCAGGGGTCAGCAGTGGAACAGGTGAGAATGAAGCACAGTGAGAAGATTAGCATGAGAAGGGGGGGTGCGGGCTGGGATATAGAAGGAGAGAAGGGAGGTGAGTTATGAGGGGCAAGGTGATGGAGAGCTTTGAAGCCAATAGTGAGAAGTTTTTGCTTGATACAGAGATTTATAGGTAAATACTGAAGATTTTTGAGGAGAGGGGTATCATTTCCAGAACGTTTCCATATCAAGATGATCCGCACAGCAGAGTGAAGTATAGGCTGAAATGGAGAGAGACAGGAGGTTTGGAGATTAGAAAGGATGCTGATGCAGTAATCCAGTTGGAATAGGATGAGTGATTGTACTAACGTGGGCGCGGTTTGGATGGAGAAGGAAGGGCGCATCTTGGCGACATTGTGAAGTTGAGATCAGCAGATTTTGGTGACGGACAGGATATGTGGGGTGAATGAGAGAGTGGAGTCAAAGATGACACTAAGGTTGCAGGCTTGTGAAACAGGAAGGATGGTAGTGCTGTCCGCAGTGATGGGAAAGTAAGGTAGAGGACAGGGTTTCAGAGGGAAGATAAGGAACTCTGTCTTGGACATGTTGCGTTTTAGTTGACGGGAGGACATTCAGGCAAAGATGACCTGAAGGCAAGAGGAGATGCAAACCTGGAGGGAGGGAGAGATGATAGGGGAGGAGATATAGATTTGGGTGTCATCTGCTTAGAGATGATAGTTGAAGCCATGGGAGTGAATGAGTTCACCAAGGGAGTGAATGTAAATGGAGACTATAAGGGGACCAAGAACTGACGCTTGAGGAACCCCTACAGTTAGGGGATGGGAGATGAAAGAGAAGCCCGTTAAGGAGACTGGGGATGAACAGACAGAGAGATAAGAGGAGAACCAGGAGAGGACAGAGTCAGTGAAGCCAAGGCTGGATAATGTGTTGAAGAGAAGGAGATGGTCAACAGTGTCAAAGGCAGCTGAGAGGTCGAGGAGGATTAGGATGGAGTAGAAGCCTTTGGATTTGGCAAGAAGGAGGTCATTGGAGACCATTGAGAGGGCGGTGTCAGTGGAGTGGAGGGGACGGAAGCCAGATAGCAGGGCCGGGGGCCAGGAGAGAGTTGGAGTTGAGAAATTCAAGGTAGCAAGTGTAGGCGACTCACTCTAGGAGTTTAGAAAGGAAGGGTAGGAGGGAGAACGCTAACTGAAGGGAGCAGTGAGGTCAAGAGAAGGTTTTTTTAGGATGGGGAGACGTGGGCATATTTAAAGGCAGATGGGAAGAAGCCATTGGAGACTGAGCAGTTGAAGATGAAAGATAAGGAGGGGAGGAGTGAAGGGGAGAGAGTTTTAATAAGGTGGGAGGGAAAGGCGTCTGAAGCGCATGTGGAGGGGGCGGTAATTGAGAGGAAGCAAGAGATCGCCTCTGAAGACACTGCTGGGAAGGATAGGAAAGTAGAAGAGGGGGTCGAGAAGGGTCGGGAGGTGGAGGATGGGGACGGGTGATTTGAGGGACCTCAGATGCCACGGTTTTAATTTTCCTAATTATGTAAGTGGCCAGATGGTTGGCGGTGAGGGATGGGGTAGGGGGAGGAACAGGGGACCTGAGGAGGGAGTTAAGTGTCCAAAACAGCTGACGAGGGTGATGGGCATGGGTGTCAATAAGGGAAAAGAAATAGTTTTGCTGGGCAGAAGAGAGGGGCAGTTAAGGAAAGAAAGGACTGACTTAAAGTGGACAAGGTTGGGCTGGTGCTTAGATTTCTGCCAGCAGCGGTCAGCTTCTAGAGCATAAGAGTGAAGGAGACGGACAATGGAGGTGATCCACGGCTGTGGGCTAGTCGTGCAAGAGTGATGAAAGGACAGAGGAGCGAATGAGTTGAGTTCAGTAGAGATGGTAGAGTTGAGAGCATTTATTTGATCATCAAGAGTGGCTTAAGTGGGTACGTAGGCTAGGTGGGGTGTGATGCTCTGATAGAAATGGTTGGGGTCGAGAGAGCGGAGGTCTCTGTAATGGAGTAATACAGTTTTAAAGGGAGGAGGAGTATGACAGAGGAGGCAGGTGAGAAGGTTGTGGTCAGAGAGAAGGATTTCAGAATTGTTGAGGGTAGAGATTGTGCAGCAGTTAGAGATAATGAGATCGAGTGTGTGTCCAAGTTGGCGAGTGCGCAAGGTGGGCGGAGCAGGAGGTTGGCGGAGTCAAGGAGTGATAGAAGGCGGGTGGCAGAAGTTTCGCCGGCTACATCTATGTGGATGTTGAAGTCTCCAAGGATCAAATTGGACATGGAGAGAAGGAAGGTGAGAAAGGGGTCAAAATGGTTAAAGAAGTTGGAGGTGGGACCAGGAGAGCAGTAGACGGCTACAAGAATCTGGAGGGGATGATAGAGGTGGATGATATGGGCTTCAAAGGAGGGGAAGGAAGGGGAAGTGGGAGGAGGGATAGTGCAAATGCAGCATTGGGTTGCGAGAAGGAAGCCGACACTGCCTCCTTTCCTAGGGAGTCTGAGGAAGTGTGAGAAGAAGAGGCCTCTGCAGGAGAGAGCAGCAGGAGAGACCGTGTCACTGGGGGAAAGCCAGGTTTCCATGAAGGTGAGGAGAAGGAGGAGAGCGGGACAGGAAAAGGTCAAGGACGAAGGGGAGCTTATCCATAAAGGAGCAGAGGTTCTGTAGGCCACACTTAGCAGCAGCTGCGGGGTGAGGGGAGACACAGGGATGGACACCAGGGGTGGGGAGGGTTTGGCTGGAAATGAGTTGGCTGGGGTCTGGGTTGGGGGAGAGGGATGAGGGGTTAGGGATAGTGTTAGGCCTATGTCTAGGCATAAGATTAGGGTTAGGGTTAAGGTTAGAGGTAGGGTAAGGATTAGGGTTAGATTTCGGTTTAGTACAGGTAATAGGCCTAGAGCTCCGGTCAGGATTAGGATTGGAGTAAGGTTTAGGGTTAGGTTAGAAGTAGGATTAAGTTTAGGGCTATGGCTAGGCCTAGTGTTAAGGTTATGGATAGGGTTAGGGCTTGGGTTCAGGTTTTGGTTAGGGCTGGGATAGCCCTAGTGCTGGTTTAAGGTTCATTCATTCATTCATTCAATAGTATTTGTTGAGTGCTTACTGTGTGCAGAGCACTGTACTAAGCGCTTGGGAAGTACAGGTTGGCCACATATAGGTTAGGGTTAAGGGCTATGGTTAAGGTTAGGGTTATTGTAAGGGTTAGAGCTAAATTTAAGGCTTGGGTTAGGTTTAGGTTAGGGTTAGGTTTAGCACTAGAGTTAAGGGTTATGGGTAGCCTTAGGTTTAGGGTTATGGTTAGTGTTAATTTTAGGGCTAGGTTTGGAGTTAGGGTTAGGATTAGGGTAAAGGTTAGGGTTAATGTTGGGATTAGGGTTAGGATTAGATTAAAGTTAGGTTAGGATTAGCACAAATTCTAGGGATAGGGATAAGGTAGGACTATGTCTAGATCTAGTTTTAGATTTAGACCTAGTTTTAAAGGTAGGTTTAGAGTTAGGGTTGAGTTAGTGATAGGCTTTGGTTAATTCTAGGGTTAGGTTAAAGTTAGGGTACAGCCTAGCGTGGGATTAGTGTTAATGATAAGGTTATGTTAAGGTTAGGTTAGGGTTAGTGCAAAGTCTAGGGATAGGTATGGAGTTGGGCTTGTGACTAGAGCTACTGTTAGTTTTAGGGCTAGGTTTGGGGTTAGGGTTAGGGCTAGGGTTGGGTTAGAGTTAGAGTTTGGGTTAGGGATAAGATTCGGTTTAGGGTTAGTGTTAGGGTTATGGTGAGGTTTATGGTTAAGGTTAGGTTTAAGGTTCTGGGTAGGGTTAGGCTTATGGATAGGGTTAGGGTTAGGGCTAGGACTAGGGTTGGGGTTAGGGCTGGGACTAGGTTTAGGGTTAAAGATTGGGTTAACATTAGGGTTAGGTTAGGCCTAACGTTAGTTTTAGGGATAAGGTTACGCTTAGGCCTAGCTCTGGTCCTCTAATCCTAGGGACAGTGTTAGGGTAAATTTTAGGATTAGATTAAATAGTTTGGGTTAGGGATAGGGTTAGGTTTAGGTTTAGGGATGAGTCTAGTCCTTGTCCTAGGCCTAGGGTTAAATTTAGTTTTAAACTGTGAATTAGTGTTAGGGTTATGGTTAGAACTGGGGCTATGGTTTGGGTTAGATTTAGGGAAAATGTTAGTTCTAGAGCTAGGGTTAGAGTTAGGTTTAGAGTTAGGGCCAGAATTAGGGTTATGCTTAGGGTTAGATTAGTATTAGGTTAGGTTAGGGGAAGGTCTATGAGTAGAGTTCAAGATAATGGTAGGATTAGGTTTAAGGTTAAGGTTAGTGGTAGGGCTAGGGTTAGGGTTAGGGATTGGTATTGATTTAGGATTATGACAAGTCCTAAAGATAGGTTTAGTGTAAATCAGGGATTAGGATTAGTTTTGACTAGGGTTAGGGTTAGGGTTCCGTGTATGTATAGGCTTAGAGTTAAGCCACTTTCTATGGATATAATTAGACTACCTTCTGCATCACCCGATTTGTTCCCTTTATTCATCCCCCTTCCCAGCCCCAAAGGAATTTTTACATATCTGTAAAATTCATTTATATTAATCTCTGTCTTTATATTAATGTTTGTCTCCACTATACTGTAAGCTTGTTGTGAGCAGGTTATGTGTCTGTTTCTAGTTGAATTGGCCTCTCCCAAGCATTGTTCTGCATAAAGTAAGCACTCAATAAATATGACTGAATAAACGAATGACTTAATGAATGAATGGGTTAGCGTTAGTTTGGGGTTAGGTTAAGGTTAACACGGGTTTAGGGTTAGTGTTAGGGTTAGGTTTAGGCTTGAGGTTAGGGTTAGGGTTAACACTAGGACTAGCCTGTATTATGGGTATAGTTAGGTCTGGGTTTACGGTTCAATTTAGATTTAGGGTTAAGGTTAGAGTTGGGCTTAGAATTAGGTATAGGTTTAGGGTTTATGGTTTGGGATCAAGCTATTGTTAAGATTAGATAAGGGTTAGGACTAGTGCTGTGCATAGATTTAGAATTAGGGTTAGGGTTAGGTTAAGGTTCAGGTTAAATTTAGGGCTTGGGGTCCTGTAACGTTTAGGGATAGGGATAGGATTAGCGTTAGGAGTAGGCCAAGGGCTTGGTTAAAGCCTAGGGTTAGAGTTAATTCTAGAGTTAGTGTTGGGTTAGTTTTAGGGTTGTCTCATTCAACCCACATATTCAATCCATTACTAAATCTTGTTGGTTCCACCACAACAACATCACTAAAATCCACCCTTTCCTCTCCATCCAAACGGCTACAACATTAATACAGTCACTTGTCATATCCTTGCTGATCTCCCAACCTCCTGTCTCCCCCCACTCCAGTCCATACTTCACTCTGCTGCCCAGATTATTTTTCTACAAATCCGTTCAGAACATGTTTCCCCACTCCTCAAAAAACCCCAGTGGTTGCCCATCTACCTCTGCTTCGGACAGAAACTATTCAACATTGACGTTAAAGTACTCAATCACCCTTACTACCTCATCTCGCTACTCTCCTGCTACATCCCACCCCTCACTCTTCACTCCTCTAATGTTAATCTTCTCACTGTGCCTCCATCACTTCTATCTCGCCACTGACTCCTTTCTCACATCCTGTCTCTGGCCTAGAACCCCCTCCCTCTTCAAATCATCATCATCATCAATCGTATTTATTGAGCGCTTACTATGTGCAGAGCACTGTACTAAGCGCTTGGGAAGTACAAATTGGCAACATATAGAGACAGTCCCTACCCAACAGTGGGCTCACAGTCTAAAAGATAGACTGACAAAGATAGACAAATCTGATAGACAACTGCTCTGCTCACCTTCAGAGTTTTATTAAAGAAGCATCTGCTACAAGTAACCTTCTCTGCCTAAGCTCCCCTTTCCTCTTCAGTTGTTCCTTTTTATGTCACTCTGACTTGCTCCCTTTGTTCACCCTCTCCACAACCCCAAAGCACTTATGTTGATGTCCATCATTCATTTATTTATATTAACATCTGTCTCCCCCATCTTTAGACTGTAAGCTTGCTGTGGTCAGGGAATATGTCTGTTTATCGTTGTATTGTACTTTCCCACGCACTTAGTACAGTGCTCCATACACAATAAGCACTCAATAGATATGATTGAATGAATGAATGAAAGAATAGTTGGGATTATGGTTAGAGCTGTGGTTAAATTTATGGTTTGGGGCTACATTAAGAGTTAGGGTTAGAGTTACAGTTAGGGTTAGGTTTAGCTACAGGGTTAGTTGCTAGCATTAAGGTTAGGGTTAGGGCTATGCTTAGGGATAGGGCAAAGGTTAGGTTTAGAGTTAGGGATAGGGCTAATAGTAAGGTAACGATTACGGTTAGAGTTACTGTTAGATACAGGGTTATGGAGGTTATGGATTAGGTTAGCGTTAAGGCTAGGGCTAGGGTTAGCATAAGGTTGAGAGCAAGCGTTATGTTTGAGGTTAGGGTTGGGGTTAAAATTAGTGTTAGTGATAAGGGCTAAGACTAGGTCTAGGGTTAGGGTTAGCTTTAGGGTTACAGTTATTTCTAGGTTTTGGGTTGGCATTAGGTATTGGGTTAGGGTTAGGGTTAGCATTAGAGGTAGGGCCAGAGCAAGGTCTAGTGTTAGGGTTAAGGACAAGATTAGGGTTAGGGTTAGGGTTTGAATTAGTGCTAGGGCTAAGGCTAGGGTTATGGATATGGATAGAGATAGGTTATGGGGTTAGGTTTATGCTTTGGGTGAGGATTAGGGTTAGGGTTAGGGTTAAGGGTAAGGTAGGGGTAGGTGTTGGGCTAGGGTTAAATTAGGTTTTGGGTTAAGGTTAGGCTTAAGGTCATGATTAGGACTCAGGATGGGATTAGGGTGAGGGTTAGAACTTGTGTTAAGACTTGATTTAACATTAGTGTCAGGGTTAGGTTTAGAGATAGCATTAGAGTGAAGATTAGGGTTAAAGTTTCAGTTTATTTTAGGGCTAGGGTTAGGGCTCTGTTTAGGCTTAGGGTTATGATTATTAATTTGCGTTAGGGTTAGGGCTCGGACTAGTGTCAGGGTCAGGTCTAATTAAGGTTAGGGTTAGGGTTAAGGTTAAGGTTAGGGTTAAATTTAAGGTTAGTGTTAGGTTAAGGTTAATGGCTAGGGTCAGGGCTAATTGAGTTAACATTATGGCTAGGGCTAGGCCTAGGGCTACGGTTAGAGTCAGGGTTACATTTAGGTTTTGGGTTAAGGTTAGGGTTAGAGTTAAGGTTAGGACTAGGCCTAGGTTTACAATTAGGGTTTGGGTTAGGACTAGGGTTAAGGCTAAGTGTAGGGTTAGATTTAGAGTTAGCAATAGGGCTAGGGCTAGGTTTAAGGAAAGGGTTAGCCATAGGCTTGCGTTTATTGTTTGGGTTAAGGCTCAGTCTAGGTCTAGGACTAGTGATAGAGTTAGCTCTGCCATATGTCTGCTCTGTGACCTTGGGCTTCTCTGTGCCTCAATTACCTCATCTGTAAAATGGGGATCAAGACTGTGACCCACATGTGACACAGGGAACTATACTCAACCTGATTATCTTGTATCTCCTCAAGTGCTTAGAACAGTACTTGGTACATAGTAAGTGCTTAACAAATACCACAATTATTTATCATTATTATTATATAGGGTAAGTGTTAGGGGGAAGCTTAGGGTTGGGCCTAGGGCTAGGGTTAGGATGAAGGTTAGGGCAAGAATTAGGGTTAGGATTAGGGTTAGAGTTAGGGTTAGCATTATTTCTAGGGCTAGTGTCAGGGTTAGGGATGGATTTAGTGATATAGTTAGGGTTAGGGCTAGGATTAGAATTAGGGTTCTAGCTAAGGTTAGGGTAAATCCTAGAGTTATGGACAGGATTCAATCTAGGGTTGGATTAGGGTTAGGATAAGGGTTAGATCAAGTGTTAGGGCTAGGTTTAGGGTTCAGATTATGGTTTGTTTCGTTCATTCATTCATTCAATCGTATTTATTGAGCACTTACTCTGTGCAGAGCACTGCACAAATCGCTTGGGAAGTACAAGTTGGCAACATATAGAGACGGTCCCTACCCAACAGCGGGCTCACAGTCTAGAAGGGGGAGGCAGGCAACAAAACAAAACATAATAACAAAATAAAATAAATAGAATAGTAAATATGTACAAGTAACATACATTGAGTAATAAATATGTACAAAGATATACAGGTGCTGTGGGGAGGGGAAGGAGGCAAGGGGGGAAATGGGGAGGGGGATGAGGAGGAGAGGAAGGAGGGGGATGAGTTTGGGAAGGTTTGGCTTAAAGTAAGGTCAGGGTTAAATTAGGGATAGATTTAGGGTTAGGGTTAGGCTTAGCACTAGGTTTAGGGTTAGGGTTAGAGTTAGGCTTAGGGTTAGTGTTATGGTTAGTTGCAGCTTTAAGACTAGGCCTAGGACAAGGATTCAGTATAGGGTTGGTGTTGAGTTATGTTGAGGTTTGATACTAATGTTAGAGTAGCACTAAGGCTAGGGTTAGGATTAGGTCTTGGGGTTAGGGATAGGGTTAGCGTTGGTCTGGGTTTAGACTTCGTAATAGGGTAAGGGTTAGGGTTAGGGTTATGTTTATGGTTAGGGTTAATAGTAGACTTAAGGATAGCCCAAGGGCTAGAGTTATGGTTGGATTAGAGTTAGGCCTAAGGCTAGTTTTAGGATTAGGTGTAGAGATAGGGTTAGCGTTGGGGTATAGGATATGGTGAGATTTAGGGTTATGGTTAGGATAGGTTAGGTTAGGTTAGCTGTTGAGCTAGGACTAGGGTTAGGGATAGGGTCAGGGTTAGGTCTAGCTTTGGCTTTAGGGTTTGAATTATGGTTAGAGGTAATCTTAGGGTTAGGGATAGGGGTAGGAGTAGGATTAGGATTAGTGTAGATTTAGTTGTAGATTTAGGGCTAGTGTAAGTGTAAGGCTGCAACACCACCCACTGCCATGTTAGGTATCCTCCTCCCATGCTTTCTGAGTCCCCTTCAATGGCCATGAGCCTGACCACAGGGACAGGACTGGTAGTTTAGTAGGCGGAGGTAAACACCGTCAAGAGCAAGAGTCAGACTACAAATCCCATAATTCATCATGCCCAGAGCGGCAACACCACCCTCCCTCCCCTCGTAACAGGGCCTGATTGGCTGGGCCGGTGCCTGGGTTGAACTACGTCATACTAGCATTATCGTGGTGGTGTTGATTCAGCGATTACTCTTGGCCAGTTACTGGTGCAGGGACGATACGATCAGAGCAGAGGCAGCCTGAGTCCCACAACAGGGCTCACAAACTGTAGAAGAGGGAGAAGAGGTACTTCATCCCCAGTTGTATGGGTGTGGCAGCTGAGGCACACAGAGGCTGTAGAGTCGTGCACCAGGTCACACAGCATAAAAATGTCAGAGTCGTGACTAGGACCCAGATGTCCCACCTCCCAGCCCTGCTCTCTTTCTACCCGCTTTGCTGCTTCTTGAGGGTTGTGCGGGGTTACGTGGATGGCAGCGAGGCTCTGGGAATCCAGAGGATCCGGCCGTGGCCAGAGAAGCAGTGTGGCTTAGTAGAAAGACCATGGGCTTGGGAGTTAGAAGTCGTGCGTTCTAATCCCAGCTCTGCTACTTGCCAACAGTGTGACTTGGGGCAAGTCACTTAACTTCTCTGTGCCTCAGTTACCTCACCTGTAAAATGGGGATTAGGACTGTGAGCCCTACATAGGACAACCTGATAACCTTATATCTACCCCAGTGCTTATAATAGTGGTTGGCACACATTAAGCGCTTAACGAATACTGTTATTATTATTATCATTATTATTATTCAGTCATTCAATCATTGATTTAGCACTTACCATGTGCAAGTCACTGTACTAAGAGTTTGGGGGACAACAATACAACAATAAACAGGTACATTCCTTGTCCACAACGAGCCCTCAGTCTAGAGGGGGAGACAGACACTAATTTCCATAAACAGATTAAGAAAGAAAGAAATGAATAAATAACTAAATTACAGAGAAATGACTTGCCCATAGGCTCACACAGTGAAGACGTGGTGGAGCTGGGATTAGAGGCCAGGTCCTTCTGACTGCCAAGCCCATTCTCTGTCGACTAGACCATACTGTTTCTCTTTCCTATCATTGTAGACAAATACCACTTTTCTTCCTGCCTCAGCAGCTTGAATACTTGGCATTATGCTCGACTCAAATAATCAGTCGTTCAATCAATCACGTTTATTGAGCACATCCTGTGTGCAAAGGGCTGTACTAAGTGCTTGGGAGAGTACAACACAACAGTATAACAAGCATATGACCTGCCCAAACCGCGTTTTCCATTTAGATGGGTAGGTAGACACCAATATGAATAAATTCATTTCAGTTAAAAACCGAAGTGCTGGGTGTTGAGGTGGGGCACAGCACATTTCAGCATTGCCGAAACACTGCCCTTTGCCAGGCTTAATATCCACCTCCTGCGCTTTCTGCACGGCCCCTAACGGCCGAGTAGTTCGGTAAGCGGAGGCCAACAACGCCAAGAGCAAGCATCAGATTATGACTCCCAGGGGTCTTTGTGCCCCGAGCCTCTACGAAACCGCCCTCTCTTCACGATAGGATCTGGTTGACTGGGAGAGTGCCTGTACTGGGCTACATGGGAACAGAGGGGAAGCGTGGACACTAACGAGGGTTCATTCCTGGGAGAGCATCTTCGGGAGAGCCAATGTGATCTTCATGTGTCAGCTCTGAGAGGATCTTTGCAAATAAAAGGGTGTGCTATAGCCACACTCGGGTAAACTACCTGCACTCAGTACGTGGGGCTGCTCAGTGCCTGGACTGGCGGTTGTGTGCTAAACCCTCTCGGGAGGGAGTTTGATTTCAGGAACCCAAGAGAGAGTTTTGAGTTTCTGTGTTCTCTACGTTACACCTCATGGAGAGTGGTACCAAATACTTAAGAAATACCATAATAGCTATAATTATTAAAAGGAAAATGGCCTTAAACAACTGCCTCCCGCGCTTCTGGACTGTGGACAATAGCCTCATGCCCCGCCACGAGGTACGAAGGGACTGGCATTTCGGAAGGTGGAAGTGAACGACGTCAAGAGCGAGCATCAGACTAGGAGTTCCAGAAGTCCTTGCGCCCCGAGCCTCAACGACACGCACCCTCTCTCCCTCTTGACAGGGTCGAATGGCTGGGTCGGTGCCCAGCTGGACTACATCATACCCGCGTTATTGCAGTGGTGTTGGTTCAGCAATTGTTACTGGCCAATTGCTGGTGTGGGGACTGCACGATCAGAATAGAGGCAGCCTGCGTACCACATCAGGGCTCCCAGACTGTGGAAGAGGGAAACCAGGTATGTCACCCAGTTTTCCAGGTGTGGTAGATGAGGCACACAGATTCCAAAGTGCCTTGCCCCAGGTCACACAGCACAAAGGTGACAGAGCCAGAACTGGGACCCTGGTCTCAGTTGACCCGTGGACCACATCCTATCTCTGGCCTGGAATGTCCTGCCTCCTCAAATCCACCAAACTAGCACACTCACTCCTCCTTTCAAAGCCCTAGTAAATTATCACCTTCTCCAGGAGGCCTTCCCAGACCAAGCCCTCCTTTTCCTCTGCTCCCCTCCCCTCCCCATTGCCCTGACTCACTCCCTTTGCTATACCCGCTTCCTTCCCACAGCACTTGTGTATATATGCACATATTTATAATTATAGTTCTATTTATTTCTTTAAATTATGTGTATATATCTATAATCCTTTTTATTTGTAATGACGCTACTGATGCCTGTTTAGTTGATTTGATGTTTGTCTCCAACCTTCTACACTGTGAACTAGTTGTGGGGAGGGATTGTTTGTATTTGTTGCTGAATTGTACTTCCCAAGCGCTTAGTACAGTGCTGTGCACACAGTAATCGCTCAATAAATACGATTGAATGAATGAATAACCCTGAGACAATGAATCCCCATTTTACAGATGAGGTAACTGAGGCAGAGAGAAGTGAAATGCCTTGTCCAAGGTCACACAGCAGACAAGTGGCAAAGCCAGAATTAGAACCCAGATCCTTCTTACTCCCAGGACCTGGGTCCTTCTCTGCAATCCCGTATTTCTTCCTGCCTTCAGGATCGGCCTCAAACGTTTTCCAAATATGGGACGCTTAGACCTACTTACATGTCTATCATTAGGATTATTATGAGAAGAGTGTCAAGAACCCA
The DNA here is from genome assembly GCF_015852505.1 of Tachyglossus aculeatus. NCBI lineage: Eukaryota > Metazoa > Chordata > Mammalia > Monotremata > Tachyglossidae > Tachyglossus > Tachyglossus aculeatus. The sequence continues at coordinate 776,729 of NW_024044849.1, forward strand.
CTACTCTCTACTCGGATGTCTTGCCAACCACTCATACCTAACATGTTCAAAACAGCATGACTATTCTTTCCATCAGGACTTCTCCGACACTTCACTTTTCCATCACTATGAACAACGCCAACATGAAAGTGAAACAACTGTTATGGCTTGAAACTGTTTTCTGTACAAGGGTGTTCTATTTTCTGGGGACTGGTGGTTGGGGCCAAGGATAATGAGGTGGACTCCAAAGGTTCACTGGGCATCTGCAGGGAGGGGAGAGGAAGGGGAAGAGAGGTGGCGACGACCCCACCCGCCATCCCCGAACCGAAGCGTTCCGAGCTCGCATCCTGGGGAAAGACTACAAAATCACGAGTTTACCCCACCACGGAAAAAGGAGGTGGCACGGGGACCCTGCTGTAGGCCCACTCTCGGTGTGTATGTGGCGGGGGGCGGGGAGGTTTGGGATTGAGTGGGTGTGTATGGGTGGGTGAGAGGAAAGAAACGAGGGGCTGTTACTTCCAGTCCGCGGTAGCCTGAAGGAGAGGGGTTACAACAGATAAATCATTTGACTTCTCTGTGCTTCCGTTCCATCACCTGTAAAATGGAAATTAAGACTGTGAGCCCCATGGGAGACAAGGACTGAGTCCAACCTGATTTGCTTCTCTCCACCTCAGCGTTTAGTGTAGTGCCTGGCGCATAGTAAGCGCTTAACAAATACCATTAGGAAAATAAAAGGGACCATTCGTTGGTGCTCAGGATAATGACGGAGAGCAGTTACACCTAAGAGATCCCAACGTATCACTGGACATCTGGGGAAGGGAGGCCAAGCTGCGACCCTGACACCGCTGCCTAGGCCGTCTTGGAGATGCCAGCCGCCGTCCCCAGATTACAGCACCACAGCCGTCCCCCAAAGATGTCCCAGAAATTTCTGTAGGCACCTGAGGTGTGGAGGGAAAGCGGCATCGCTACGCTCCGGAACCACGAGCCCACCCCTACTCCCCAACCTCCTCCACCACTGACCGGATCAGCTCAGGAACGGAGCTCTGCGTTCTAGGACAGCAGTTTTCTGGGCACACTTCCCTGGGAAAGAACAAAATCGCAAGGAATGCACCTCGAGCCCGCCCCAATTGGAAAAAGCCATAGCGTTCCGAGCCTGTTGTCGGACTGTTGTGTTCTCGGGTGAGGGTGTGACGCTGTGCCGAAGTTTGGGTGGGTGGTGTGGTGAGCCCACAACAAGCTGCCTTTTTAGAAACTGGGATCCCGTGAACAACAACAAGGAAGCGACTGTTGAAGGCACTGATGTGCCCTACCTGAGGCAAGTGATTGCTGGCCTGTGGGGGTGGAGCATGGAGGGAGGCAGGGCTTTTTCTCCCTGTTCTACCCTGTAACGGGCCTGGACCAATCAATGACTGCCAGGTAGAACCACAGCTGCAACGCCTAATGCCGATAAAAGAGCTCATTTTGAATCGCGAGGGGGCACCTGGAGACAGCACGGTGGCACGCAGAGAAGCAGTGGCAGCACAAAGAAACAAACACTGAAGCAGCAGGAGAGCTGTACTCTAAAGCAGTAGAAGGCAGCTGCACTTGAAAGCAGAAAGAAGAAGCATTGTAAGAACGGGCTCCTTTGCCCACAGACTTGTATTTGACCCTTGTTGGAGTGGAGTGGAGTGAGTGAGTGTGTGTATGTTTCACTCCCTTGCACGCTGCTAAAACTAAGTAAAAAGCTAAGTAACCTTGGTGATCAAAGGTGTGGTTTGAACTGTACTACGTGCTACTGAGGCTCCCCCAGTCCAGGAAGGTCCTGGTTGGTATGAACCGTGCTGGGGGAGGGGAGCATGCTACAGGTGTGTATGGGTGGGTTGGGGGAAAGGAAGGTGGAGCGTTATTTCTGAGCTACGAGATCGCTACAGTTCTATGGCACGGTGGTAGTGAATGCACTTCAGCAGGCGAACCATAGTTCCAGAAGAAACAGGACCAGGTCCTGTCTGTACATATCTGGCCGCTGATGTAAGGAAGCCACTAGGGGTGGGGCTCTGCAGTAGGATCAGTCTGAAACAGAGGCCGGATGCGTGGAGAGGGGTTCTGGGCTCTGGGACTCCTAGGACTCTGGTTCTCTGGATTCCTGGGGCTCCTGGGGCTATGGAGCTCTGGACACTGAGGCTCTAGGCCTCCTGGGGTTCTTGGGACTCCAGGGATCCCGGGCTCTGGGGATCCGGGGCTCTGGGGCTCTTTGGACACGGGGCTGATGGGGTTCTGGCCCCTCTGGGGCTCTGGCATTCTTTGGCCTCAGGGCTGCCGGAGCTCTGGCCCTCTGGGGTTCTGTGGCTCTGATACTCCTGGTGTTCTAGGGATTTCAGGACTCCTGGAGCTCTGGGACCTTGGGGCTCCTAGGATTCTGGAGCTCTGGTTTCGCTCTGAATTTCCCGGGGCTCTGGGGCTCCTGACGCTCTCGGGATCTGGGCCTTGGCGCTCTGATACCCCTGGAGTTCAGGGCCTCTGGGGCCTTGGGGCTTCTAGGGCTCTGGAGCTCCTGGGGTTCTTGGGGTTCCAAGGCTCCTGGGATTGTAGGGCTGGGGAACTCCGGGGCTTTGGGTCTCCTGGAGTTCTGGGGCTCTGGGGCTTCTAAAACTCTGGGGCTTTGGATTCTTGGGGCTGCTGGAGCTCTGGAGTTCTGGAGCTCTAGGACCTTGGGGCTTTGGGGATCTTGAAGCTATGGGGATCAGGACTCTGGGGTTATGGGGCTCCTGGGATTCTTGGAACTCCAGTGCTCCTGTAGCTCTGGGGATCTGAGACTCTGGGGCTTTGGGCCTCCTGAGACTCTGCGGATCATGGAGCCCCTGTGTTCCCGGGGCTGCTGGGGCTCTGGGGCTTCGTCTGGGTCCATTGAGCTCTGGTGCTTCTGGGCCTTCGAGCAGCCGGGACCCTGGGCTCCTGAGGCTCTTGGGCTTCTGGGGTCTTTGGACTGCTGGGGCCGTGGGGTTCCTGGGGCTCTGGGTATCTGGAGCTCTGAGTCTTTGGGGTTCCTGAGAGTTTGGGGCTCTGGATTCTGGGACTGTGGGTTTCTGGGGTTCCTGGAGCTCCTGTGCCTAGGGCTCCCGTTGCTCTGTGGCTTCTGAGACTCTGGAGATCTGGAGCCTTGGGGCTTTGGGGCTCCTGGGACTCTAGGGCTCTGAGTTCTGGGGCTCCTGGAGCTTTGCGGTTCTTAGTCAATCTGTGCGATCTTAAAGCTACCAGAAAGCCACTGGGTTCCTTTGTCTTACCGGGCCTTCTGACAGCTGGAGAAAGTCCCTCTGGGCTCCTCTGACACCCGAGGGCACCTGACAGCTGTAGAAAGATCCCTGGGACTCTCTTCCACTCCTGTCTACCCTTTAGCCCCAAGAATCCCTCATGGGGCCGTCTGCGACCCCAGGCCATCTGACAGGCACCGAAAGATCCCCTGGAGCCACCTGTCACCCCAGGCCATCCGACAGCTTCAGGAAGACTCCTTGGCACACTCTACCTCCCCAGTCACCTGTCAGCTACAGGTAGAACCCTGGGACCCTGTATCACCGTAGGTCATCTGACAGCTGGAGGAAGCTTGCACTCACTCACTTGCACTTAGTCCTGACCTGTAAGCACTTACTTACCCTTGCCACCACCCAATCCCCACTGCACTTAATGTACATATCCTTATACTCAGTTATTTCCCATACTTGTAAAATTATTTTAATGTCTGTCTCTCCTATTAGACTATAAAGTTCTTGAGGGCAGGGATCATATCAACTAACTGTATCGTGCTCTCCCAAATGCTTACTACAGTGCTCTGCACAAAGTAATCTTTCAATAAATACGATTGATTGGTTGATTGAATGATTTCATCTGGCCCATTGTTCTGACTCTGATGCTGACAACAGGACCCATTGAGGGCCACCTCCTTGACATCCATACTCAGGGTTAGAGGTAGACCACCCCGAATCCTTCACCTTTTCTCTAGAACCCTAGATGAGCTCCCTTGCCCACTGATCCAGCAAACCCATCTTGAACGTTGTCATAGTTTCAGCCTGTACAATTCTCATGGTAGCCATTCTTTCTTGATTACAATGTTTTGGGCTGAAAATCGTTTCTTTTTCTTTGTTTGGAACTTCCTTAAGATTCTTTAGGAACCCCTTCATCCTGGGGCTGTGAAATGTGAAGGCACTGATCTTGTGTTCACCCTTCCTGATGGCCAACTCAGATTGGTTATGCAGACGGAGCATGATAACCGAAAGAATGGTGTTCTATAGCCACACTGGCTTCTCCGTCCACTCCCCCAGACCATGGTAGGTGGAGTACATGGAAGGGGTGCACAGGCCCGTGCTTCTGCGCAGTTTAGCCCCTGACTAGCCTTCCACATTAGAGCAGTGGTGTCTGAAGTTGTCGAGCTCTCAGAAATATTCTGGTCTGTGACTTTAGATGGCATCTGCTTTAAAAATTATGGTATTTGTTAAGTGCCTACTATATGCCTGGGAATGAACTAAGCACTTAGGTAGGTATTAGCAAATCCGGTTTGACACAGACCCTCTCCCACATGGGGCTTATAGTCTTAATCTCCATTATTAAGATGAGGCAACTGAGGCATAAATAAGTAAAGTGACTTGCCCAAGTTCGCACAGCAGACAGGTGGTGGAGCTGGGATTAGAACCCAGGCCCTTTTGTCTCTCAGACCCATGATCTGTCCACTAGTAGACCCTGCTTCTTCCAGCCATCCAGTCAATCAGTCATTTCTTCAGGGCTTATTGTATGCAGAGCACGGTACTAAGTGCTTGGAAGAGTACAACAACAAACAGACAAATTCCCTGCCCACAACAATATTACAGCCTAGTCCATCCCTGCTAGCCATTCCAAAGTGACAGGAGGACCAGCTGAGAGATTGTGGATGGCTCAGTGCAGACTGTCACCGCTACTATTAAAACAACTCAAATTCACCTGTAGCTTCTTTACCACCAGCGATTGAGCAGCGTTCATCTGAAAGACTGGGGGACAGTTAAGGTGTATGTGCATGGACAAACTCTACCAGAGTATATGACATCAATCAATCAATCAATCAATCGTATTTATTGAGCGCTTACTATGTGCAGAGCACTGTACTAAGCGCTTGGGAAGTACAAATTGGCATCACATAGAGACAGTCCCTACCCAACAGTGGGCTCACATCCTCTCTTAGTGACCCACACAATCAGATACAAGTGCACAATCAGCATCTATCCCTTCACACTACAAGGCAACAGTATAGGTACAGAACTGTTGACACAGCCCAAGGCATTTTGACTAGATCTTCTGGACCATCCCGCTGTCCCTTCCCCCGCCCTCCGCATCCAAGTGTCATGTGTCTGTGGTTTTTTTCTTCTACTGGTATTTCTTTATAAGAGCTTGCTATGTGCCAGATACTGTAATTAACTCTGGGGTAGATTCAAGCTAATCTAGTTGGACACAGTCCTGTCCCACATGGGACTCACAGTATTAACCTTCCCTTTAACAGAGGTCCGTAGGAATCATTCATTTAGTCATTCATTCATATTTATTGAGCGTTTACTGTGTGCAAAGCACTGTCCTCAGAGCTTGGGAGAGTACACCATAGCCATAAACAGACACATACCCTGCCCATAATGAACTCACAGTCTAGAGAGGGAGACAGACATTCATAAACAGAAATAGAAAAAGAAGGAAAGAAAAAAATGAATAAGTAAATTACAAAGAAGTGATTTGCTCACAGGATCACATAGTCGAGAACCAGTATTAGAGCTCAATCAACTAGACTATGCTGCTTTCCTTTCCCATCACTTTTCTTCCTGTCTCACAAGCTTGAATCCTTGGTGGTGTGTTTGACTCAGTCAATCAATCGATCAATGAATCATGTTTTTTGAGTGCATTTTGTGTGTGAGCATTGTATTAAGCACTTGGGGGAGTACAATACAATAATATAACAGACACATTCTGAATGAATGAATGAATTTATCCTCCCCATCCCCCCCGCCTTACCTCCTTCCCCTCCCCACAGCACATGTATATATGTTTGTCCGTATTTATTACTCTATTTTATTTGTACATATTCCTTATATTTATTTTATTTTGTTAATATGTTTTGTTTTGTTGTTTGACTCCCCCTTCTAGACTGTGAGCCCGCTGTTGGGTAGGGACCGTCTCTAGATGTTGCCAACTTGTACTTCCCAAGCGCTTAGTACAGTACTCTGCACACAGTAAGTGCTCAATAAATACGGATGAATGAATGAATGAATGAATGAACATTCCCTGCCCACAACGAGCTTTCAATCTAGAGGGGGAGACAGACTTCCTTATGACTCTCAGGTCCGTGCTCTATCCATTTGACCACACTGCTTACATTTCCCATCACTGTAGACAAAACAACTTTCCTTCCTGTGTCAGAAGCCTGAATCCTTGACGTTGTGCTTGATTTAATCAATCAATTAATCAATCAATCAATCATGTTCATTGAGCACATCTGGTGTGTAGAGTGATTGGGAGAGTACAACAAAGCAATAGAACAGACATATTACCTACACACAACGAGCTTTCAGTCTAGTGGGGAAGATAGACATTAACATAGAGAAATAGATTAGGAAATAAAGAAAGAAATGAATATACAGTGAAATCACAGGGCAGTGACGTGCTCACAGGCTTACACAGTTGTGATGTGACAGAGCTGGGATTAGAAACCCAGTCCTCCTCATTCCCAGGCCCATGCACGATCCATTAGACCACGTTGCTTCTCCTTCCCATCCCTCTAGACAATATCACTTTTCTCCCTGTTTCACAAGCCTGAATCCTGAGTCAATCCATCGATCAATAAGTCGAGTTTATTGAGCACATCCTTGTGTGCACAGCGTTGTACTAAAGGCTTGGGGAAGGACAACACAACAAATTGGCAGACCGATTCTCTGTTTCCGAAGAGTTTTCATTCTAGTTAGGAAGACAGACACCAATATAAATAATTTAATTACAGATATAATTACAATTGAGGGGCTGGGAGTTTTGGGGAGGGGCTCCGTGCATCTCAGCTTGGTCGCATCGCCATCCTTTGCGAGGCTAAATGTCCACCTCCTGTACTTTCTGCGCCCTCTTCAAAAGGCCGGAAGCCCCGCCGCGGGGTACGTCAGGACTGGTAGTTCGGTAGGCAGAGGTGAACGCTGTCGAGAGTGAAAGCCAACTACAAGTCACAGACGTTTTTGTGCCCCGAGCCGCCAAGCCACTCTCCCTCCGCTCTCGACAGAGCTTGATTGGCTGTGTCGGTAACTGGGCTTGAATTTACAGGCACCCTATGGATAAGGCATAGATTTATAAGGGTCCGTTCTTGTGGGAACATCTTCGAGAGAGATAATGGCATCTCCACGTGGCAGCTTGGAGCGGGCTCATTCAAATACAAGGATGTGTGATAACAACGCCCCGGGAATTGGCCCGAACATAGTATCCAGACCAGCTAATTGCCTTGACCCTTAGTTTTGTGTTAAACTCTCACGGGAGGGCATGGGAATATCGGTGCTTGATTTTGAGCGAATTTGGGGTCTCCAAGAGCATCACACTACAACTCCCAAAAATCTTTGTGCCCTGATCCACGAAGCCCCTCTCCCTCCTCAGCGATAGAGGCTGATGGGCTGTGTCGGTGACTGGGTTCTACTACATAGGAACCTTACAGATACGGTGTAGACTAATAAAGGTTCACTCTTACAGAGCATCTTCGGGAGAGACAAAAGACATCTGCACGCACTAGCTTGGAGCGGGGTCATTCAAATACAAGGATGAGTGATAACTGTGCCCGGGTAATCAGCCCGAACACAGTATGTGGAACCGCTCAGTGCCTTCCCACTTTGTTGTGTGCTAAACTCTCTCGGGAGGGAATGAGATTAATGGCGCATGATTTTGAGCGAGTTTGGGGTCTCCGTGTTCTCTATGCCACACCTCACGGGGAGTGGTAGCAGGTACTTAACAAATACCATAATTACTATCATTATGAATGGGAAAATGGCCTGAACATCCACTTCCCGTGGCTTCTTCGCTCTGCAAAATGGATAGGGGCCTTACCATGGGGGATGACGGGGGTGGTAGTTCGCGAGACAGAGGTGAACACTGTCTAGAACGAGTATCACAATGTAACTCCCAGAAGTGTTTGTGCCCCGAGCTGCCAAGCCATTCTCACTCCCCCCTCGACAGATCCTGACTGGTTGTGTCAGTGACTGGGTACTAATGATGTTACGCTTTTGTTGGAGCATCTTGAGCCCAACAACTGGATCTGCATTCGACAACTCTGAACGGGCTCATTCAAATGCAGGGATGTGTGATAACCACGGTTGGGTAACCTGCCCGAACACAGTATGTGGATCTGCTCAGAGCTTTGACACTTGGTTGTGTGGTAAACTCTCCCGGGAGGGAATAATAATAATAATAATGGTATTTATTAAGTGCTTACTATATGCAAAGCACTATTCTAAGCGCTGGGGAGGTTACAAGGTGATCAGATTGTCCCAGGGGGGCTCACAGTCTTAATCCCCATTTCACAGATGAGGTAACTGAGGCCCAGAGAAGTTAAGTGAGTTGCCCAAAGTCACACAGGAGACAATTGGCAGAGCCGGGATTTGAACCCCTGACCTCTGACTCCAAAGCCCGGGCTCTTTCCACTGAGCCACGCTGCTTCCCCGTGATGTGATTAATGTGATTAAAGGTGCCTCAATTTGAGGTAGTATGGGGTCTCCGTGTTCTCTATGAGATATTTCGCGAGGAGCTGTATATCATTATGAGTGGGGAAAGGCCTGAACATCTGCCCCCCTTTCCAGGTGCGCTCCGCAAAATGGCTATGCGCTCCACCGAGAGGCATGACGGGAATGGTAGTTCGGGGGGCATAAGTGAACGCTGTGTAGAAGGAGTATCACAATACAACTCACAGAAGTGTTTGTGGCCCGATACGCCAAGCCTGACTCCCACCCCTCGTGACAGGGCTTGATTGGGTGTGTGGGTGATTGGACTCGACTACATAGGAACCCTACATCCCACGTATAGGGCGGGGATTAATGAAGGTTCGTTCTTGTGGAAGCATCTTGAGAGGGACTAGGGCATCTGCACGTGACAGTTCTGAGAAGGCTCATTCAAATGCAAGGACGTGTTATAACCCAGCCCAGGGAAGCGGCCTGAACAGAATACATGGAGCCACTCAGTGCCTTAACACTTGGTTGTGTAGTAAACTCTTCTGGGAAAGAATGGAATTACAGGTGCTTGACTTTGAGCGAGTTTGAGGTCTCTGTGATCTCTACGCGACACCTCAGGAGGAGGGATAGCAGGTACTTATAAAATAGCATAATCAATATCATCATTATTGGGAAAAGGGTCTGAACAACTGTTTCCCGCTCTCCTCAAAGTGGCCGCGGGCCCTACTGCAGCGTGTTGTGGGAGTGCTAGTTCGGTAGGCAGAGGTGAATGCTTTCAAGAACTAACGTCACATTACAACTCCCAAAAGCCTTTGGGCATCGAGCCGCCAAGCCACTCTCTCTCCCCTCGCGACAGGGCTTGATTGGCTGCGTCGGTGACTGGGATCGACTACATAGGAACCCTACCGATAGCACGTCGACTAATGAGGGTTCGCTCTTGTTGGAGCATCTTCAGGACCGACATGTGCATGTCACATCTGCATGTGACAGCTCTGAATGGGTTCATTTAAATGAAAGAAGGTGCTATAACCACGCCTGGGTAAGTGGCCCTAACACAGTATGTGGAAACGCTCAGTGCCTTGATACTTGGGTACGCGTAGAAATCTCCTGAGAGGGAATGGGATAAGGGTACCTTATTTTGAGGGAGTTTGAGTTCTCCGTGTTCTCAATGCGACACCTCAAGAGGTGTGGTAGCAGGTACATAATAAAAACCATAATTAATAACATTATGAATTGGAAAACGGCCAGACCATCCTCCTTCCTCTTATTCTCTGCTCTACAAAGTGGCCGCAGGCCCCTTCGCGGGGCATGACCGGAGTGGTAGTTAGGTAGGCAGAGGTAAACGCTATCTAGAACGGGCATTGCACGACAACTCCCTGAAGTCTTCGTTCCCCGAGCTGCCAAGCTACTCTCCCTCCCTCGGAACAGGGCCTGATTGGCTGTGTCGTTGACTGGGATCGACTACATTGGAACCCTACCGATAGCACGTTGACTAATGGGGGTTCATTCTTGTTGGATCATCTTCAGGACAGACAAGTGAATCTGCACGTGACAGCTCTGAGCGGGCTCATTCAAATACAAGGATGTGTTATATCCCCTCCTGGGTAAACAGCCCGAACACAGACTGTGGAGTTGCTCAGTGCCTTGACACCTGATTCAGTGTTAAACTCTCCCGGGGGTCGGGCGTGGGGGGGAATGGGACTAAAGGTGCCTGATTTTGAGAGAGTTTGGTGTCTCCGTGTTCTCTATGTGAGACCTTAAAGGATGCGATAGCAGGTACATAACAAATACAATAATTACTACCATTATTAGACAGAAAACGTCCTGAACAACCACCTCCAGAGCTCTGCAAAGTGGCTTGGGCCACACCGCGGGGCATTACAAGAGTGGCAGAGGTGTACGCTGTCAAGAACAGGTATCACACTACAACTCTCAGAAGTCTTTGTGCCCCAAGCCTCCAAGCCACTCTCTCTCCCCTCGCGACAGGGTCTGATTGGCTGTGTCGGTGACTGGGCTCGACTACATAGGACCCTACCACTAGTGAGTAGCCTAATAAGGGTTCGCATTTGCGGGAGCATCTTTGGGAAAGACTACAGCATCTGCATGTGAAAGGGCGAAGTAGGATTATTCAAATACAAGGACGTGTTATAACCCCGCCCAGGGAAGCAGCCCGAATAAGGTACGTGGAGTCGCTCAGTGCCTTAACATTTGATTATGTAGTAAACTCTCCCGGGTGGGAGTGGAATTAAAGGTGTCTGATTTTGAGCGAGTTAGGGTCTCTGTGTTCTCTACGCCCAGCCTTATGGGGAGTAGTAGCCAGAACCTAACAAAAAGCATTATTAATATCATTGTGAATGGGAAAACGGCCTGAATAACGGCCTCCCATGCTCTAAAAAGTGTCCCTGAGCCCCACTGCGGGTCATGATGGGAGTGGTAGTTCGGTAAGCAAAGGTGAACGCTATCCAGAAGGAGAATCACACTACAAGTCCCAGAGGTCTTTGTGCCCCGAGCCTCCAAGCCACTCTCCCTCCCCTCGCGGCAGGTCCTGATTGGCTGTATCGGTGATTGGGCTCAACTACATAGGAACCCTACAGATCGCAATTGGACAACTGAGGGTTCGCCCCTGTTGGAGCACCTTCGGAAGAGAGTAGGACATCTGCATGTGACAAGTCAGAGCGAGCTCATTCAAATCCAAGGACGCGTTATAACCCCGCCCAGGGTAACGGCCTGAACACAGTATATGGAGTCATTCAGTGACTTATTACTTGGTTGTATAGTAAACTCTCCCTAGTGTGAATAGGATTAAAGGTGCCCGATTCTGAGAGTTTGGGGTCTCTGTGTTCTCTACGCCCAACCTCATGGGGAGTGGTAGCAGGTAGTTATCAAAGAGCATACTTGTTATCATTGTGAATGAGAAAACGGCCTGAAAAACCTCCTCCTGCGCTACACAAAGTGGCCTCGTTTCCCCCCGCGGGAATGACGGGAGTGGTAGTTCGGTAGGCAGAGGTGAACGCTGTCAAGAACGAGCATAGCTGTCTAGAACGAGCATAGCACTACAACACCAAGAAGTCTTTGTGCTCTGAGACGCCAAGCCACACTCTCTCCCCTCGCCACAAGGCCTGATTGTTTGTGTCGGTGACTGGGCTCGACTAAATAGGAATCCTACGGCGATCTCGTGGACTAATGAGAGTTCGGTCGTCTTTGAGAATCTTCAGGACTGAGAAGCGAATATACATGTGACAGTTTGGAGCCAGCTCCTTCAAATGCAAGTACGTGTTTTACTCCCGCCTGGTTAAGCGTATATGTGTGTATATTTCTACATATTTATTATTTTATTTATTTTATTAATGACGTGTGTGTATCTATAATTATATTTATTCATATTGTTTCTATTGATGCCTGTCTACTTGTTTTGTTTTGTTGTTTGCCTCCCCCTTCTAGACTGTGAGCTCGTTGTTTGGTAGGTATTGTCTCTGTTGCCGAATTGTACTTTCCCAGCGCTTAATACAGTGTTCTGCACACAGTAAGCGCTCAATAAATATGACTGAATGAATGAGTGGATGAATGAATGAATGAATTTATAAGTTGCCCAAACACAGTATATGGAGCCGCTCAGTGCCATGACACTTCGTTGTGTGATAAATTCTCCCGGAAGGAAATGGTATTAAATGTTCCTGATTTTGAACGAGTTTGGGATCTCCGTGTTCTCTACCCGAAGGCTCCCAGGGAGTAGTGGCAGTACTCAACAAATACCATAATTACTATCATTATGAATGGGAAAAAGGCCTGACCAACCGCCTCCCACACTCCACAAAGTGCCCGCGGGCCCCACCGCGGCGCATTACGGGTGTGGTAGTTTGGTAGGCAGAGGTGATCGCTATCAAGAATGACCTTCACACTGCAACTCCCAGAAGTCTTTGTGTCCCGAGCCGCCAAGCCCCTCTCACTCCCCTTGCAACAGAGCCTGATTAGCTATGCCGGTAACTGGGCACCACTACATAGGAACCCTACAGATAGCACGTAGACTGATAAGGGTTCCCTTTTGTGCGAGCATCTTCGGGAGAGACAAGGGAATCTGCATATGACTGCTTGGAGCTGACTCATTGAAATGCAAGGATGTGTCATAACCCCACCTGGGTTATGTCTCCCACTTCTAGACTGTGAGCCCGTTGTTGAGTAGGTACTGTCTCTATGTGTTGCCAACTTGCTCTTCCCAAGCGCTTAGTACAGTGCTCTGCGCACAATAAGCGCTCAATAAATACGATTGAATGAATGAATCAATGAACCCTGGCCGGGTAAGAGATCCCTCCACTCCGCCCTCTCGGTTTTATACTCCACGTTCAGCTGTGTCGGTCTCAGGGAGAGGTCCGGTGGAGCGGGATGACGGGAGGAAAATTGTCTCTTAGACCAATAAATCAATCGGTTCATTTAGATCAGTAAATCAATGGTATTTATTGAGCACCTACTGTATACGCAGCACAGTACGAAGTGCTTGGGAAAGTACCATATGACAGACTTCGTAGACACATTCCCTGCCCACAAGAAGCTTACGGTCTAGAGAGACGATCAATAAAAGAAATTTTTTGAGCTCTTACTATGTGCACAGCACTGTACTAAAACCATGGGCTAGGACAATAAAATAGGGTTGGTAAGCACACTCCCTTCCCACAGTGAGCTTAGGATCAAGAGGATACATGAACAGGTAATGAAATACCCTTCAAAAATAAATTTATTTCAGGAGGAAGCTGAGGAGAAGTAGTATGGCCTGATGGATAGAGCACCGGTTTCAGAATCGAAGGACCTGGGTTCTAATCCTGACTCCACCACTTGTCTACTATGTGACCTTGGGCAAATGACTTTACTTCTCTCGGCCCCAGTTCCCTCATCTCTAAAATGGAGATAAGACTGTGAGCCCCATGTGGGACAGGAACTGTGTCTAACCCGATTAGCCTGTCTCTCCCCAGTGCTTAGTTCAGTGCCTGGAACATGGTAAGTACTTATCAAATACTAGAGAATGGTTGGTGGAATGAAATCTACGAGTGTCTCCCTATTCATGGGGCCTGTCCAAAGGAACAGTTTTTTGGAGCAGGGAATGGGCACTGTATGACCTCCCAGCACTCTACTTTCCCCTGTGGTGGCGAGTATCGCAGAAGCCATTTTAGGTCTTGTACAAGATCCACCCTAAGATGCAACAAGGGGTGGACATTTTGGAGTAGTAGTAATCTATCATCCCCTCGGAGGGTCGCATCTGGGGAGTTTTCCAGCTCTCTACCATTCTCGACTACTGGAGGGAAGGTTAAGCAGAGGCATTTCCATTCCTAGTTTGGGCAGTTGCTAGCGAATAGCAGGCAATCTGCTACAGGTCAAAACGCACCTGTGCTGGGCAGCAGCGGCACGGGGGAGAGTCAAGGGTGTAGACTAGGTTACTGCACGGAAGGAGGCAATCGTAAACCACTTCCGTTTTTTTACCAAGAAAACTCTATCGATACATCACCAGAACTAGATGGAAGTGGGGCGTTCTGGGAGAGATGTGTCCATGGCATCGCTATGGATTAGAGACGACTCGACAGCATAAGACAGAAAGTAATCAGTCAATTAATCCTTTCGATTGAAGGCTTTACTATGTGGAGAGCACTGTACTAAAATCATGGGAGAGTACAGTATAACAGCGTGTGGTAGACATATTCCCGCCCCACAGTGAGCTACAGTTTAGAGGTTGAGACAGATTAATATAAATAAATAACTAAATATCAGATATGGGACATAAGTGGCTACGGGAAGAAGGTGGAGTGAAAAAAGGGTGCAAATCCAAGTGCACAAACGACCCAGAAGGGAGTGAGAGAAGAAGGCGTAGTCGGAGAAGGCCTTCTGGAAGAGATGTACCTTCAGTATGGCTTTGAAAATGGGAAGAGTCATTGTCTGTTGGACAGGAAGAGAGAGGGCGTTCCAGACCAGAGCAGGACGCAGGCGAGTCGTCGACAGTGAGGTAGACAAGATGGAGGTACACTGAGTAGTCTGGAAATATAGTAGGACAACAGGGTGGTGAGGTAGGAGAGGCAAATTAATGTGGAAAGGTTTATTTGACTCTTGGTAAATGCGTCTTAGCTCAAGTTTTCCTCAGAGCCATCCCCACACACCCAACACTTTCCGCAGGGTGGCCTACATAACCCTGTTTGTCAGGACCATCCTCTCATGCTCATCCCCCTCCTCATGCGGCCTTCATGTGTCCCTGTTCCTCAGAACTATCCCCTCACAGCCAGCCCCCTTCCCCAAGGTGGCCTGCAAGTCCCTGCTTCTCTGAGCAATCCTCTCACCCCCAAATCCCCTCCCCATGGACGCCTTCATCTGTCCCATTTCCTCAGAACCATCCTGTCACACCCAGAAACCTCCCCGTGGCGGCCATCATGTCGCCATTCCTCAAGCTGTAGATGAGAGGGTTCAGGACGGGGGGACACCAGAGAGTAGACCACGGACACCAGTAGGTCCAGCGATCAGGGGGGAGTCTGACACGGGTTTGAGGTAGGCGAATCTTCCAGTCGAGAGATAAAGGGTGACGACAGTGAGGTGGGGCAAGCAGGTGGAGAAGGCTTTAGCCCGACTCTCGGTGGACGGGAACCTCAGCACCGGCCGAGAAGATGCGGATGTAGGGAGATGACGTTGGAGAAGAAGGAGATGAAAGCCGATAGCCACAGTCACGCTGATGCCAAAGACCAACGTGTGTTTCCAAACAGTGAGATCTTCAGTAAGGAGGGGACTTCACAGAAAAACTGCTGGATCATGCTGGACCTCACAGAAGCTTACTGTGAACGTCCTGGCAGAGTACAATCACCCCGAAAATCCCCCGCTTAGCCAGGAGATGGCGAACATTTTCCATAGCCCCTCTCTTTTCATGACTACGATGTAGTGCAGGGGGGCCGCCAAATGGCGGCTTAGCGGTTGTAGGACATTACCGCGAGGACGATCACGTCTGAAGCAGCAAACAGAACCACCAAAAAGACCTGAGCCATACAACTTCTGAAATAGAGGGATCTGTTGTTGATCAGGGAATTGAGGATGGATGTTGGGGACGGTGATGGAGATGTAGCAGGGGTCGAGGATGGACAGGTTACTGAGGAAGAAGTATATGGGGTGTTGGACGTGCCGGTCTAGGAGTGGTGAAGGCGACAATGAGGGAGATTCCCCTGTCAGGGCCGCCAGGTAGACCAGGAGGAACAGCAGCTCTCGGACTTCCGAGAAAACCCAGCAGAGGAATTCTGTCACAACTGTGTGATTGTCCATGTGATATGAGGACTGCCTTGGGGTACCAGAAAACATTTGAGTAACACTCCGAGAAAAACAAAGGAATAGTGAAATTGTTAGGTTGCATCGTACCTCTCCGATTCCTCTTTCTTCTGCCTCTGTCCTGGAATGTAAACAAGCACTCAACCGATTTATTCTCCCGGGAACTTTCCCTGCTCTTAAATGTTTCTGGAAATTGAGATACTGCAACTCCTCTTAGGTATCTAGTCACACTAGCCTATCTGCCCTGAACGCCCTCTCCCTTAATATCTCACAGACCACCACTCTCCTCTCCCCAAATAAACATAAAGGTAAACACGAAGTGGGAAGGGTGATTTAAGACAGGCAGACCCAGAGAAACAGATATAGGGAGAGAGAAGCACAGAGACCAAACAAAATTCAAGGAGACACCAAGACCAAGAGGCAAAATTTTAATTATAGCTCTACTACCAGCTTGCAGTGTGACCTGTTGTGAGACCTTGGGCCAGGCACATAACTTCTCTGGCTTCAGGTCCTTCATTTGCAAATAGTGATTAATTACCTTTTCTCCCTGCTACATAAACTCTCCCATGTGGGAGAGGGTCTAAGTCCAATCTGCCCAATCTGTTTATTAGAGAAGTAGCATGGCTTAGTGGAAAGAGCGCAGGCTTGGGAGTAAGAAGATGTGGGTTCTAATCCTGCCTCTGCCACCTGTCTGCTGTGTGATCTTAGGCAAGCCACTTAACCTCTCTGTTCCTCAGTTACCTCATCTGTAAAATGGGGATTAAGACTGTGAGTCCAACGTGGGACAACCTGATTAACCTAAATCCTACTCCCCAGTGCTTAGGACAGTGCTTGGCATATAGTAAGCGCTTAATAAATGTCATTATTATTATTATTATTATCTTGTATCTCCCCCAGGGAATAGAGCAGTACTAGGCAGGTACTAAGTGCTTAACAAGTGTCAGATAAAAAAAATACCGGTTCTCCATTCTACTTGGAATGTGAGCTCCATGTGGGACATGGGCTATGTCCAATCTTATATCACCTCCATCACTTAGAACAGTTCCAGCGTTCAGTACAGTGCCTGGAACATAGTATGCACATACCCAATACTATAATAATTATTATTGTTATTATTACAAGGTACACACTAAGGTCTTAACAAGTATCTATAAAAAATTCCTGTTCTCCCTCCAATTTAGACTGTGAGCCCCTTGTGTGACATGGACTCTGTTCAATCTTGTATGTAGCCCAGAGCCTAGACCTGTGGTTGGAATATAGTAAGTGCTTATCAAGCTAGAGGAAGACAAGGATCAGGCAGGAACTCACATAAACAATGAAACAGCTGAAGGTCACTGAAATGGATTTCCTAACACATGTTGGCACTTAATGGATGGAAACAGGCGATTTCTCATCACATTTCTCCTAGACTTAAAAGCTTCTCCTTTTTGCTGCTCAGCCCCTCCATCTCTAAATGTCAAGCTCGTTGTGGTCAGGGAACTTGTTTACCAACTCTGTGCAATTGCACTCTCCCAAGCGCTTAGTACAGAGTTCTGCATACAAGAAGCGTTCAGTAAATACCACTGATGGATTAATTAAAGTCTGTCTCCCCCCTCCAGATTGTATGCTCACTGTGGCCAGGGAACTTATCTCCGAACTCTGTTATATTGTACTTTCTCGAGGGCTTAGATCCGTTTCCTGTACACAGTAAGCGCTCATTAAAATCCCACTGACTGATTGCTGGTTGCACCCATCACTGTCCTTGTTGAAGAGTTCCCGAAAGATGGTGTCTTTCACAATCTGTGCTCCTCTCGAGTGGCAATTTATAATCCTTCACCACGTGGCCTCTATTTTCCCTCTGGAGAAAGCAGGCCTCTTTTGTTCTGAGGGACCTCGTGACTGAAAGCCCTCCAGAATCTACTGTGATTGAAAGAATGAATGAATGAATCATCCTGGCCTTTGCCATGAGGATAATTAAGCTACTCTCAACCCCACAGCACTTCATATTTATAAATTACGAATTGTATGTCATAAATTATTTCTTTAGATTAATGCCTGTCTCCCTCTCTAAACGTTTCACTTCTTGTGGGTAGGGAAGGCATCTACCAACTCTGTTATACTGCAATGAAAACAATCACAGTAACAATGGCATTTGTTAAGCACTTACTATGTGCCAAGTACTGTACTAAGCGCTGGGGTGGATACAAGCAAATTGGGTTGGATGCAGTCCCTTTTCCATGTGGGACTCAGTCTCCATCCCCATTTTACAGAGGAGGGAACTGAGTCATAGAGAAGTGAAATGACATTCCCAAGGTTACACAGCTGACAGGTGGCAGAGACAGGATTAGAACCCATGACCCCAGGCCCGTGCTCTATCTACTATGCCATGCTGCTTCTCTGGCATACTGTACTCTCTCAAGGGTACAGTACAGTGCTGTACAATGCTCTGCACACAGTAAGAGCTCAGTAAACACCATTGATGGTGATAACTGATGATTGAGGGCCTTAGGTGGAGGAGGCTGGTATGATTTCTTTTTCCCAGTACCGTTTTCTCATAGATTCTAAAATGTCTTCTCAGAGGCTACTTTTCTGTCATCTGGAATCATTTTTGTGACCCTGTCTCTTTCTGATTCCTTCCTTACGATCTAGAATTCCCCCTTAACCGACTCTTTCCTCTGTCTGTGTTTTTGACCTCTTATTCACTGAAGATAATAATAATAATAATAATAATAATAATAGTGGCATTTGTTAAGCACTTACTATGTACCAAGCACTCTATAAGATTCAAACTAATCAGTTTGGACGATAGCCACTGTCTCACATGGGGCTCACAATCTTCACCCCATTTTACAGATGAGGAAACTGTACCACAGAGAAGTGACTCGAACAAGGTCACAGAGCAGACAAGTGGTGGAGACGGGATTAGAACACAGGTCCTCTGACTCCCAGGCCTGGGAGTCTTTATGCTGGCTATTCTGCTTCTCTGTTTGGTAAGCACTACCAGAGCACTGTTCTAAGCCCTTGGAGAAAACACTAGGATATCTCAAGGGGCTTGCAATCTTATGGGGGAGACAGACATTCAAGTGAATTACAGACGGGAAGCAACAGAGGTGGACATAATCCTTATGGGACTGAGGTAGGATAAGTATCCAAGTCCTTGGGGGTAAAGACCTAAGAGTCCAGGCAACCCAGAAGGAACGATGAATAAAAAGGGTGCGTGGAGGCAGGGGAAACCCACGTACCCCAATTACCCCAAGTACTACATTGCAATATTCCAAAGCACTGGGAATCAATTCTGGGAGATCAGATGGGTTCTAGGGAGAAGGAGGCTAGCCACATAATGTTAAAATATTGCACAGAAAGTCATCCGGGACCATGTTAGCCAATCAATCAATCAGTGGTATTTATTGAGTGTTTACCGTGTGTAGAACGCTGTATTAAGTGCTTGGGACAGTGCAATATAACAGAGTCAGTAGACGCGCTTCCTGCCCACAGTGAGCTTATGGACTAGTTGGGGGAACAGAAATGAATATAAATAAATAAATTATGGATATGGACATCATTGCTGTGGTGCTGAGGGAGGGGAGAATAAAGGGAGCAAATCCAAGTGTAAGGGTGATACGGACGGGAGAGGAGATGAGGGCTTGGTCAGGGAAGACATCTTGGAAGAGATGTGCCTTCAATAAGGCTGTAAAGGTGGGGCGTGTTATCTGTAGTGAACATAAGATGGATCAGCTGAAAACCGAATGTCTTATGATTCTGGATAAATAGCAGTTTAGTCAGGGAAGGATTTGGAATCTGGGAGGTCAAGGGAAGGGAGGTGGGCATAGTGGAGTGGTCAAGACTGTAAGCTCCTTGTGGGAGGCGAACGTCTCTGCCAATTCTGTTATGTTGGCCTCTCCCAAACGCTTACTGTAGTGCACTGCACAGAGTAAGCACTCAATAAATACCGCCGATTGACTGATCACCAGGGGAAGGAGAAATGACAACACTTAGTACAGTGCAGTTCACAACCAGGGGGTTTAGAAACATTCTGGGGGCAAATGACAGGTTAAAAAGAGGGGATCCTTATTCTGGAGGAATGTATGCCTCTGCAGGACCCTCCCCAGGGAGGTCTTCAAGTCCCGGTTCCTCAGGATGTCGATGAGGGGGTTCAGGGCGGGGGGCACCGTGGGGGAGAACACGGATACCAGCAGGTATAGGGTCGAGGGGGAGTCAGACATGGGATTGAGGTAGGCGAGAGGAAGATGGTGACGACGACGAAGTGGGGCAGGCAGGTGGAGAAGGCTTTGGCCTGGCCCTCGGCGGCCGGCATCCTCAGCACGGCCTGGAAGATGAACACGTACGAGACCACGATGAGAATGAAGGAGATGAAAGCCAAGCTAAATGCCCTGGCTACACTGACGTCGACGACAACGTGCGTTTCAGAGCAGGAGATCTTCAGGAAGGAAGGGATGTCGCAGAAGAACTGCTGCATCAAGGTAGAGCCACAGAAGCTCAATGTTAATGTCCTGACTGTGTACATCTTCCCGAACAGGCCCCCGCTGAACCACGAGGCGGTGGCCATCTTCCCACAGGCCCCTCGGTCCATGATGACCTCGTAGCGCAGGGGGCGGCAGATGGCAGCGTAGCGGTCATAGGATATGGCCGTGAGCAGGCACAACTCTGAGAAAGCAAACGAAATCACTAAAACGACCTGAGCCACACAGCCCCATAGAGAGATGGCTCTGCCATTGATCAGGGAGATGTGGATGGACTTGGGGATGGTGATGTAGATGAGGCAAAGGTCGAGAACGAACAGGTTCCTGAGGAAGAAGTACATGGGGTTGTGGAGGCACCTGTCGAGGGTGGTGACGGCTACGATGAGTAAGCACTCGATTGATTGATTGATTGATTGATAATAATCCCTTTACACATGCTAAAAACGAAGAGCCAATCTCTATGGCCTCCATTCCCTGTAGACGGCTGGCATTATGATCCTCTCGGGCATGGTGGTCCTGGATCTTGAGGTCTCAGCAACTGGCTGTACATCTTTCGCCGTGGGAGACTCCACGGTCACCAGTAGTTCCCAAGTGAATGACCCCAAGGAGTGGGGCTAGAAGGGCCTTTGATCTCAGGGAGAAGAAGGTTCTACTGCCATTTTAGAGGCATTTCCCCTCTATCATACTCCTCAGGGTGGTCTTCATGTCTCGGTTCCTTAGGCTGTAGATAAGGGGGTTCAGGGTTGGGGGGCACCACGGTGTAGAACACGGACACCCAGTAGGTCCAGGGCCGAGGGCGAATCAGACACGGGCTTGAGGTAGGCGAAGGTTCTGTTCACTACGAATAAAGACACGATGACGAGGTGGGGCAGGCAGGTGCAGAAGGCACTGGCCCTCGGAGGGCGGCATCCTCAGCATGGCCCGGAAGATGCGCACGTACGAGACGATGATGAGAATGAAGGAGATGTAAGCCAAGATGAATGTAGTGTCCACGCTGACATCGATGACAACGTGCGTTTCGGAACAGGAGATCTTCTTAAGGAAGGGATGTCGCCGACGAACTGTTGGATCAGGTTAGAGCCACAGAAGCTCAGTGTTAATGTCCAGGCTGAGAACATCGCCCCGAACAGGCCCCCGCTGAGCCAGGAGGAGGCCCTCCGTCCATTATGACCTGTAGCGCAGGGCGCGGCAGATGGCGGCATAGGGGGTCGTAGGACATTGCCGTGAGGAGGGACAGCGCCGAGAAAGCAAACAAAATCACAAAAAGACCTGAGCTACCCAGCCCCATAGGGAGATGGCTCTGCCATTGATCAGGGAGTCGTGGGTGGATTTTGGGACAGTGTAGGAGATGAGGTAGAGGATGGACACGCTCCTGAGGAAGAAGGACATGTGGGTGTGGAGGCTCTGGTCGAGGGTGGTGATGGCAACAATGAGGAGATTCCCCATCAAGGCTGCCAGGTAGACGAGTAGGAACAGCGAGGCCTGAGGCAGCTGCAGCTCCCGGACCTCCGAGGATCCCAGGAGTAGGAAGTCCATCACCATAGTGGTCTTGGTCATTTTCACGGAAAATCTGTGGATTTCCCTTGGAGGCACAGAAATTGATTCTGTCTTACAGGCCTGTGGCCTTTCCCCTAGGCCACACTACTTTTCAGCTGCTTCTCACACATGGACATATTCTTATACTCTGATGCTTACCCTGTCTGTAATTCCTTTTAATATCTTTTTCTTTTTCTTATCTATTTCTCACTAGACTAAGTTTCTTGAGGGCCGACATTGTGTCTACCCATTCTGTTGTGCTGGACTCTCCCAAGCAAATAATACAGCGCTCTGCACACAGTCAGTTGTAAGTTCCGTGGGGGCGTAGATCGTGTCTATCAACTCAAATGTATCAGTACAGTTCTCTGCACCCAGTAAATGCTCCACAAGTACAATGGATGGATTGAGTGATTGACTTTGATTCACCAGGGCAGTCCAGGGTTGGGGATGCTGAGTTCCTCCTCATCGTCTCCTCATGCGGGTTTTGTGGCCGGGACGGGAAACAGTGTGGCATAAAAACAGTGTTCCGGGCTCCTCGGAGACAGTATCCACTGTTATGGGTGGGACGGGAAGAGGGGGTTCCCCTGAGATGAACAGCCCCGGGCTCATCCCGAGAGACTCGTTATCTGGGAGACTCAGGAGTCCACAGGTGACGTTATCTCCGACGTTCAGCAGGGCTTATATTGTTCCATTAATGTTACCTCTCTCACCCACGAGAATGTCCATGGTCACAAATTCACTCAATCGTCTTTGGCGCGTGTGAAGTACTGTAGTAAGCGCTTAGGGGAGTAGAATTCAAAAAACAGACATATTCACCGTTCACAATGAATTTAAAATGTACAGATATTCAGATAGCGAATGAGACTCTGACAAACTGAATAGTTATATGACCCTCCTCTGAGCTCTTACTCTCTCCACCTTTAGAGATTTATTAAGAGCACGTCTGCTCAGGAGCCCTTCTCCGATTAAGCCTCCATTTCCTCTTCTACTCCTTTCTTTGTTGCCCTTGCACTTGGATTTGCGCCCTTTATTCACTCGCTCTTACCCCCCTGCACTTATGTTCGATCTGTAACTTATTTATTTTTAGTAATGGCTGCCTTCCCCTCTAGATGGCAAACTTGTTGTGGGCAGGGAATGTCTGTTCATTGTTGTACTGTACTCTTCCAAGCGCTTAGTGCAGTGCTCTGCACGCAGTAAGTGATTAATAAATACGATTGATTGATTGGTAATAAGAACATTACAAATGCTACAGACAAATAGCCAATATCCACAGCCACTACTGTCTGTAGACGGCTGACATTTTAATCAATTCAGGCATGGAGGACCTTGAGCTTGAGGTCTCAGTAACCAGGCCAGCCATATTTCCCCACAGGGGACTCCTGTGGGACCGATGGCAAGGGGTAGGGACCCGCCGTTATTAGGGCTAGAAAGGTGTTCTGCCGCCATTTTAGAGGCATTTCCCCCGATATCATTCTCCTCAAGGCGGCCTTCATGTTCCGGTTCCTCAGGCTGTAGATGAGGGGGTTCAGGACGGGGGGCACCACGGTGTAGAACACGGGCACCAGCAGGTCCAGGGTCGAGGGGAAGTCAGACACGGGCTTGAGGTAGGCAAAGGCGCCATTTCCTACGAATAAAGTCATGACGGTGAGACGGGGCAGGCAGGTGGAGAAGGCTTTGGCCCGGCCCTCGGTGGCCGGTCACCTCAGCACGGCCCGGAAGATATACACGTAGGAGACGACGATGGCGAGGAAATAACCGAAGGTGAGGCCGACTGAGATGGTTTTTGTCACAAATTCCTGGATATTTCCACTGGGCCCTACGAGACCAATAAGCTGAGGGATGTCACAGAAGAACTGGGGGAGGACGTTGGACCTCCAGAAGGGGACGGAAAAGGTGGAGATGGTGTGCATCATGGTGCTCAGTATGCCAAAGAGCCACGAGGCAGCCGCCATCTTCCTACAGACCCCATCATCCATGATGACCCCTTAGCGCAGGGAGAGGCAGATGGCCACGCAGCGGTCGAAGGACATCGTTGTAAGCAGGGGAGTCTCTGAACAGGCACATAGTACGAACACAAACACTTGGAAAGCACAGCCCAGGGAGGAGATTTCTCTACGGTCGGTCAGGAAGTTGTGGATGGACTTAGGGACGGTGACTGAGATGAGGCAGAGGTCGAGGACGGACAGGTTCCTGAGGAAGAAGTACATGGAGGTGTGGAGGCGATGGTCGAGGACTGCGATAGCTACAATGAGGAGATTCCCCACCAGGGCCGCCAGGTAGACCAGAAGGAAAAGCGTGGCGTAGACAAGCTGCAGCTACCGGACCTCCAAGAAACCCAGCAGGAGGAATTCTGAAACCCACGTGAGATTGGCCATTTCCTTCTGGAAGACAAATCAATCAATCAATCAATCAATCGTATTTATTGAGCGCTTACTGTGTGCACAGCACTGTACTAAGCGCTTGGGAAGTACAAGTTGGCAACATCTAAAGACAGCCCCTACCCAACAGTGGGCCTCACCGTCTAAAAGGGGGGAGGACAGAGAACAAAACCAAACATACTAACAAAATAAATAAATGGAATAGATATGAACAAGTAAAATAAATGAATAAATAAATAGAGTAATAAATATGTACAAACATATATACATATATACAGGTGCTGTGGGGAAGGGAAGGAGGTACGATGGGGGGAATGGAGAGGGGGAGAGAGGGAGAGGAAGAGAGGCTCAGTATGGGAAGGCCTCCTGGAGGAGGTGAGCTCTCAGTAGGGCCTTGAAGGGAGGAAGAGTAGGTGCGAATGAGGTTGTCGGTTAATGTAACTTGGTGATAACAAGGGCCTTTTTTCCGGGGGTGGCGGGGGGGAGTCAGTCAGGACCGGACTGGGAATGGGGGTTGGGGGGCACTATAAGGAAGGTCGCTTAAGTGGGTGGGGGGTGGAAGCAGGGGGCGTCTATGGCGGCGCTCGGAGGAGAGGAGCCTTCCGGGAGCAGCGGGGGGCCACGCGGTGTGATGGCGGGCGGGCCTCTCGGGAACGGAGTCCCGGGCGTCTATGGCGGGCCTCTCTGGCGCTCTGAGGAGAGGATTCCTTCCGGGAGCAGCGGGGTCCAATGAGGTGTGATGGCGGGCGGGCCTCTCGGGAACGGAGTCCCGGGCGTCTATGGGGGCACTCTGAGGAGAGGATCATTCCTGGAGCAGCGGGGGCCACGCGGTGTGATGGCGGGCGGGTGGGCCTCTAAGGAACGGAGTCCCGGGCGTCTATGGCGGCGCTCTGAGGAGAGGATCCTTCCAGGAGCAGCGGGGGCCGCGCGGTGTTATGGCGGGTGGGCCTCTCGGGAACGGAGTCCCGGGCGTTTGAGGCGGCTCTCTGAGAAGAGGATCCTTTCGGCAGCAGCAAGGCCGCGCGGTGTGATGGAGGGCGGGCCTCTCGGGAACGGAGTCCTGGGCGTCTGGTTTTATCCACCCTGATAGGATGAGAGGGCAGTAAAAAAACTGAGAAGCAAAGTAGGATTCTTTTTCAAGTATTATCCAGGTCTTTGGTAGGCATTGACACATTATTTATTGCTTCCCTTCTTACCTCGGAGGGTAACAATGCCTTCTGAGGTACTAGGTAATTCCTAACATTTCCTCACCTAGGCTTGGGAGTCACTGGTCGTGGGTTCTAATCCCGGCTCTGCCACCTATCAGCTGTGTGACTTTGGGCAAATCACTTAACTTCAATGGGCTTCAGTTATCTCATCTGTAAAATGGATGTTAAGATTATGAGCTCCACAAGGGACAAGCCTATTACCTTGTATCTACCCCAGCGCTTAGAATAGTGCTTGGCACATAATAGGCGCTTAGCAAATACCTCCTCTCTGATCTCCTATCCTCCTGTCTCTCCCCGCTTCAGTGTACACTTCATTCTGCTGCCCGGATTAGTGGTTCAGTGGAATTAGTGGCCCGGGTTTAAGAGTCAGAGGTCATGGGTTCCAATACCGGACCCGCCACAAAATAATAATATAATAACGATGGCATTTATTAAGCGCTTACTATGTGCAAAGCACTGTTCTAAGCGCTGGGGAGGTTACAAGGTGATCAGGTTGTCCCACAGGGGGCTCACAGTCTTCATACCCATTTTACAGATGAGGGAACTGAGGCCCGGAGAAGTTAAGTGACTTGCCCAAAGTCACACAGATGACAATTGGCGGAGCCACGCTGCTTCACATGTCTGCTGTGTGACCTTGGACAAGTCACTTAATTTCTCTGAGCCTCAGTTAACTCATCTGTAAAATCGGGACTAAGACTGTGAGCCCCACATGGGACAACGTGATCATCTTGTATAGCCTCAGTGCTTAGAAAAGTTCTTTGCACATAGTAATTGCTTAGTAAATGCCATTATTATTATTATTATTTGTACGTGCATGTCCCTCCCCTCCTAGAAAATCTCCAGTGGTTGCCTGTCAACCTACGAATCAAGCAAAACTCCTCACTCTCACCTTCAAAGCTCTCCATCCCCTCGGTCCCTCCTACCTCACCTCGATTCCCTCTTTCTCCAGCCCGGCCCGCACCCTCCGCTCCTCTGCCGCCACTCTCCTCCTCCCTTGGCTTCGTTCTCGCCTGTCCCACCGTCATTCATTCATTCATTCATTCAATCATATTTTTTGAGCGCTTACTGTGTGTAGAGCACTGTACTAAGCGCTTGGGAAGTGCAAGTTGACAACATATAGAAACGGTCCCTATCCAACAATGGGCTCACAGTCTAGAAGCGGGAGACAGACAACAAGACAAAACATGTAGACAGGTGTCAAGTCATCAGAATAAATAGAAATAAAGCTAGATGTACAATCATTAACACAATAAATGGAATAGTAAATACGTACAAGTAAAATAAACAGATGTATTATATCTGTACAAACATATATACAGGTGCTGTGGGGAGGGAAACGAGGTAGGGCGGGGGGGATGGGAGGGGGAGAAGGAAAAAGGGGACTCAGTCTGGGAAGGTATCCTGGAGGAGGTGAGCTCTCAGTAGGCTTTGAAGGGAGGAAGCAGAGCTAGCTTAGCGATGTGCGGAGGGAGGGCATTCCAGCGCCAGGGGGAGGACGTGGGCGGGGGCTCGACGGCGGGATAGGCGAGGATACGAGGTACAGTGAGGAGGTTAGCGGCAGAGGAGCGGAGGGTGTGGGCTGGGATGCAGAAGGATGAGAAGGGAGGTGAGGTAGGAGAGGGTGAGGTGATGGAAAGCTTTGAAGCCGAGACGGAGGAGTTTTTGCTTGATAACGTAGGTTGACTGATTAGCCACTGGAGATTTTTGAGAAAGGGGGAGTAACATGCCCAGAGCCCGTTCTGCACAGAGTTGATCCGGGCCCAGCAGCGTGAAGTATAGACCTGAAGTGGGGAGAGACAGGAGGATGGGGAGATCAGAGAGGAGGCTGATGCAATAATCCAGTCGGGATAGGATGAGAGATTGAACCTAGCTCAAAGTAGCGATTTGGAGGGAGAGGGAGAAAGGGCAGATCTCTGGCCGATGTTGCGGAGGTCGAGACCGGCAGGTTTTGGTGACGGATTGGATATGAGGGGTGAACGAGAGAGCTGAGTCGAAGATGACACGAAGGTTGTGGGCTTGTGAGACGGGAAGGATGGTAGTGCCATCTACAATAATGGTAAAGTCAGGGAGAGGGCAGGGTTTGGGATGGAAGACAAGGCGTTCGGTCTTGGACATATTGATTTTCAAAGGCGGGCAGACATGCAGATGGAGATTTCCTGGAGGCAGAAGGAGACCCCAAGCCTGAAG
This sequence comes from Tachyglossus aculeatus, assembly GCF_015852505.1. Lineage (NCBI taxonomy): Eukaryota > Metazoa > Chordata > Mammalia > Monotremata > Tachyglossidae > Tachyglossus > Tachyglossus aculeatus. The sequence goes on from NW_024044849.1 coordinate 804,430, forward strand.
GGATGGAGAGAGAGCAGAGGCCAGAGATGTAGATTTGAGTGTCATCAGCGTAGAGATGATAGTTGAAGCCGTGGGAGCGAAAGAATTCACCAAGGGAGTGAGTGTAGAGAACAGAGGGGACCAAGAACTGACCCTTGAGGAACCCCTACAGTTAGGGGATGGGAAGGGGAGGAGGAGCCCGCAAATCAGACTGAGAATGAATAGCCGGAGAGATAAGAGGAGAACCAGGAGAGGACGGAGTCTGTGAAAGCCGAGGTTGGCTAGCGTGTTGAGGAGAAGGGGGTGGTCCACAGTGTCGAAGGCAGCTGAGAGGTCGAGGAGGATTAGAATAGAGTAGGAACCATTGGACCTGGCAAGAAGGAGGTCATTGGTGACTCTTTGAGAGGGCAGTTTTGGTGGAGCGTAGGGGACGGAAGTCAGATTGGAAGGGGTCAGGAGAGAGTTGGCATTGAGGAATTCGAGGCAGCGGGTGTAGACGACTCGTTCACAGGATTTTGGAAAGGAATGGTAGGAGGTAGATAGGGCGAAAACTAGAAGGGGAGGTGGGTCAAGGGAGGGTTTTATTTTAGGATGGGGGAGACGTGGGTATGTTTGAAGGCAGAGGGAAGGAACAAGTGGAGAAGTGAGCGATTGAACATGGAAGTTCAGGGAGGGGAGGAGGTGAGAGATTCCATAAGATGAGAGGGAATGGGGTTCAGAAGCAAAGGTGGCTGGAGTAGCACTTGAGGTGGGGGAGGAGCTCTCAACTGAAGATACTGGCTAGGAAGGATGGGAGAGTAGCGGAGAGTATTGAAACCAGGGTGGTTGGAGAAGGGGGAGGAGTGACTTTGGGGAGCTTAGACCTGATGCAGTGAATTTTCCTAATGAAGTAGGAGGCCAGATCGTTGGGGGTGAGGGATGGAGGAGGGGGTGGAACAGGGGGCCTGAAAAGGAAGTTAAATGTACGGAAGAGCTGACGGGGATGATGGGCATGGGCGTAAATAAGGGAGCAGAAATAGTTTTGCCTGGCAGAGGAGAGGGCAGAGTTAAGGCAGGAAAGGATAAACTTGTAGTGAACAAGGTTGGCGTGGTATTTAGACCTTCGCCAGCAGCGTTCAGCAGCTCGAGCATAAGAGCGAAGGAGACTGGCAGTGACAGTGATCCAGGGCTCTGGGTTAGTGGTACGAGAGTGGCGAAGGGAAAGGGGAGCGAGCGAGTTGGGCTAAGTAGAGAGGGTTGAGTTGAGCAGTAATCTGATCAACAAGATTGGGTAGAGAGGAAGGGAGGAGAGGTGGGGTGTGAGGCGCTCAGAAAGATGGATGGGGTCAAAAGAGCGGAGATCTCTGTGAGGTAGTAACGTAGATTTACAGAGGAAAGGAATGTGAGTGAGGAGGCAGGACCCTCCCCTTGCCTGGAATGCCCTCCCTCCACGCAGCCGCCAAACTATCTCTCTTCCTTCGAAGCTCTACTGAGAGCTCACTTCCTCCAGGAAGTCTTCCCAGACTAAGGCCCCTTTTCCCTCTCCTCCTCCCCAACCTCCCCACCCCTTTCCCCTTCCCACAGCACTTGTATTTATTTGTACAGATTTCTTACTTTATGTTACTTGTACAAATTTAATACTCTATTTTATTAATGATATGCATATAGTTGTAATTCTATTTATTCTGACAGTTTTGACACCTTTCTACATGTTTTGTTTTGTTGTCTCTCTCCCCCTTCTAGACTGTGATCCCGTTGTTGGGTAGGGACCGCCTCTATATGTTGCCGACTTGTGCTTCCCAAACTCTTAGTACAGTGCTCTGCACAGTGAGCGCTCAGTAAATATGACTGAATGAATGAATCATTATCATTATTGTTATTATTATAGAGGTCAACCTT